>NC_065450.1:87283804-87883804 GCF_917563875.1 Diabrotica virgifera virgifera
GACGCAAACATTCTACTTTCTCCAAGAAGCTAACTACATTTTCATCAGAACCACCAGAAAAACGTACACCCCATTTATGAATAGGAGCCGACCTAATAAAAGGAAATGAATTTACCGAGACACTAGCGTTATGAGGAGTGGAGTGAGCCTGTGGAGTTACTTTAAACTCAAGTTCTCCTTCCAGATTAAGAATCTTGAAGTTAAGAGACTTCTTGATGGCATCCTCTTCATCGGTCGCTGACTCTAACAAATGAACCCTACCTGAAACATGACCTAAACGGGAAGTCAAACGACCATATAACACATCATTATGGGAGCCAACAAAAGAGCTAATTTGGGCCTTGAGATCTGCAATAGTGACTTCTATTTCACGGACCTCATCATCAAACTTTAGGTGGAAAGCTGACAGAACAGCATGACTCCGATTTGCTGAAGCTTGCTTTAAGGCACCTCTCAACAAGACTACTTTAGCCTCATCCGTAGTTAACGATGGGTCGGTCAGCTGACGAATTTTTAATTCATAATCCAATTCAGGAGTTAGCAGATGCTCTACCTTAAAAGATGCCATTTTATGCAACTGGAGAATACACTTGAGAATGCGATATAAAAGTAGGCAAAGTTCAACTTACTCTCTATCCTCAAGCTAATGTTCACTATGAATGGTTTTACCAACAATGCTTATTTGTTCGGTCCAGCCGCTAATCCTGATGCAATTCACTGCTGTAACTCCAAAGAAACCTAAAATTTTAAGAGAATGTTACTTCAAGGTAGTGAAGTGAGCTATTTGGATGCTACGAACTTTTATAACGATGACGTTATTGATGTTAAGGTATTTAGAATTTTAAAATTTAAATTTACTTTAATTATTTTTAGTCCAAAATAGATCTCTAGTTAATAAAAAAAAACAAAGCAATTTATTCAGTCTATCCAGTATATAGCAAAACAAGTTTATTTAATATCTATAATAGATATAAAATAATGTGCAAAGCAAGTTGAAGTAGAAAAATAAATGTTAAAATACAACTACCCCAGAGAAAACCAAAAGTTCAAGGAGATATTTTTAAAGCCAGAAGTGCAAAAGAAGCCACACGTTGGGTCAGAGCCAATTTGTAACCCAATACTCTGGGTATTGGGATTTGGAAGAAAAAGAGCTGATGAAAGAGGGGGAAAAGAGAAGAGAAGAGGGTTAAGATACTAATGGAGAGTGGCTTAGCTCAGACGAACAAATCAAAGAGGCAGAGAGACACTATATCTCAAGTGAGGACTCGGGCTAGCTTCAGTGCACTAAATATTGGCTTTAAAATATACAAACAGAGATATGGGATAATGAAGGGGTAGAAACAAGGAAGAAAATGAGACTGGTTAATGCGAGAAGGGAACGCAACGAGATAAGAACGCTGGAGATAGAATAATATGAAGATACGACAAGGAAAGAAGAAGAAAAAGGGCGCCAACTCGAACGAACAGCTCAGATTTCTGAACCGAGGATTTGAAAAGTTCGAGATTTTTTGAAATAAAGAAAAACAGAATAAACGACCAATAAATAAATGACAGTGATACAATGACCTGAAATACAAAAAAAAATATTCACTATTTACCTTGTTCTGCTATATTATCAACTGGTGATACGAGACTGAAATAAAAATCAACCTTACTAAGAACAAATATATTTATAATATTTCACAACTTACAATGTATCCATGATACTTATAAAACATGTGAGATAAACAATAGTGGTGGAGTTGAGAAAAATAACAATCCAGAACCCAAAGGGTTACGCCAAGTAAATTACCACCGCTATTGCGCAATATAAAAATATCAATAACGAAAACCAGGTCAGTGTCCGTAAGCGTAGCAAAATCCTATACTATGGTTAGTATACTAATATTAATTGATCCTAGACTAGATAAGGTATAGTTAATACTAGAACAACTAATGGTTACACAAAAAAAGTTTAATACCTTATCTAGCAGAGACTTAAAGGGTGACGTACTCACCAATCGAACTATTAAGTGTCCGAAACAATCGAAATACCAGATCTATGTCTAAGTACTATACCTAAGTAAACATAGATGCTGGAAGCTATATAAAACTAACAAAATGAGTTTGGTTAAAGACTTATCCAGAAATATTATTTAAAACCTATCGACAATCTTTATATATGTCTTAATTCCCCTTTCCCTTATCAATTAATTTATTTTATTTGAATATTTATTTATTATTTACCATTACCTAGCTTTATTTAAAATCCTACTTCAAAAACCTATGTATATAGTGTAGTATAGGTACCTGTTATATGCATATAAACAGTTTACACAAATTTATTACTGTAGAGTAAAAACCAAAATATTTATAGGTATGAATTGAAATAAAGAAAAAAAACTCTTATCTTTTGCAACTCCTGGGTATATTCATAGGAAGGTCAACTAGATTTGGGAAATCTCTGGGCACTATAACATCTGTGTGGAGCGGTCTGAAGTTGAGAGGTTCTGTGGATGTATTTGGTGAAACGGGTCGGTAATGGTTTATGATGTCCTACTATTAGTTATATAAAGTATGTTTATCCATTTATTTATCCATAAAAAAAAATCCAATTAAGTATCCAAATTAGTTATATAAGGTATATTTAACCATAAAAAAATCCAGCTAAGTATCCATATTATGGGTGGAATGGAAATATGATGTAGAATGTAAAACGAACCTAAAAATACACATTTAAGACCTCTAGCCACTCTCTATAATGCAATTACATCCATTTCCCCGGACCCAAACAAAGCATTGCTGTCCCAAACAAGTAAACATTAGGTTATGTCCCGTCAAACTTGTCAATCTGATCAATGTCCCTTTCTGACATTTTCGCAGCTGCGCGTTTATAGAATGGTCTACACACTTACCAGTTTTTCAAATGGATTCATAAAAACCCAAAAATAACCAATATGAATGCCACACCTTATACGCACTAATAATAAAAAAAATATCAAAGCACTCTCCTAACAGGACATAAAAACATGATTAAATGTTGGGTTACGATGAAACGGTAGCAATATGTATATGTACATATATCAGAACAGAAGGATAAATAATTTGATTTCGCTTACCCTGGGATCTCTGATACGTGACCACGTGGTATAATTTATGTTATAATTTCTTGAATTCTTGTTTTTTTGTTACTTTGGAGATTGTCTGTTGAGTTTCCTGATGTTTAGTTTACTGGTGGTATGTAATATATTTAATTTCAGTCCATTATTTTCCCAGAGTTCGTCTACAAATAGCAACAGCTCACGTATCAGAGCGGATGTTCTTTAACCAACTGATTTTACTATTACGAGTTTCGCTTATCTCTCCGTCCCGTTGGTCGTTCGGCCTGCGCCGACACGTCGAAGCGTTAGGGAGTTATAAAGATACATAGGCGCATCAAATAAAACACTTACGGGGTAGCAATAAATGCTACAACATCGGTGATTACATTTCGTCGGTGACATTTTTATAACATTTATTCTAGTTATTCTAGTTGTCGATAGATGGCGCCATAATAAAAAAATATTTTTTTTTAATTAGATAATAATATTACAAATATAATCTGTATAATTTATAAGACTATACAAATCAAAGAAAATACCATTTTATAAATACAAGAAACACATTTGATTTGTTTTTATTCCAAATTGAAAATAAAATGTGAAAACTGTCAGATTTAACTAAAATGTCATGTTAGAATAAATGTCATAAATGTGTATTATTGTGGTATTATAATATCACCCTGTACAAAATATGTTTAAAACTCATTCAAAGTCATTAATCCATGTAGTATCTGTTCTTGTATCAATAACCGCAAGTAACATTGAATTGTCATGTTTTGTTATTATTTAAATGTGTATATAAACATTAACTCGGTGGAGAAAGATTATTGTACTCAGTATTTAATTAATGTAAGGTAGGTCGCTACTGATATATGTAAACAGATTGTTATGGTTAGTCATTGATGGAGTTGAGTGTAAATAATATAATGTATTTGAACTAAGAAGAGAGTTTTAATTAATTACGACCTAGAAGAGAGTAACATCACACTATTTAATACATGGCTGATCCTGCAGACTAGAGGAGGTCTTCTGAAAGGAGCAGAGATGGTGGCGCCAGCGTGGAAACGGAGACGGCGAAGATGGACCAGGACGAAGATGCAGAGAACCCAGGGAACAAAGACAAAGTGATAAAATGTAAGTAAGAATGTCTATCTTTATTAAAAATGCTTCCCTCGTTTTTATATTATTATTGAACATTGAATATTTATCTTTGCTGATTTTTGAATAATTTATGAAGTATCGATTTTTTTTAAGAATATCTATAAATTTTGAAACATGAAGTGATTTTTGAATTGAATATTTTTATAGAAGTTTATTATATATGCTATTCTTGAATTTTTATTGAATTTATTTGAAAAATCTATCCGATTTCGATTTTTAGTACGGTTATTTTTGAATATTTTATGGAATCTCGAATTTTTTTTTCAGAAATTTCTATCGAATTTTGAGATATGAACTGATTTTGAATATTTTTATCTAACTTTTGCATATGCTATTTTTGAATTTTAATTGAATTTTTTTTTTTCGATTATGTATACTATTATTGAATTTTATTAGCCAGTTGTTTTTGTTATTGAGTATATAGATACATTTTCATCGATTTTGTGTTAAATTTTGTATGATATGAACCTGAATTAATAATTTTTTGAGTGATAAATGATATTTTTTTAATGAATAATGATTAGGGATGACATACAACAAACATTGCTGTAAGCAAGAGATATATTTTTAACGAACCGACCTGATGCGTCGAGATAAAGAATTTGGAGAAGAACTATATAGATAAGAAGAAGAACTAACAATAGTATTAGCTAAATATTATGAGACAACTTGAGACAATAAGAAACCCACTGCTCTTGTCAAATTGGGAAGGTACTAAGTGATTTATAGAAGCTTGAAAGCTTATTAGAGACCCACTCTGTGTTTTGAGAGTACCTATTTTATTCATGATTATTCGTGAATAAACAACGGCCTCAAAGCAAGGGATTGAGGTTGTGATATTTTTAGAAGAATTTGAACCGCATAAAATACCTATTTCGTGTTTTGAGTTAACTATACCACCTTAATGGTGCGTACAGATCAGGGCGAAAATTCGGGTTAATATTGGCGGAGAACTAAGACATCCGAGTGAAACCTCTTTTATTAAGGTAAAACGAAGGTATCGGAGCTAGTATATGAAGTGATGATTATGATGTTATATGAAATGATATATGAGATAAATGATATATGATTGTTATATGAAAGATGTATATAAAGATGAATTATGTACACTGTAGAAGTGTTATTATGTGGAGAAAATGAAGAAATATAGTTGTAGTACCAGACAAGAAGAAGAAGAGAAAAAAAGATAATTTTTTTAATAAAATATGTGGGAAAAATGAAAGAAGACACATAAAAATTGCAAGAAAAGAAGCAAAATTAAGAGGATACTAAGCAAATAAGTAGCTAATCATTGAAATATGTCTAAGAATTAAAGCTGTAAATTTTTTTTTCTCTAAAGTAATGTAAATTATAAATAACTTATTTTTAAATTCAGGTTAAATTTTCGCGGAAAATGGAAGTATTTGAATTAAGAATAGACAATATCTTACAATAGTGTTAGTAGATAGTAAGTAAAGGGACGCAAAAAGTGAAGTTCTTAGAGAGATTAAATCTTTATTATAGGTACAAGAGAGTTATTAGAAGTTTTTAGAGACACATTAGAAGTTTTTTAGAGAGATTACATTTTTATTATAGGTACATTATTTTAGAGTTAGTAAGACATATATAAATAAATCAAAAGAAGACTGAAATAGGAATTATTAATAGAGTAAAGGATACATTTTTTTTACTTATTCGAGTAATATTAGCTTAGCTTAGGACTTTTAGGTAGATACGAGATTTTTAGTTAGGTATTCCCCCGCTTATATGAGATGCCTATAGGCTCTAAAAGACTATTTAAAAGTAAGGATCAATTTCATTCACTTTGGACACTGTTTTGAGGAAGTGAATTAGTGAACGAAAAAAAAAGGACGAAAAGACACGACGTGAAAGTACGTGAACTAGTAATAGGTTATAAAATACCAGTTTAGTATAGGGAAAATATGAACTTTTGTGTAAAATAGGAAAAAGAATATACATGTTTAGGGAAAAATTGATTGATCTGAAATGTAATGTTACAGTTAGTTAGCATAGTTAGGAAATTTAATTTTTCAAAATAGTATTAGGTAACCATAAACATTTTTGTAAAAGGGAAAGAGGAGCATCACATTTTAAAAATATGTAATTTTAACTTAACAAAACGGGGAGGTGTGGTATTATAATATCACCCTGTACAAAATATGTTTAAAACTCATTCAAAGTCATTAATCCATGTAGTATCTGTTCTTGTATCAATAACCGCAAGTAACATTGAATTGTCATGTTTTGTTATTATTTAAATGTGTATATAAACATTAACTCGGTGGAGAAAGATTATTGTACTCAGTATTTAATTAATGTAAGGTAGGTCGCTACTGATATATGTAAACAGATTGTTATGGTTAGTCATTGATGGAGTTGAGTGTAAATAATATAATGTATTTGAACTAAGAAGAGAGTTTTAATTAATTACGACCTAGAAGACAGTAACATCACACTATTTAATACATTATCACGGACTTACCCTTTTTCCTATCATTTGTTACGCACTGAAAAATGATCATGAAAAGGACAATATATTAGTGCCGGATAGGGATTGAGCATAGATTAGTGCATTTTTAATTCCGACTATCTCTGCAGTGAATATTGACGTTCCCTTAGGCAGTTTATACAGACGCTTTATCTTTTTATTAACGTGATAAAGAGTCAAATCGGTATTTCCATTAATTACAGAACCGTCAGTAAAGATGTAAACATGATTTTCCCATTGATGATGAATTTTATTAAGAAAATATTTATTTAGTAATTTTTCCGGGAGTCTAGGGTAGTCATCGATTAAATGGAATACAGGGCGATTATCGTAGTGTTTAAATGACGTGAAGTTGTTAATAGTCAATATATTGTCCTTAATTTCTGGGTAGTTATAATAACTTTCGATCAATAGAGGAGTTTTTTATATTTCCAATATCGATTCGTTAAAACGTCGATAGTTAACTGATGAATTGTGTGTGTAAGATTGTCATTTTTGAGTATATCTTAAATAAGTTTTTATTACTTAAGAATTGTCTCCTTAACAGAAGTGGAGGTATGCAACTTTCCGCCTCCATAACAACTATGGGTGTAGATTTCAGATACCCATTACAGATTCGTAGACATTTATTTTGGATTTGATCAATCTTTTTAAGCAAATATTCGGATCTGCCCCCCCCCCCCCCACTTACTATGGCTGAAGACTTTTATGATGTTTATAGCATTTTAAATTTTAGATGTTATATAATGAATATGAGATTTCCAGTTAAGTTTCGTATCTAGAGTAATACCTAGATACTTAATTGAAGCTAGGTACGGGACTGTGTAATTTTTTATTGTTATGGAAAATGGATGATGAAACCTCTTCCTAGTAAATGTAACAGCTGCTGACTTATTTTCTGAAATGAAAAATCCGTTATTCTTTATCCACTTTTCTAATGAACCTGAAGCTACCTCTAAGTTTTGATGACATTTTTCTATATTTTGTTCCTCCGTATATATACATATATCATCAGTATATTGTAATATTTTTATATTCCTATGGAATATAGTATCCAAGTCAAATGAGTATATAATTTACAAAATAGGACTTAATATGCTGCCCTGAGGAAGGCCTACAGCGGCTTTTTGAGGACCTATTAACTTGTCTACTGTACGAATATAAATATTTCTTTCGTTGTACAATTTATAAATATTAAAAATAAGTAGTTCCGGTAGTTTTAGCTTTTTCATCTTGTCCATTAAAATGTCTAATTGAATATTATCGTACGCTCCTTTTATATCTATGAATAAACAGGTTGTTGAAAAATTGTGTGAGAATCCACTTTGTATGTCAGTAACTAGAGTAGTCACATTATCTAATGTTGAACGATTTTTTACTAAGCAAAATAAAATGTTGAAATAATAAATATGTTATTTTATTTTAAGCTTTTATTAAAAAAGATAAAATAGAAGAATGCATGAGAAGAACAATAAAGAATGAAACCAAAAATGTATGTAAGGATGGGGCCAAGTAGGGAAAATGTAAATGTAAATGTAAAATTAATAATAAAAGATTATTATTGTAAGTTTTGAACATATTTCATGTCATGGGACATGAAATTACGAGTGGCAGGGATAACCAGACACATGAACTGAATAGAAGAATCGTTCTTGGGTGGGCAGCATTTGGAAAACTGAGAGAAACTTTTAAAAGTGAGTTGCCCACATGCCTAAAGAGAAAGGTATTTGATCAGTGCGTCCTCCCAGTCTTGACGTACGGATCAGAAACACTTACCTTAACTAAAGCCTCGGCTACCAAACTAAGAGTCACGCAGAGAAGAATGGAGCGCTCAATGTTAGGAATAACTCTGCAAGAGAAAATCAAAAACGAAGAAATCAGGAGAAGAACAAAGGTGACTGACGTCATCGAAAGGCTACCCAGGTTGAAGTGGAGATGGGCAGGACACATTGCCAGAATGACAGATGGGCGATGGACAAAAAGGTTATTGGAATGGAGGTCAAGCGAAGACAAGAGAAACGTCGGTCGACCGCCTACAAGATGGACTGACGACTTAAGAAAGCTAAATAAAAACTGGATGAGAGCGGCGCAGGATAGACGTGGTTGGAAACGAGGGGAGGAGGCCTATGTTCAGCAGTGGACATTTAAGGCTGAATGATGATTGTAAGTTTTTATTATTACCTCAAATGCCATTAAAATAATAACAAAATCCTTTTACCGAGTTTCCGGTACTTTTCGCAACCTCGTTTTCCATTTAAGTTCAAATGGCCACTTGGGTGTTACGTAACGTTTAGGTAGGGGGAGGGGGATACAGAAAAACGTTACGGTGCGTTACATGGGGGGAGGGGGGTCAAAAATCCTCAAAAATTGCGTTACGTAATACTTGAACGCTCCCTTACTGCGACAAGTAAAAATAACTGTTTTTCGGTCTTCTGCTGTTCGGTCTAGTGAGGTTTCGGTAAAGTGCTTTTCGGTCTAATGAGTTCGGTCTACTGCTTTCGGTCTAATGATTTCGGTCTCTTTACATTAAACCATGACTGCCATAGTTTAATAGAACCAAATCCGTATTGTCTATGGCATCTTGTAACCTGTTACCCTGAGAATTGGTTGTTAAACATCCCCAAGCGGTGTGATGAGCATTGAAATTGCCCCGATTACACATGGCTTCAGGAGAGATTCCAAAAACTCGCCCCACTCATCCGTCCCTATGGAACTTCTTGGAGTAACATAAATGTTTACAAAAAATATACTGATTTTGTTGGTTGATAGTAGTTAAATACAGTTTGCTTGCAATTTATTGGAGTGTCTTACAATAATCTCATTATATTTTAACTTTAACTTTACCAGAAAAGCCACCCCGCCGTACCCGTCAGGGTGGTCTTCCCTAATAACGTTATAACCTGCAAAATTTACATATTTTGATGGCTTAAACCACGTCTCTGAAAGCATAGCAATATCTATATCTTCATTTATTAACATATTTTGAAGATTTTCTTTATTAGATATAGCTGATCTACAATTCCACTGGCAAATCTTAAAACACCTCATCATCAGATATTGCATTAAATTTATCTTGAATAATACTAAGTAAATTTAATTCTTGAATTTCAAATTTATTTTGTTGTTTTAAGATTCCTATAATGGATAAAATTAAACCTACTAAAGCATTTTCCGTAACAGTGACACAAGTCTCTTGATGAGACTGATTCAATGTTAAGTTTGATGTGTAATTTTGATTTTCGAAAACGGCTGTCGATGAACTCGGTAAATGTATTGGTGATATAATTTTTTTGTGTAAATTCGGTGTATTATCCTGTTCTTGAGACCTCACGAACCTAGGTCTTTTGTGAATAACCGCAGAATGCTGGGAGTACACCGAACTCGACTTTTGCCCGCTTGGCTGCATTTGGGAAGAAGGAAATATATTAGATTGTAACTGAAAATCATGAGAATTATTGTTTAAATTATGATTACTGTCGGCTATATATTTATTGTTTAAAATTTCGGTACGGTCCCGGATTTTTATTAACCACTTGTGCATAAGTAACTTTAGGGGTTTTTTTGTTAGCTTCGACATAGGATAAATTTTGCTCAGTCATTAATTTTTTAATTGCTTTTTGTCTATCGAATTCTGGACACTCTTTTATTTCATTTGTATAATGTTATAATAATGTTATAATAATCCCACTACAATAGAAACATGTTTTTTCTACTAAATTTTTTTTAAATCTGTTGTCTCGTGTCCATCTTTACACTTTAAACAGCGAACGTTACTTTTACACTGCTTAATTAAATGTCCGTACCTATAACAATTGAAGCATAAAAGGACCTTTTGCTAGTAGGGTTCTACCGGAATTCTTACATGAGTAATGCATATATTGTGGTAACCTAGATGCTTTAAAAGTAACAAAAAAGGTTTTTGTAGGCACGGATTCTTTAGTACCGTCCTGTTTAATTACTTTGCGATTCATTCGTTTAACTGCCTCAACACTAAATTTACAATGCATATCAAATGGATTTATTTTCCCTTTAACATACTCTTCATCAAACTCATAATCTATATTTCGTATTATACCAAATTTATGTGTAATGAATTTAGGGATATATGCCAACAAATTATATTTCTTTAAATTAACCGATTTTAATAAATTATTTGCCGATTTATAGTCTCTTAATTTAATTCTTAACCTATTACGCCCTATAGAATCGATGCAATTAATTTTGGAATCCAACTCTGGATGTTCTTCGAACAAAATATCTCCTATTCTAATTGCGTTTAATTTACCATCGAATTTATCTAGACTATTTTCAACATACACGTAAAAAGGAGCGATATCTACATTATTATAAAAACTTGCAATACGTACTGCTTTCTGTTGTATATCTGTTGTTGTCTCCGTATGTTTTACGTTAGAAATATTATTAGTACTTACATTTGGAATGTTGATATTTTCTATTATTTTTTTGTCTAATACATTACGTTGTGATTCGACATCCATATCCCAATTATTTGGGACATCCATGTCACCACTGGATGGAGGTTGAGTTCCAATTTGGGGGGCTTCACCACCTCCCTCGGTGGCACTCATATTATACACTCACTGTTAATTAAGTTTCTTATAAAATCTACTGCACTCGAAATTTTAACACAATTATTCGAAATTGGACACTGGTATTAATTACTTCGCACTCAATAAATCGACCGGTCGATTCAATGATTACGAACGAACTGACCCCAAGGATATACCTGCTATGAATAATTTTAAGAAAGTATTATCTAAATGTATTTAGGAAACTATTTTATTTATGCAGTATTTTCTAATACATCAAAACATGCCGCAATATGCCCTTAATTAAATAAATATGAATAGCATACCTACGCATTTATAAAGAAACCCACAAATATGCTGCATGATTATGCACATGCATTTTGTATATAATCCTGGCTCCATTTTAAGTAACTACACAAAAATAAAAATTTATTAAGCAGCTATATCTCCTAATTTTTATTTTTACTTGTGTAGTTCAAAATGTCCCTATCAAATTAGAAAAAAAAAGAAACAAAAAGCGTGTTTGAGCGGGCCCCTGCGGAGTCCGGGCCCTGTTTCGGCGGAACCATGCTCTGTACGACATCTGTAACGCCTGTTTTTTTCTTATTATTTTGTTTCTAGCCATGTCTCTGAGAGTCAATCCAAGTAACGACCGTTTCATTCTCCTTGAACAGATGAAGTGACAATCGTCCATAGAGGCAATAACCCACCAATAAATTGTTGGTATAAAGAAAGAAGAAGAATTTTTTTTGGTATAAAGATCAGACAACATATTTTGATAAAATTGTGATATCAGATCCAATTGTCAGAATCTGTAAATACAATAATTAGTCCAGTCACTGAAGGTTTTCACCTCAAATTTCGTTGAACCTCCATCGATTTTAATGAAAATTGGAGTAGAAAGAGGATACCTCAAGAACCAAAAGTGACATGGGACCAACTTGCGCTTTAACCCTAGAGGTAGATATCTCCCCTTCTCGGGGCTGAAATTTATTTTATTAGAAATGACCCCATAAATCTATAAACGAAATAGAAAAACTTTTTAAAAAATAAAACTTAAGCTTTTTTAACCAACTTAAAAATTTTTCATGAATTTCCCCCGAAATTTGCTTCAAATTTTGGTTATTTCACGTTAAAATACTCGATTTGGGAGTTGACGAATAAGAACAAAGAACAATTTTTAATGAGCTACAACTTTGCTTTTACTGGGTCAATAGACTCCATGAATACACCATTTTTTTATAAGCTACATTTTTACTAAGAATATTTTTTCGATAAAATTCTTACTTTTTGTGTTACTTGCGAAAAACCGGCTGCGAAACCAGCTGCTTTTGTGTTACTTGCGAAAAACATTTTCACTCACAAATAACTCGTAAAGTATTTCCTTAGATCAAAAACTCTATAGAACAAGAAAGTTCTTAGAATTAGTCAATGAATCCATTTCCGGACTTTTTTTAAACGTATGTTTCTTTCACCCCCGAGAAGGGGTGATTTTCACCCCCCAAGTAAAAGCAACCAACGGCATAAGTTCAACTTTAAAGTAGAGGGTAACTAGAACCTAAATCCAAATTTTCAAGCAAATCCGTCGTTACGCTGAAAATTACACTCCAAATCGGTCATTTACTGTGCTAAATGAATGGTTTCAGATTTTAAACCACATGCCACATGTCAGATTCTTGACATGTATGTACGTACTCTTTGCGTTAAATATCCTGACTATTTTAGTTTTTGGGCCATTTATAGGTGGTTTAAATTATTTATTTTACTAGTTCAATTAAATATACTCCAATATACTCGAAAATTTATAGAAATACTTAGGATGAATGTACTTACATATACCTATGTACCTTTTTTAAATTACAAAAAATACGTACCTTTTAATCTCCAATTAAAATTTTCTTGGCAAATGCCGTCAATATTAGACTTCTTCGTGCCATGAAATAAGAGTTTCTCTTCAAGACTTATACCCCTTTTCACATATTCCAATTTTTTAAGTTCATATTGCAGTAATAAATATGTATTATGTACTTTCTCAATGCTATGTACTTTAAAAAACTTTTTATTGGTGCTAAAGAAAAGTTGTTTGACCGTTCTAAATTCGTTTGAATCTTGATTTAAAATCTCTAGCTTGTAAACATTTTGATTGTCTATAAACATAGTAAGAGTTCTCGAACTATAAGCTCGATATATTTCATTTAGTAGATTGTTGTTTTGGACAACTTTTGTGCCAGTGGAATTTTGTGAAATAACCAAGTTCCGGAAACTCCTCAACACCATATGACTTCTGTGGTGCAACGATTCAACATTAGAATTTTTTCTCTTTTGATCTGATAAATTATCTTCTTTATTTTTTCGTGATGAGTCTTCCTTTGGGCGTTCCTGCTCTTGTTGTGGCTGAATTATTGTATGTCTTTTAGAGCCGGCATAGGTTATTCTTAGGGTATCCATATCTCTTTTGGTTGTTGAAGGTATTGGTTTGGTTGGAATGTTTGACTGCCTTTCAAATCCATCCAGCAGATTTGGAATTCTTTGGGAAGTACTTGGACGTTTGAGGTAAGTGGCATTTTCATTTTGGACAGTAGTGCTAGTTCCTGGAGGCCTAACATTAGATATTCTTCTGTTATCTATCTGTGTTCGATTTGATTGTCTTGACGAGCTTCGTCTTAATTCAGTTTCTATGGTAAATATAGGATCGTGTGTTGAAGTTATGGGGTCTCCATCGGAATTAACAAAACCAGTATTATCACATGATATGACGGATGTATCTGGATCTACTTTTTCGTATAAAGTAGAGCAACAGCAACATAGGTTTCCCATTTTGAATTTCTTTGTCTAAAAAACAAGAGATTTCCTGGTTAGTATAATTTAATGAGGCATATGACAGATCGGGATAAAATTTTATAATAATACACACAGCGGCAAAATTCACGGAACATCTTAAAAATGGGACATATTAGATATCTTGAATTTTCTAAACCTGTTGTCCGTGATTTTTTTAGTATGTTATAGCCTTGTTATTTAAGGAAATCGATGTAATGTATATGTAACCGTCAAGGAGCATCGGAGTATATAAAGATATTCTATATTCTTATTATCTGATAACAATATAAACAAATTTGCAACATCATTTTCTCAACACAGGTACTCCATGGGGCTCTATATTATATTGCGGAATATTCATCCACTCTGTACTCATCCAGATTCTTCTTATGACATGCCAAGATCTTCTAAGTTTAGCCACATGACAACTACCATATTCCACACATGTTCGATAGGTGACCAATCAGCTGATTTTGATGACCACTCCAAAGTCTCTATACTATATTCTTGTATGAACTCCATGGTTTCACGGGCAATATGAGGTTTTGCTTTATTCTGTTAAAAGACTGCATTTGGAATGCTTTGTAGGTAGAGATGTAAAACCGGTGGAAGTACCTAACCAGTATATCTCATATACGTCTCATCAGATATCGATTATATCTTCTTCTGTCTGTCACGCTTTAATATAATCGCGCATGTTGTTTGGATTGCTTCTCTCTGAAATTTAATCTGAAAATTTAATTGGCATTGATTGAGACGGCCTGAATGTGTTGAGCATTTGTTCCTTATATGTATACTAATGGAATATTACCTCCCTCACCATTCCCATTTTGTATTGTAGGAAAAAGTCGCTATGAAAGAAACCTTAGCGCGAAAAGTGACATTGACTTATTCCTTATTTGTAAATCAATTTAGATTAGTTAGGACCCTGGATGAAGAGTAGGTAGGTACACTTATTAGTTAGCTTAATGTTTCCACTTCTTTTTTTTGTATTTTTCTCTGTTTCTTATTGATGAATACCTAGTGTGTATATGTACATAATATGCTTGTATTTAATATTTCAGCAAACAATATTAATTATCTATCCTGGCTGAATGGATTAAGCAATCCAAAGCCATTAAACAATATATTTTATCATATTATCTCAAATAAGTATCTTATCTATAGTTGATAGTAACACTTGAACCATGTAGACGTAAATAACATACTTACTAATTAATATCATTTTCTTATTGTCACAATTACCTATATTCAGAATTATTTCTGTAGTTCCCCAAACTTTCGTAATACTTTATAATATTTAAACGTACAATAATATACATACATATACATATACATATATATATATAAATATATATATATATATATATATATATATATATATATATATATATATATATATATATATATATATATATATATATATATATATGAAAATTACTAAGTTCTCGGGAAGAACCGCGTTGAGAATTTATAACTCGACGTTTCGGCACCCTTTTTGGAGCCATTATCAAGAGGGGTATGGTTCCGTTCGAGTTCGGGGTCTCAATCTGCCTACTCCCCTCACTCGTGACGTACCAGTAGTGTCTTGTTCTCTAGGAGAACGGTCAAGCGGCACTGAGGTCTCAATCTGCCTACTCCTCAGTGTCGAGTGACGACCTGTCTTCGCCTGTGTAGCTCCTTTTATACTCTCAGTGCGCGCGGGAACTGTATGCGCGGGAGAGGCCTGAGTGGGATCGACTGACGTGGGGATTCGCCGAAGCAGCGGTCGCCATGTTGCCGGCAGTCTTTTGGCGTCATCGCGTGTGTTTAGGCTGTGAGGGCGTTTTTCAATTTCGATGGCTTCACGGATGATTCTCGATTTTAAGGAGCGGACAGGGGCGATGGTTTTTGCTTTCTCGAAATCTATTTGGTGACCTATCTGAATATGATGTTGGGCAAGGGCTGAAGTAGTGTCGGAATGTTTTACAGATATGGAATGTTCGTAGATACGGTTTTGGATTCGTCGGTTTGTCTGTCCTATGTATGTCCGTGGGCAACTGGAACAAGGTATCTCGTAGACACCATGGTCTTCATTGGGGATTTGGTCTTTTACGGATCTGACAAGATTGCACAACTTGGAGTGAGTAGTGAAGACGGTTTTGATATTTAGAGGGGTAAGAATTCTACTAATCTTGTCAGTGACACCTTTGATAAAAGGTAGAAAGATTTTGGGTTGATCGGGCGGCAAGTTTTCTTTATTAGATGGAATGGGATTTAGATGTTTCTGAATGCTCCTATTGATTTGGGTTTTATGGTAGCCGTTTTGTAAGAGTGTTTGCCTTATTGAATTTATTTCAGATGGTCTGTGATTGTCGTCACTAAGCCTTATAGAGCGAGAAACAAGAGTGTTGACAACTGAACTGAGTTGGGCGGGGTGATGATGTGACTGGGCATTGAGATACCGATTTGTATGGGTGGGTTTTCGGTACACGGAATAGGAAAAACTGTGAGGTGGCTGTTTTTGAATAAGTACATCAAGGAATGGTAAAGACTCCTCAGACTCAACTTCCATCGTGAATTGAATACTGGGGTGTATTCCATTCAGGTGGGAGAGGAAGAGATCTAACGTATCTTTACCATGGGGCCAAATGACAAAAGTGTCATCAACGTACCGTAACCAGCAAGTGGGTTTGAGATTTGATGATGACAGGGCTATTGTTTCGAAATGCTCCATGTAGATATCAGCTATTACGGGAGAGAGAGGGGATCCCATTGGGGCACCTTTGATTTGACTGTAGAATTGATTTTGGAATGAAAAGTATGTGTTAGACATGCAATGTTTTATAAGAGATAATGTGTCTTGGGGGATTTGATGTTTGGAGTCCAAGATGGAAATGGTTTCATCAATAGGAATGTTGGTGAATAAAGAAACAATGTCAAAACTGACTAGAATATCTGAGGATGAGATAGAAATATTTTTCAGAAGATCAATGAAATGGAAAGGATTTTTGATGAATGACAAGGCGTTTTCGGCTAGTGGTTGTAGGGATGAGGCGAGATGTTTTGCCAATTTCTGAGTGGGGCAATTGTATGCACTGACGATGGGTCTTAGAGGAACGTTGGGCTTATGAATTTTTGGAAGTCCGTATATTCTTGGAATTCGGGACGATTTTTCTCTGGGTGTAAGAGATTTTTTGATGTCTGGAGGTAGAGTCGACTTATTTATGATAGATTTGGTCGTTTTTTCTAGATAGGTAGTGGGATCGTTTGGGACTCGTTTGTATTCTGTAGAATTAAGAAGTTCGGACATTTTGTCGAAATAATTAGAAGTGTTGAGAATGACGGTGGCATTACCTTTGTCTGCCGGAAGGATGACGATGTCAGGGTTGTTGTAGAGTTCTTTAAGGGCACGTCTTTCTGAAAGACTGATATTTGTCGGTGGGGGTTTGGAAGTACGGAGAATTCTGGCGACATCTTGTCTGGCAATTTCGGCTTGGTCGGAAGGAAGATGAGAAATAGCTTCTTCAGTTTGACAAATAATTTTCTCCGTTGGGATTGAAAGAGGAGTGACAGAAAAATTGAAGCCTTTAGACAGAGCTTTGGTAGCTGAATCGGATATGTTAACATCTGAGAAATTGCGTACAACAGTAGAAGGTTGTTGATTTGAAGGTGGCTGTGGATTTTGATGAGCGATGAGTGTGGCTAGTTTGCGTTTCTGGGTTTGGGTTTTGGTGTCAGAAATGTGTTGAGCTTTTTGATGAGAAAGGCGATCGAAAGTGTCCCATAATAATGGATGTATATTGTGAGAGTGGATATCATTGTAGGTTTTGAAAAGTCGGGAATTTGTTGTGTCTAAGTTGCGGCGAGTAGAATGAATTGAATTTCGAAGAAGTGAAAAGCCCGTTGTTCTAAGAATTCTGGAAATGGATGGAGATTTAGTATGATGTTTTACTTGAAGAGATATTGGAATAACCTGATGGTCACGACATGATTTGAGAAAAGCAAGGTCGCAGAGAAGACGGTATTTACGTGAAAGAAGATTAGAAAAGGATTTTGTAAGAATGAAAAATTCCTCCCCGTAGAGGCGTATAAAATGAATAAAATGTTCAAATGTTCCGAACATATATATATATATATATATATATATATATATATATATATATATATATATATATATATATATATATATATATATATATATATATATATATATATATATATATATATATATGTATACAATACGTATAATTATATTATTATATAGGTACATCATATACAGGATGAAGCAGATAAAAGGCCTATTAGAAATATCTCGAGAACTAAAGGCAACAGCATCATGAAAATTGACATGAAGGGGTTTTGAAGAGTGATCTATTTAATAAAAATATTTTCATCTATTTGTTACTTCCGGTTATACTGGAAGTTGCTTATAACTTCGTTTTTTTAAATAAGACACCCTGTATATTTTTACATCTTTGTATTCTCCTCGATGTCTTCTTTCTTAAAATATGAGGTTTTGTATTGTTATACAGGGTAGTTTATAAGATAATTACGTTTTTTTGTTAATTTCGTAGCAATTTTCCCACCTTGTAGAATTGTAGTAGTTTGACATTTAAAACTCTATTTATGTTCAAATCAGTTTTAGTATAGTCTAATATTGTTAAAAATTATTAGTAAAGCTAAATGTTGAATTTTAGTATACAAGGTGGGTTAAAACTCGGAACGATATTTTCTGAGAGTTTTCTAAATGGATCACCCTATATTTTAGTATTGTAATGAAATGATATTTTATGTTAATTTTTTATTTCTTAAGTATTCCCTATACCTAACTGCTTTAATTTGTGCTAAATTGTTAATAGCACCAACAATCTTAACTACGGATCTATTTTAATAGCTCAACCATTATTGGTAATTTTAAGTATCAGTCTAGATTAATATGTATTTATTTCCGAAAAATTATTTGTGATTGAATATTTTCACGGCCAACCTAATAAAATTTCACGTATTTTTTGTTGCAATTAATGTTTGGCTTGAATCACCAATAACTCACAAATTAAAGCAGTTAGGTATAGGGAATACTTAAAAATAAAAAAAGTACCATAAAATATCGTTTCATTACAACACTAAAATATAGGGTGTTTTATTTAAGAAACCTCAGATAATACTCATTCCGAGTTTTGACCCACCCTGTATACTAAAATTCAACATTTAGCTTTACTAATAATTTTTGACAATAGTAGACTATACTAAAATTCATTTAAACATAAATAGAAATTTTTGATGTCAAACTGCTACAATTCTACAGGGTGGGAAAGTTGCTACGAAATTAATAAAAAAAACGTAATTATCTTTTAAACTACCCTGTATAACAATACAAAACCTGATATTTTAAGAAAGAAGGCATCGAGAAGAACTCAAAAATGTAAAAATCTACAGGGTGTCTTATTTAAAAAAACGAAGTTATAAGCAACTTCCGGTATAACCGGAAGTAGCAAATAGATGAAAATATTTTTATTAAATAGGTCACTCTTCAAAACCCCTTCATGCAAATTTTCATGATTCTGTTACTTTTAGTTCTCGAGATATTTCTAATAGGCCCTTTTTTCTGCCTCACCCTATATACATGTGTAACAAAAATGCAAGGCATAAACTAAATCACATATTCTGGGACCAAAGGTAGTTCGATTGAACCTAACTTACCTTAGTACAAATGTGCACATAAAAAAGTTACAGTACTTGGAAGTTACAAAATGAAAATTGATTTTTTCCATCGTTACATCCAAAACCGTAGGCGTAACCAGGGGGTTTGGGGGGTTATAACCCCCCATTGGGATGAACCTTGAGCTCTAGGAGCTTACCACCATACCCCCAGAGACCTTCCAGTAGTTGTAACCCCCCCCTTTCCAGTAGTTGTAACCCCCCTTAGGATCATCCTGGTTACGCCTATGTCGAAAACTATTCGAGTTTTTTTATTGAAAATAAATATGTCATTCTTATGGCAGAAATTCTATATTTCAAAAAAGTAACTGTGAAATTTGTGGACCCATAAAAAATTATGGAGATTCTGTTCCCTTAAATCCCCCAAATATTTATGTACGTTCTAATTAAATTATTTTATTTTAGTACCATTAGTTAAACACAACGTTTTTAGGTTGAAAACTTTGTCTTTTATTTAGCAGATGCCGCTACGCACCGACTACCACACGTCAGTTGCAATGTGGGGACTAATAGATGTCGAAAATTTGGCTTAGGGCAGAGATAGCAACCTATACATTATCTGAAGAACCTCTAAAAAGAGGTGAAATCGTCGATAAGAGTGATGGTTGCGCTCTCTGAACTAAGTAAAAATTAAGACAGTTTTGGCTTCGCATTACAACTGAATAAAAATGGTATACATTTTTATTTTATTGCATGAATACAAATATATTTTAGATATCTGGAGAACTAAAGGTAACTAAATCATGAAAATTAAAGTCAAGGGGTGTTGAATAGTGAACTATTCAATGAAAATATTGATTATACAGGGTGAGACAGATAAACGGCAATTAAAAATATCTCGAAAACTAAAGGTAACTTTTGATTAATTATTTATATGGGAAATAAGCCACAATTAAAATGAAAAAAATAATTTTATTAACGTTTCGACGCCCAAATCGGGTGCCGTTGTCAAAATACAAAATATTACTAAAATAAACAAAAGAGTTGTTGTTAAGCAAAAAAATTTGTTTAAACTTTAAAAATTTAAAAAAAAAACAAAAAAATTCAAAAGGTTTAAACTATGCTGTTACTCATCCATCTATTCCAAAATTAGACATAATCAGCTCAGTGGAGAAAATATCCCAGTGTCTACCAACTCATGAAAAAGAACAATATAGGGTACTATGTAAACTTGAATTGGAAAAGTCTAATCAAATTGAACAGAACATCAGCAAAGAGGAAATGAAAGCTTTAAAAACTTTAAGAAATGATGACTCCATAACAATCCTACCAGCGGATAAAGGCAATGCAACTGTAATAATGAATAAAATACAATATGAGGACAAAATTACAGATCTAATTACAAATGGACCTTATAGCAAATTAACGAAGGATCCAACGAAGACACTGGAAAACAAAATATATAGAACTTTATTCAAATTTAAAAATGATCTAACATACTATCAAAGAAAATTAATGACACCTCACTACAGTAAGACACCACATTTTTATGGAGTGCCGAAAATTCATAAAGCGGACACACCACTTAGACCCATTTGTAGTACCATCAATTCTCCTTGTAGTGAACTATCAAAATTATTATTAAACATTCTAAAACCATCTGCTAATAATGATGACACTTTTATAAAAAATACAAAACATTTTTTAAACAAATTATCAACTATTGAATTTAATCCAAATAATATTTTAGTAAGTTTTGACATAAACAGTTTATTTACAAATGTACCATTAGATAAAACTTTAAACATAATCAAAACGAAATTAGAGAATGATAATACATTGGCAACTAGGACAAGACTAAATGTATCAGCTATAATGGAGTTATTGACATTATGTACCAATAATACCTATTTTCAACTAAACAATGAATTCTATAAACAAAATTTTGGTCTAGCAATGGGCTCTTCTTTATCTCCATTATTGGCTAATATATTTATGGAGGATTTCGAAACTAATATTATTTCTAAACAAAATTTAAAACCCACAGTATGGTGGAGATATGTAGATGATGTGTTTTCAATATGGCCTCATAGATCAGAATTGTTGGATACGTTCCTGAATATTATAAACGATCAAGAAGAGACAATAAAATTTACAATGGAAAAGGAATACAATAACAGCCTACCTTTCCTCGATGTTTTGATCTCAAAGAAGGATATTGGATATGAGACTCAAGTGTATAGAAAACCAACACACACCAACAGATATCTCAATTACAAGTCAAATCACAACATCAACGTTAAAAAGGGAATCATTAAATCCTTATATGATAGAGCCAAAATTACTTGTTCTAACGAAAATTCCTTTTTAGCAGAAAAACAATTGTTAACATCTGTTTTATTAAAAAATGATTATCCTTTATCGTTTATAAATAAGGAATTGTCAAGATTGGATCGAATGGAACAGAACAACTTAGAACGGGATCCTACAACATTCACCAGAAATAATACGAGGAAAATATCAATACCATATATAAAAGGACTATCCGAGAAACTTAAAATAATAGGAAATAAATTCAACATTTCAACAACATTCAAAACAACAAACACATTGAGATCTATTCTATCTAAAACTAAACCTAACAATGATCAAGAAAGAACAAAGAATTGCATTTATAAAATACCTTGTGAATGCGAACAATTTTATTTAGGTGAGACATCAAGACCATTAGACGTTAGAATAAGTGAACATCAATCTTATATTAAAAATAGAGAATTTGAGAGATCTCAAATATGTCAACACGCATGGGATAATGAACATAGAGTTCAGTGGAGAGATTCAAGTATAGTCCTAAAAGAATCAGATAGTAAAAAGAGAAAAATCAAAGAAGCGGCTCTAATTATGCTAAATGAAACCAATTGTGTCGCAAATTCCTCGGTAGAATGCAGTAGGATGTGGTTACCCATACTGAAAGAGGAAGTCAATAGAAAGAAAATACCAAGATTAGTAAATCAATAATATCGAGCTAGTACATATTTTATATTTTAGTATTACTTATATATCTAGTATTATTAATATTATTTATAATTTAAACACGTTACAAGTCAGAATTTGGTATTATTTTTTGAGAGTAAATTAATGTAAGACTAAATACTTACGATGTCGGGATAGTATCGCAAGGTTTTTTCCTGGTTTTCCCTTGTGATTTACTATGAAGTCTCTAACGCGAGAATTTTACTGTCGTTGCATTTGGTTGTCTTTTTAAAGACAGATCACATGCTATAATTTTTTATGACGGATATTCTTGATTTGGGGTTGATATCATGTAATCGAATGAACTATCTTTCAGTAAGTCGTCCCAGGAACGCAACTCATAAATATTGGCAATATCATTTTAAAGTCTTCTACTTTAAAATGTATAATATATGTCTGAATTGCCAATATAAATGAGTGAGATTAAATAAATTATTAGAAGAATTTTTTTGCTTAACAACAACTCTTTTGTTTATTTTAGTAATATTTTGTATTTTGACAACGGCACCCGATTTGGGCGTCGAAACGTTAATAAAATTATTTTTTTCATTTTAATTGTGGCTTATTTCCCATATAAATAATTAATCATAAAAATTCCACAAGGAAATAGCTTCAGAACAACATAAAGGTAACTTTAGTATTACATTTGAAATCAAGGGGTTTTGAATAGTGAACTTAAAACCAATAGAAGGTCTCGCGAAAGCTTTTTACTCGAGTGGTGATCATACGATAGAGCCATCTTCTCCGATGGCCGGCACGAAACAATTTCTTAAAAATCTTTTTATACCTATCGAACCACTGAAGTAAATGTTTGGTTGTAAATATAAAAAGTATTTACATCCTATATAACAGCGTTCTATTGCTTATATATGTATTATGTACCAGTTTCCTCTTGGTGTTAATTTGCGTTCTCTTGAGGAAACTTTATGAAACTTATGACCACTCACTAGAGATAAGAACACGACTGGAAAAGGCACTTAGGAAAGTTATATGCAACCGCCAGCTGGGTATCTCACTGAGAATTAGAATACTTAAGTAGGTACTAATGCTCCAAAAAATGCAAAATGCTAAAAAAACTGCTCCAACTTATAATCGAAGGCAACATCAATAGAAGGGGACCAGGAAGAAGACGGAACTCTTGGCTTAGGAACCTACGACAAAAAACGAATATGACCTCCATAGAACTATTCAGGGCGACTGCAAATAAGATTAAATGGGCAAATGTGCCTTATGGCCAACGTTCTTAATGTTAAGGTACCGTAAGAAGAAGATTAATGTGTGTCCAAGAGAACTAAGATACGGTCGAAATATTGTTTGAAAAATTTTTTTTAAACAAATTCACAAGAATATCTGTTTTTATTGCGAACGATTTTTTTTAGATAATTTGGGTTATTTTGAGCAAAAAAGGTCTCTTGTAATTTTTCTCTAAAATTGATTGTTGTCGAGTTATATGGCCATTTTCGCATTTTTCAAATTATAAATCGAGTATAATTCGACAACAATCAATTTTAGAAAAAAATCACAAGAGACATTTTTTGCTCAGAATGTCCCAAATATATAAAAAAAATTTGTTCGAAGTAAAAAAATAATAATTTTTGTGAATTTGTTTAAAAAAAATTGTTTAAAAAATTTTTCGACCACGTCACCGCTCGTCACCCTGTGGATATATTATAAGGACCTCGTTTTGAGTAAGTTTCTGCAAAAAAATGGAATCGGAATAATTTCATCAACGGGGGCGACGATAAATCCTGGACTATAGCGCTAATTGTTAATTCAAAATAACAGCTTTCTAATAAAATAATGGCAAAAATCTCTCCAGGACCTTGAAGAAGGGATTTGAAACTTGATTTGGTGACTTTTTGAATTTCATAATAATAATGTTTAATCGAGTTATTAAGCCTTGAAAATGGCCATTTCCGCATTTTTCAAATTTTTAATCGCATAAAACTCGACAACAATCAATTTTAGAAAAAAATGACCGGAGACCTTTTTTGCTCAGAATAAGCCAATTTATCTAAAAAAAATTTGTTCCAAATGAAAAAATTATTTTTGTGAATTTGTTTAAAAAAAAATTGTTTAAATTTTCGACCACGGCACCGCCCGGCACCCTGTGGATATGTTATAAGTACCTCTTTTTGAGTAAGTTTGTGCAAAAAAATCGAATCGGAATAATTTCGCTAGCGGGGGCGACGATACTGCCCGGTCTATAAATCTAATTTTGTTTCTCCTGTAAATAGACCAGGGCATTTAGCACTAAAAACACCCGAATAAATAAATTTTTAAATACATCACCTAGAGACTTGCAGTTTTTCGCATTATGTTCAAGATGACGTCAGGAAAAAAGTCTACTATTCAAAAATGGGTGGAAATGCATAATTGCACTGTAAAGTGCATAAAATGCATCCAAAACTGCATAAATATAAAAATAAAGTCAAAATCAGTATACTAAGGAACAAAATTTATTATTTGGGGGGTTTTTGGGGTCACTGAATACGATTACGCCATCATATTACGGATCACATGGTGCCCAAGGTCACGGCAAGAGACGTCATCTTCTGGAGTTTCGATGGTTTTCGACATTAAGTCGATGCAAACGGATTACTCACGGGTTTTAGGGGTCGCTAAATACGAATATGACTCTCCAGAATTGACCTCCGGAGTACCTGGTGCCCAGGGTGCCTACTAAGGCACGTCATCTTCTGCAGTTTCGAGAGATTTCGGCACTTAATTGATGTAACTGGACTACTCGGGGAGTTTTTGAGGTGGTTACATACGAGGATGCCATCAGGACAGACCTTAGGATCACCTGGTGCCAAGGCCACTGTAAGGGACGTCATCTTCTGAAGTTTCGAAGGCTTTCGGTATCATATTGATGCAAACGGATTACTTACGGGTTTTTGAGGTTGATAAATACGAATATACGATCAACACCGACTCTCTGTGCACCTGGAGCCCAAGCTCACTGCAAGGGACGTCCTCTTCCGGAGTTTGAGAGATTTCGGCATTAATTGATAAAAATGGATTACTTGGGGGTTTTTGAGTCGCTAAACACGAATATGCCATTAGAATAGACCTTTTGATCACCTGGTGCCCAAGGTCACTGCAAGGGACGTCATCTTCTGGAGTTTCGAGGGCTTTCGGTATTAAATTGATGCAAACGGATTACTTACGTGTTTTGGAGTGGCTAAACACGAATATGATCTCAGAATTGAACTAAGGAGTATATGGTGACCAGGATCGCTACTAGGGCACGTCATCTTCTGGAGTTTCGAGGGTTTTCGACATAAAATGGATGCAAATGTATTACTTGGGTTTTTTTGAGGTCGCTAAACACGAATATGCGAGAAATTTCGGCAATAAATTGATTCAAATGGATTACTGAGGGGTTTTTGAGGTCGCTAAATACGAATATGCCATCAGAACCGAATCCCGGAGAAACTGGTGCCCAAGGTTATTGCTAGGGGCGTCATCTTCTGGAGCTTCGAGAGTCTTCGGCACTAAATTTATGCAAACGGATTACTCATAGATTTTTGTGGTTGCTGAACGGGAATACGCCATCAGATCTCACCCTCGGAGCACCTGGTACCTAAGGCAATTCAACTTCTGAAGTTACGAGGGTTTTTGGCATTCAATTGATGCAAACATATTTCTTACTAATCGGATTTTGGAGTTGTTGAACACGATTGCGTCATCAGAACAGACGCCAGAGCACCTGGTACCTAGGGCACGTCATCTTCGGGAGTTTCGAAGGTTTTCGGTATCTAATTAATGCAAATGGATTACTCATGGGTTTTTGGGATTTATGAACATAAATACGCCATCAGAACAGACACCGTAGCACCTGTTGCCGAAGCTTATCTTCTGTAGTTTCGATAGTTTTCGGTACTAAATTACTATAAACGGATTACTCTTGAGTTTTTGGGGTTGCTGAATATGAATATGCGATCAGACCCAACTCACGCATTATCTGGTGCATAGGGCAGGTCATCTTCTGGAGTTTCGAGTGTTTTCGGTACTAAATTGATGAAAACGGATTACTCATGGGTTTCTGAGGTACCTGAACACAAAAACGCAATCAGAATAGACACCGAAGCACCTGGTGCCTAAAGCACGTTATCTTTTGGAGTTTCGAGAGTTTTCGGTACTAAATTGATGAAAAATGAATTACTTTTTGGTTTTGGGGTTATCGAATATGAATATGGCTTACATGAGGAATTCTGGAGTATCTTTTGATTACGGTAATCACTAATAACGTCAACGCATAATAACACCTATATAGAAAAAATAAATAGATCAACAGAGTAGAGTTCGTATTCCGCAAACCCAAAAACCCATGAGCAATTCATTTACATCAATTTAGTATCAAAATTATTCTAAACTCCATAAGATGATATACCTTAGGCACCAGGTACCAATCTTTTTAATGCCAAAAACCCTCAAAACTCCAGAGGATAACGTGCCTTAGGCCCAGGTGCTTTGGTGTCTCTTCTGATGGAGTATTTGTGTTTAGCAACCCAAAACCCGTGAGTAATCTGTTTGCATCAATTGAGTACCTAAAATTTTCGAAACTCTAGAAGATGACGTGCCTTAGGCACCAGGTCCTCCGGTGTTTGTTCTGATGGGGTATTCGTGTTCAGCATCCCCAAAAACCTATAACTAATATGTTTGCATCAATATAGTACCGAAAATTTCGCCTAGCGGATGACGCCCCTTGCAGTGACCCTGGGAACCAGGTTCTACTATGATTTGTTTTGATGGCTTGTTAGTGTTTACCGACCTCAAAAACTTCCGAGTAATTTATTTTCATCAATTTAATGCCGAAAGTCCCTAAAACTTTAGAAGATGGTATCGCTTGTAGTGAACTTGGCACCAGGTGCACAGGGGGTCGGTTGTGATGGCATATTCATGTTTAGCGACCTCAAAAACACTCCAGTAATCCATTTGCATCAATTAAATGCCGAAAGCCCTCGAAACCCCAGAAGATAACGTGCCCTAGTAGCGACCCTGGGCACCAGGTATTCCGAACTTCAATTATGATGGCATATTCGTGTTTAGCGACCCCAAAAACCCGTAAGTAATCTGTTTGCATCAATTTAATACCGAAATCCCTCGAAACTCCAAAACATGATGTCCCTTGCAGTGACCTTGGGCACCAGGTAATCCGGTGGTCTATTTTGATGGCATATTCGTGTTTAGCGACCCCAGAAACCCGTAAGTGATCCGTTTGCATCAATTTAATACAGAAAGCACTCGAAACTGCAGAAAATGACGTCCTTTGCAGTGACCTTAAGCACCAGGTGACCCAAGGGTTTGTTCTGATGCCATATTTGTGTTTAACCACCTCAAAATCCCCCCGAATAATCCAGTTGCATCAATTTAGTGCCGAAATCCCTCGAAACTCCAGAAGATGACGTGCCTTAGTAGCGACCCCGGGCACCAGGTACTCCGGAGGTCAATTCTGATGGCATATTAGTACTTAGTGACCTCTAAAACCCGTCAGTAATCCGTTTACATCGATTTAATGCCGAAAACCATCGAAACTCCAGAAGATGACGTCTCTTTCACTGACCTTGGGCACCAGTGGATCCGGGGGTCAGTTCTGATTGCGTAATCGTATTCAGTGACCCCAAAAACCCCCGAAATAATAAATTTTGTTCCTTAGTAAACTGCTTTTGAGTTTATTTATACAGGGTGTCCCGAAAAGATTGGTCATAAATTATATCACACATTCTGGGGTCAAAAATAGTTCGATTGAACCTAACTTACCTTAGTACAAATATGCTCATAAAAAAGGTTACAGCCCTTTGAAGTTACAAAATGAAAATCGATTTTTTTCAATATATGGAAAACTATTAGAGATTTTTTATTGAAAATGGACATGTATCATTCTTATGGCAGGAACATCTTAAAACAAAATTATAGTGAAATTTGTCCACTCCATAAAAATTTTATGGGGGTTTTGTTCCCTTAAACCCCCCCAAACTTATGTATATGTTCCAATTAATTCATTATTGTGGTACCAAAAACTGTAGCGACTATAGAATGATAAGCCTTATGAGCCACACCTTGAAAATCTTTCTACGTATCATCCACAGTAGAATCAGAGATAAATGTGAAGAAGACCAGGATGAAACACAATTTGGCTTCAGAAATGGACTGGGAACCCGAGACGCACTCTTTGCACTAAATGTGTTATTGCAGAAATGCCGAGATCAAAGGAAAGACGTCTTTGCTGTATTTATTGACTATGAGAAGGCCTTTGATCGAGTACAACATCACAAATTAATTAAAATACTAAAGGATAAAGGAGTTGATAGTCAAGATGTACGAATCATAGAAAAATTATACTGGCGTCAAACAGCGACAGCTTGCATAAATGGAAAATCAACAGAAATATGCAAAATACAAAGAGGCGTCAGACAGGGTTGTATACTGTCCCCACTGTTGTTCAATTTGTATTCAGATAGAATATTTAAGGAAGCGCTGCATAATTTGGAATGGGGTGTGAAGGTTAATGGAAGATATGCAGACGATACAGTTATTTTAAGTGATGATATGAATGGATTACAACACCTTTTAAATGGGGGTCCGGACAAATAATCCCCGGACAAATAATCCCGGACAAAAAATCCCCACAAATTATCCCTGGACAAAAAATCCCCGGACAAAAAATCCCCACAAAAAATCCCTACAAATAATCCCCACAAATAATCCCCGGACAAATAATCCCCGGACAAAAAATCCCCACACAAAATCCCGGACAGATAATCCCCATAAATTTTTTTGGACAAAATATCCCCACAAAAAATCCCGGACAAAAAATCCCCAAGAAATATTTTTGCCGAATAAAGTTGTCAAATGAATGCATATAATCCAAGGATGGTACTAAACTAAAGATGAGAAATTTAGACTGTCTGTCCGTCGGTACGTCCGACCGCGAATATAACTACTCCGTCATTATGCCAGGTAGAATGACAAATGGGGTGTCGAATGAACGGTTATAATCCAACGATGGTACTAAAGATGAGCAATTTGGTCAGTCGGTCTGCCTGACCGCGAATATAACTCCTCCGTCACTGTACCAGGTAGAATGACAAATTAGGTGTCTAATGAAAGCTTATAACCAAGGATGGTACTAAAGATGAGAAATTTGACGAAGGCAGTCTGTCCGTCAGACCGCGAATGTAGCTACTCCGTCATTATGCCAGGTAGAATGACAAATGAGGTGTCGAATGAAGGGTTATAATCCAACGATGGAAATAAAGATGAGAAATTTGGTACTTCGGTCTGCCTGACCGCGAATATAACTCCTCCGCAACTGTACCTGGTAGAATGACAAATAAGCTGTCGAATGAAAGCTTATAACCAAGGATGGTACTAAAGTTGAGAAATTTGACCAAGGCTGTCTGTCCGTCTGTCTGTCAGACCGCGAATGTAACTACTCCGTCATTATGCCAGGTAGAATGACAAATGAGGTGTCGAATGAAGGGTTATAATCCAACGATGGAAATAAAGATGAGAAATTTGGTACTTCGGTCTGCCTGACCGCGAATATAACTCCTCCGCAACTGTACCTGGTAGAATGACAAATAAGGTGTCGAATGAAAGCTTATAACCAAGGATGTACTAAAGTTGAGAAATTTGACCAAGGCTGTCTGTCCGTCTGTCCGTCAGACCGCGAATGTAACTATTCCGTCATTATGCCAGGTAGAATGACAAATGAGGTGTCGAATGAAGGGTTATAATCCAACGATGGTACGAAAGATGAGCAATTTGGTTCGTCGGTCTGCCTGACCGCGAATGTAACTCTTCCGTCACTGTACCAGGTAGAATGACAAATAAGGTGTCGAATGAAAGCTTATAACCAAGGATGGTACTAAAGTTGAGAAATTTGACCAAGGCTGTATGTCCGTCTGTCCGTCAGACCGCGAATGTAACTATTCCGTCATTATGCCAGGTAGTATGACAAATGAGGTGTCGAATGAACGGTTATAATCCAACAATGGTACTAAAGATGAGCAATTTGGTCCGTCGGTCTGCCTGACCGCGAATATAACTTTTACGTCACTGTACCACGTAGAATGACAAATAAGGTGTCGAACGAAAGGTTATAACCAAGGATGGTACTAAAGATGAGAAATTTGACCAAGGCAGTCTGTCCATCTGTCCGTCCGACCGCGAATGTAACTACTCCGTCATTATACCAGTTAGAATGACAAATGAGGTGTCGAATGAACGGTTATAATCCAACGATGGTACTAAAGATGAGCAATTTGGCCCGTCGGTCTGCCTGACCGCGAATATAACTCCTCCGTCACTGTACTAGGTAGAATGATAAATAAGGTGTCGAATGAAAGCTTATAATCCAAGGATGGTACTAAAGATGAGAAATTTGACCAAGGCTGTCTGTCCATCGGTCCGTCCGACAGCGAATGTAACTACTCCGTCATTATACCAGTTAGAATGACAAATGAGGTGTCGAATGAACGGTTATAATCCAACGATGGTACTAAAGATGAGCAATTTGGCCCGTCGGTCTGCCTGACCGCGAATATAACTCATCCGTCACTGTACTAGGTAGAATGATAAATAAGGTGTCGAATGAAAGCTTATAATCCAATTATGGTACTTAAGATGAGAAATTTGACCAAGGCTGTCTGTCCATCTGTCTGTCCGACCGCGAATTTAACTACTCCGTCATTATGCCGGGTAGAATGACAAATGGGATGTCGAATGAACGGTTATAATCCAACGATGGTACTAAAGATGAGCAATTTGGTATGTCGGTCTACCTGACCGCGAATATAACTCCTCTGTCACTATACCAGGTAGAATGACAAATGAGGTCTCGAATAAAAGCTTATAATCCAAGGATAGTACTAAAGATGAGAAATTTGACCAAGGCTGTCTGTCCATCGGTCCGTCCGGCAGCGAATGTAACTACTCCGTCATTATACCAGTTAGAATGACAAATGAGGTGTCGAATGAACGGTTATAATCCAACGATGGTACTAAAGATGAGCAATTTGGCCCGTCGGTCTGCCTGACCGCGAATATAACTCATCCGTCACTGTACTAGGTAGAATGATAAATAAGGTGTCGAATGAAAGCTTATAATCCAATTATGGTACTAAAGATGAGAAATTTGACCAAGGCTGTCTGTCAATCTGTCCGTCCGACCGCGAATGTAATTACTCCGTCATTACGCCAGGTAGAATGACAAATGAGGTGTCGAATAAACGGTTATAATCCAACGATGGTACTAAAGATGAGCAATTTGGTCCGTCGGTCTGCCTGACGGCGAATATAACTCCTCCGTCACTGTACCAGGTAGAATGACAAATTAGGTGTCTAATGAAAGCTTATAACCAAGGATGGTACTAAAGATGAGAAATTTGACGAAGGCTGTCTGTCCGTCTGTCCGTCAGACCGCGAATGTAACTACTCCGTCATTATGCCAGGTAGAATGACAAATGAGGTGTCGAATGAAGGGTTATAATCCAACGATGGTACTAAAGATGAGCAATTTGGTCCGTCGGTCTGCCTGACCGCGAATGTAACTCTTCCGTCACTGTACCAGGTAGAATGACAAATAAGGTGTCGAATGAAAGCTTATAACCAAGGATGGAACTAAAGTTGAGAAATTTGACCAAGGCTGTCTGTCCGCCTGTCCGTCAGACCGCGAATGTAACTACTCCGTTATTATGCCAAGTAGAATGACAAATGAGGTGTCGAATGAAGGGTTATAATCCAACGATGGTACTAAAGATGAGCAATTTGGTCCGTCGGTCTGCCTGACCGCGAATGTAACTCTTCCGTCACTGTACCAGGTAGAATGACAAATAAGGTGTCGAATGAAAGCTTATAACCAAGGATGGTACTAAAGTTGAGAAATTTGACCAAGGCTGTCTGTCAGACCGCGAATGTAACTACTCCGTCATTATGCCAGGTAGAATGACAAATGAGGTGTCGAATGAAGGGTTATAATCCAACGATGGAAATAAAGATGAGAAATTTGGTACTTCGGTCTGCCTGACCGCGAATATAACTCCTCCGCAACTGTACCTGGTAGAATGACAAATAAGGTGTCGAATGAAAGCTTATAACCAAGGATGGTACTAAAGTTGAGAAATTTGACCAAGGCTGTCTGTCCGTCTGTCCGTCAGACCGCGAATGTAACTATTCCGTCATTATGCCAGGTTTTTTTTTTTATTTAAACAATATAAATACACCTAATCTACAAGATTAATCAGTATTTTTTCTTTAACCTAATTTCCCTAAAAAATGTTTGTAAACTAGATGTCACCTGGTCCATCCTAGCTTTTTTTTACATGAAATGTCCACTTCTTTGTTGTGGCTACACAGCACAGCACTGACTCTGCTTTTCACTAATTGCTCACGTATTTGTTGTGGCTACAATACAATGCACAACAGTAACTAAGCCCGGCACAACTTCACACATTACACGAGCTCGAACGGTTTAGTCCTCTTGAGCCTTCGCATCTGGGGTTCGTTGACAAGAAGCTGAAGTGCTTCATGGTTGGGATGCTTATGGAGCCTGTCTTCATGTCTCCTGGCGACTTTCTTGATTTCATTTGGAATAGATTCGATTTTAAGATCTCTACGCAAATCGTCGTTCCGAACATACCAAGGAGCACATACAATATTCCTTAATATTCGGTTCTGGAGCGTTTCTAAATTTCGGTAATTACTTTTTTTGGTACAGCCCCATAATTGTAGGCCATAGGTCCACACCGGTTTCAAAATCTGTTTGTAAATTAGTACTTTGTTCTGGATGGAAAGTTGAGAGTACCTACCTTCAGTCTATCGCTAGTAGATTAACGACACACGTACATTTTTGTGCTCCTAGTAATTTTCAAGATTACGCTGTAAATAATAATAATTTCGCAAAGAAATTTTGCATACCAGTTTCCATATACCAATAGTCATTAGTGGTTGTAAAAAATTTTGTGTAAAAAAAGTGCAATTACAGTGAACATAAACAACTGTGAGTACCATTTCACAATTTATTAATAATAAAACAAACTATACTAATTACATACCAGTAAAAAACCCGATCATGCCTTCTACCTCAGTTTGTTCTAACTGCTCCAAAAACATAGCAACAGCTGACCGTAAACTTCAGTGCGATGGTTGTAAGCGACAAATACATATCACATGCACGGATCTTTCTTCCGACGATCGCGTTACTCGACAGAAAATTCGTGGGATAAGTATCCTATGTAATTCTTGCAGCTCAAATATCTCTAATTTTTCGGAAATAAAAGATCTTTTGCTGGACTTTAAAATGGAAATTCGTACGAAAATTAATGATTTTGAAAGTAAAATAACTGAGTTAAATAACAAGCTCAGCCAAATTGACTTGTTTAAGTCTACCGAATTCACGGATAATATTGCAAACGAAGCTGTAGATCGCATGACACGTGCGAAGAATATTCTAATCAGAGGCGTTCCAGAATCTTCCTCTGGGGATGCACAACGCAGAAAAGATGACGACGCAAATAAGATTAACCTTGTCTTGGCAACTGTTGGCTGTCAGGAAAAGCAAATCACTTTCTACAGAGTCGGCAAAGCGAACCAACGTTTTCCCCGAATGATAAAGGTAGTAATGAGTTCGGAATACCACGTTAAAGATATTTTGAGAAATAAAGCAAAACTTTTGGAAAACAAAGCCACGGAAAAATTCTCAATAATTGACGATAAGACGCCCATCCAACAAACACGCTTAAAAGAACTCCGAAATGAACTAGAAATTCGCAAAAATAACGGTGAACATGACTTAACAATTAAATACATTAATGGCACTCCCAGAATCACGAAATTTCGTTCATAATTTTTCTACCGATAGATTTAATGATTGGCTATTTCTATATACGAATTTAGATTCACTTTCTGCAAAATTTGATGAATTTGTATGCACAGTGCAACTTCTTCAGCCACACATTATGTGTATTGCTGAATCCTGGCTTAAACCCTCAATCCCTGATTCTTCTGTTAACATCAATGGATATACAATTTATCGTAAAGACAGAGAAAATCGTGTCGGTGGTGGTGTATGCATTTATTTATCTAATATTATTACCACAACTTTCAAAATTAACATTAACCCATTAGATATTCCTGGAATAGATGCTATTCACGTGTCTATTACTAAAAATCCATTTTGCCTTAATTTAGTCTGTATATACCGTCCACCTCTTACAGTACTTGCACACGATAATATTATGTTTACTAAACTTGAAGAACTATCATCTCTCGATAATCTCATTATTACTGGAGATTTTAATTTTCCGGAGATCACCTGGCCAATAACTTCGTTATCTGACACCGAAAACTCTCATAATTTATTTAAAAGTTTTGTAGTAAATTCGAACTTAATACAGCTCATTACAGAACCTACCAGATTTAGAACTAATAACCAACCATCTACTTTAGATCTGGTGCTTATTAACGACGAACAGCTGATTTCATCTCTCGAAATCAGCTCTCCTATAGGAAAGTCAGATCATGCAGTTATAACGGCTCACATCCAATTCAATCAAATTCTACCCCGCAAAAATAATATTGTAACATACACCATAACAGATTTTTCTGAAGTCGACGCTGAATTCTCTCAAATCAACTGGAATTTGTTTTTTGCTGACTTAAACGACCCTTCATCAATGTGGACTGCATTTCTCGATACCGTCCACAATATAATTTCTAAAAATACTACCATCCATAAGACTTATAAAAACAATCTTAAACCGTGGATTAATCAAACGGCAACAGAAAAAATTAATCACAAACGACATCTCTGGCGGAAATTTAAACAGACCGGGCTTTACAGCGATTTTCAAAACCACCGCAGATTTTCAAATAATTTACAAACATTTCTAAAAACTTTAAGACGTAATTTTGAAACAAGTGTTATTGAAAGCGGTAACATTAAAAAAGTTTACAAATACATAAGATCCTCATTGACATCTAAAGTGTCCATACCTTTACTACAAAAACCTAATCAGACTTTATGCTCTTCTGACACAGATTCTTCCGAAACTCTCTCCTTAGCATTTTCATAGGTTTTTACTAAAGAATCGAATGATGGCAATCTACCTCCTATTAGGTGTAACCGTGTCGGCGCATCCTTAGAGCAAGTCGAATTTACAGTGGATCATGTCAAACAACATTTAATGAAACTTCGCACAGTCGCTTCACCTGGTTTAGATGGTTTAACACCAAAAATGTTAAAAAGATGCGCAGACACGCTTGCAATACCTTTAACGTTAATTATGCAGACTTCTTTTATCCAGAATTCCTTACCCCCTAGTTGGAAATTAGCATCCGTCACCCCTATTTTTAAAAAAGGCAACAAACTCGATCCCAACAATTATCGTCCGATTAGCTTGCTGTCAGTAGTTGGTAAGGTCATGGAAGCCATTATTTCCGAGGAGATGACTAAATTCCTTCTCCAGGAACATGTCATTCCAACACAACAACATGGATTTGTGTCTGGCCGCTCTACTCTAACCAATCTCCTACATTGTGTTAACGACTGGACGCTATCCCTTAACAGTTCGCAGCCGGTCGACGTTGTTTATCTAGACTTCTCTAAAGCCTTTGACCGTGTCCCTAAGCGCAGACTTCTACATAAGCTAGAACATTTCGGAGTTCGCGGTACTTTACTTCGTTGGATAGATGATTTCCTGACAGATCGACATTACAAAGTTAGAGTTGGCGAATCTTTCTCACAGGACAGGTTAGTGGAAAGTGGAGTGCCTCAGGGTTCTGTCCTCGGACCTCTGCTTTTTACGGTTTATACCAGCGATGTTCCTTATTATGTTTCCAGTAAAATATCGTTCTATGCTGATGACACAAAAATATATGCCAATCCTATGACAAACCAGTTAACCCTCCAAATGGACTTGGACTCTATCTTTACTTGGTGTTCCCAATGGTTACTACCCTTAAACGCGGAAAAATGTGTAGTGCTTAGAATTGGTAAAAATAACCCACTTGTGCCGTATTTTGTTAACGGGCGACCTTTAGATTCAGTGTTCTCGTATAACGACCTTGGTGTTATCGTAAACAGCAGTCTAACGTGGTCCGACCACATTACTTCTATTTGTAAACGTGCGAACTCCAGACTATATCTTATTCGGAGGTGTTTTTCGAGAGTTTCAATGCAGTCATTCTGTAAACTTTACACTATTTACGTAAGACCGATTCTTGAATACGCTGGTCCAACGTGGCATCCTGATTTGGTTCGAGACAAAACATTGTTGGAAAACGTCCAAAGAAAAGCAACTCGAATTCCATTGGGACTGAGAAGACCCTCCTATGCAGAGAGACTTAGTATGGCCAATCTAACTTCCTTCGAACTTCGTCGACAACGTGGAGACTTAATAACCACTTTTAAAATATTAAAATTCAGTTTCGGAAATCTCGACGAAATGTTTACTATAAACCAAGATGAACGCCTCAGAGGTCACCAGTTCAAACTTAAAAAAGAGAACTTTTCTACGAGATCAAGGCAGAACTTCCTACCAAATAGAGTGTTCGAGAGTTGGAATAACCTTAGTGATAACATTGTCACGGCCCCCTCTACTAACACGTTTAAAAACAGACTTGACCGTTTCTTATTATAGCTGAACTATTTTATTTTTTTTTATGTAAACAAAAATTATATCTTTTTTCTTTTGTTTTATATTGTATCTACTAGTAGGTTAGTTATGTAATTTCTTTGTTTTTGGGCATAATAGGGACTTGTCCCTCTGCCCTTGCTTATGTATAATAATAATAATAATACCTATTAGCCAATACATATTTTTGTACTTTATCTTCATCTGTTCAGTTTTCTTTTTAACGTGCTCCTTCCATTTTAGTTTGACGTCGAGATTTAAACCCAGGTATTTCGCTGTTTTTTTATTAGGAACAACGTTGTTGTTTAGGATAATTGGAAGATTATTGATTTTCTTGTTAGTGAAGTTAATATGAACTGACTTCTGTTCATTAAACTTTATACGCCATTTTTTGGACCAGCCTTCTATACCATTAATTGCATTTTGTAAGTTAATCGTAGATTCCTCTATAGTTGCTCCTATTGTCATGACTGCTGTATCATCAGCAAATGTGGCCAGTTGGATGTTTTCCCTCTCCGGAATGTCAGATGTGTACAAAAGGTATAGTATTGGTCCAAGAACGCTACCTTGTGGAACCCCTGCATTTATTTGCTTTAACTCAGAGTACTCGTTTTCCATTTTAACTCTAAATGTTCGCTGGTGTAGGTATGACTTCAATATTTCAACGAGTTGCATAGGAAATATTTTCTTTAGCTTCATTAACAGACCGTCGTGCCATACTTTGTCAAATGCTTTTGCGATATCCAGGAATACTGCCGAACAAATTTTGTCCCCTTCCAGTGCTTTTTCTATTTCAGTTACTATTCGATGGATCTGGTCAATTGTGGAGTGTTTATCACGAAATCCAAATTGATGAGTTGGAATAATATTTTTTTGTTCAATTATATGGTTCATTCTTCGTAGTAGTAATTTTTCAAACACCTTTGAGATTATGGATAGTAAGGAGATTGGCCTGTATGATGTTAATTCATGGTTATCTTGTCCTACTTTTGGTATCATTATAACCTCTGCAGTTTTCCAAAGGATGGGAACATATCTAAGCCTAAAGGATGCATTTATTAGTGTAGTAAGCTTTACTATGGCTTTTCTAGGTAATTTTTTTAGTATCTCACCATTGATCAGGTCAAACCCAGGCGCTTTTTTTGTATTGATGTTTTTGATTAATTTTTGAACTTCTTTTGTAGTAGTCAGTTGTATGTTAACAGAATCAAAAGCTACTGGTTCATCGTCTACATGAGTTTCCCCAGGGTTTGGCTGAAATATGTTTTCTAAATAATCAGCGAACGCATCCACTTTCTCTTTGGGATTTCTTGCCCATGTTCTGTTTTCTTTTCGTAGAGGAGGTACATGCTGAACTGGCTTATTTATCTTTTTGGCTGCCTTCCAAAGGGAGTAATCGGTGCATTCATCATCAGTTAGTTCTCTCAGGTACTTATTGATTGATTCGTTTTTAATTTTCGAGATTTCCCTTTGCAGCTGTTGTGTGAGCCTATTAAGCTTATTTTTATTTTCTTTAATTCGAGTTCTTTGCCATATCTTCCGAGCCTTTCTTTTTTCCTGTATCAAGTCTCTAATTTCTTTGGGGTAATTGTTTCCTACTGTTTTTCTTTGGATTATAGGTGTGTTGTTCCACGCTGCCTGCTGGATGTTTATCATAAATAGATCGGTTTCTTGTTCCAATTGTTCTGTCGTTTGAATAAATCCACTGAACTCAATTTTCTCATTAATTTCTGATTGGAAGTTTACCCAGTCCGTAAACTTATTGGTCAACGCGGGTTTCATTTCAGTGGTAACAATTTGCTCACTAATTGTTAGTAGAATTGGAGAGTGGTCAGATATAAGCTCCTCTACATCCTCTACTTTTATAAAATTTGTTGCTACACCTCTGGATATGAAAAAATCTAGGAGGTCAGGGATTCTGTTTGCATCACTTGGCCAGTAAGTGGGTTTCCCAGTAGAGTGCCATCTACAATTGTGTCCGGTCACAACATGCTGCAATTCTTTACCTTTAGGTGTTGAGAGTCTGGAGCCCCAACAGGTATTTTTTGCATTAAAGTCTGCGCCAATTATGTATTTTTCACCCAAGGTTGACAAGAAGTTAGCATAGTCTTCTCTTTTGAGGTTATGTCTAGGAGGGAAATATGCAGCTGCAATGTTAAGTGTGTATTTCTTAGTTTTAACACTGATAGAGGCACATTGTATTTCTTCGGTTTCAATTTTTTCACGTTCCCAGTGGAGAATACTATTTTTAACAGCGACAGCAGCTCCGCCTCTGGCTGAATTTTGTGGGTGTATGGCTTGATAGATTTGATAACCTTGCAGCTTAATAAATGATTGTCTAGTTAGATGTGTTTCTGCAATTAGGCATATGTCTATTTTTTGTGTTTGTAGGGTTACTAATAACTCTTGCTGGTGTTGTAAGAGTCCATTTGTATTCCATTGGAGTATCCTAAGGTCCGGGGGCATTATAGTCTTATTATGATCGGCTTCTGATATTTTCAAGTCTGTCCAGCCTTTCAAGTACTTTTTTGTTAAATTCTTCTTGTTTGCTCATTTTCTCCATTATTTTTTGCAGCATTTCAGTTACTGTGTCTGTATTATTTTCAGTTTCTGGTTATGCTACTTGAGCATAAGATACTCCAGCTCTTCTTAAAGTTTGGTGTCTATCTTCCATATTTTCTATATTTAATCTGCTCTCAAGAGCCTTGTTATTTATATTTTTATTTCTTAGTGTTTGCAGAGCTTTTGCAGTGCTACATCCTCTATAATTAGCTGGATGGTCATTGCCGCAGTGAACACATTTTGGAGCTATATTTTTGGGTTTTTTACAGTCTTTTGTTAGATGTTTTCCAATGCATTTGACACATCTTGGTTCCCTTTTGCAGTAATTCTGTGTGTGTCCATATTCCTGGCAGCGCTTGCATTGGGGCAGTAATTTAGGTTTTCTGAAAGCCTCTATTTGTACTCTCATATTTAATATTTCATTAATGGCATATATTTTTTTTATATCTTCATCTTTATCAAAGGATAAAGTAAAAAGCGGAAGTGGCGTTTTATCTTTCCCGGTTAGTATTTGATTTACCTCCAGTATTTTGAAGCCTTTGTTCTTTAGGTCTTTTACAATTTGTGCAGCTTTGCATGACTGGTGTAAGTTTCTTGCAACTACCTTGACAGGTCTTGACTGTTTGAGCAATTTGGTATGTCGGTCTACCTGACCGCGAATATAACTCCTCCGTCACTATACCAGGTAGAATGACAAATGAGGTGTCGAATAAAAGCTTATAATCCAAGGATAGTACTAAAGATGAGAAATTTGACCGAGGCTGTCTGTCCATCGGTCCGTCCGACAGCGAATGTAACTACTCCGTCATTATACCAGTTAGAATGACAAATGAGGTGTCGAATGAACGGTTATAATCCAACGATGGTACTAAAGATGAGCAATTTGGCCCGTCGGTCTGCCTGACCGCGAATATAACTCATCCGTCACTGTACTAGGTAGAATGATAAATAAGGTGTCGAATGAAAGCTTATAATCCAAGGATGGTACTAAAGATGAGAAATTTGACCAAGGCTGTCTGTCAATCTGTCCGTCCGACCGCTAATGTAATTACTCCGTCATTACGCCAGGTAGAATGACAAATGAGGTGTCGAATAAACGGTTATAATCCAACGATGGTACTAAAGATGAGCAATTTGGTCCGTCGGTCTGCCTGACGGCGAATATAACTCCTCCGTCACTGTACCAGGTAGAATGACAAATTAGGTGTCTAATGAAAGCTTGTAACCAAGGATGGTACTAAAGATGAGAAATTTGACGAAGGCTGTCTGTCCGTCTGTCCTTCAGACCGCGAATGTAACTACTCCGTCATTATGCCAGGTAGAATGACAAATGAGGTGTCGAATGAAGGGTTATAATCCAACGATGGTACTAAAGATGAGCAATTTGGTCCGTCGGTCTGCCTGACCGCGAATGTAACTCTTCCGTCACTGTACCAGGTAGAATGGCAAATAAGGTGTCGAATGAAAGCTTATAACCAAGGATGGTACTAAAGTTGAGAAATTTGACCAAGGCTGTCTGTCCGTCTGTCTGTCAGACCGCGAATGTAACTACTCCGTCATTATGCCAGGTAGAATGACAAATGAGGTGTCGAATGAAGGGTTATAATCCAACGATGGAAATAAAGATGAGAAATTTGGTACTTCGGTCTGCCTGACCGCGAATATAACTCCTCCGCAACTGTACCTGGTAGAATGACAAATAAGGTGTCGAATGAAAGCTTATAACCAAGGATGGTACTAAAGTTGAGAAATTTGACCAAGGCTGTCTGTCCGTCTGTCCGTCAGACCGCGAATGTAACTATTCCGTCATTATGCCAGGTAGAATGACAAATGAGGTGTCGAATGAAGGGTTATAATCCAACGATGGTACGAAAGATGAGCAATTTGGTTCGTCGGTCTGCCTGACCGCGAATGTAACTCTTCCGTCACTGTACCAGGTAGAATGACAAATAAGGTGTCGAATGAAAGCTTATAACCAAGGATGGTACTAAAGTTGAGAAATTTGACCAAGGCTGTATGTCCGTCTGTCCGTCAGACCGCGAATGTAACTACTCCGTCATTATGCCAGGTAGTATGACAAATGAGGTGTCGAATGAACTGTTATAATCCAACAATGGTACTAAAGATGAGCAATTTGGTCCGTCGGTCTGCCTGACCGCGAATATAACTTTTACGTCACTGTACCACGTAGAATGACAAATAAGGTGTCGAATGAAAGCTTATAACCAAGGATGGTACTAAAGATGAGATATTTGACCAAGGTAGTCTGTCCATCTGTCCGTCCGACCGCGAATGTAACTACTCCGTCATTATACCGGTTAGAATGACAAATGAGGTGTCGAACGGTTATAATCCAACGATGGTACTAAAGATGAGCAATTTGGCCCGTCGGTCTGCCTGACCGCGAATATAACTCCTCCGTCACTGTACTAGGTAGAATGATAAATAAGGTGTCGAATGAAAGCTTATAATCCAAGGATGGTACTAAAGATGAGAAATTTGACCAAGGCGGTCTGTCAATCTGTCCGTCCGACCGCGAATGTAATTACTCCGTCATTACGCCAGGTAGAATGACAAATGAGGTGTCGAATAAACGGTTATAATCCAACGATGGTACTAAAGATGAGCAATTTGGTCCGTCGGTCTGCCTGACGGCGAATATAACTCCTCCGTCACTGTACCAGGTAGAATGACAAATAAGGTGTCGAATGAAAGCATATAGCCAAGGATGGTACTGAAGATGATAAATTTGACCAAGGCTGTCTGTCCATCTGTCTGTCCGACCGCGAATTAACTACTCCGTCATTATGCCGGGTAGAATGACAAATGGGATGTCGAATGAACGGTTATAATCCAACGATGGTACTAAAGATGAGCAATTTGGTATGTCGGTCTACCTGACCGCGAATATAACTCCTCCGTCACTATACTAGGTAGAATGACAAATGAGGTGTCGAATAAAAGCTTATAATCCAAGGATAGTACTAAAGATGAGAAATTTGACCAAGGCTGTCTGTCCATCGGTCCGTCCGACAGCGAATGTAACTACTCCGTCATTATGCCAGGCAGAATGACAGATGAGGTGACGAATGAACGGTTATAATCCAACGATGGTATGTACTAAAGATTCACGCACGCATTTCGTTTCCGAAAGTTGCACTTTCCCGCACGGCGTGCGTGAAGGTAAATTTTTTCCGCACGGCGTGTGGGAAAGTAAAATACCTTGTAATATGGCATTATAATATATTATAATACATTCAATAAACTAATATTTAGATATTATTTACTAATTTTTTTAAAATTATCTTATTGTGTTCATGTTTTAATGAAATTACTGCGATAATTCGATGAAATAAAATTATTTTGACATAATATTTAAAAGTCAGATCAGTCTTCTTCTTCTTCTTTAAGTACCGTGCCCAAATTTTTAGGCGTGGGTAGCTTCCATAACAATTTGCCGATATCGTTCTCGATCTTGTGCGGCATGTAACAATTGATCTGCTGATAAGCCAGTCCATTGACGAAGGTTTCGGAGCCATGAATATTTCTTTCGACCAATTCCTCTTTTTCCGTCGATCTTTCCATTGAGTATTAACTGCAGCATCCTGTATCTGCTACCTCTCATTATATGCCCCAGATATTCAAGTTTTTTTTTATCATCTTCATTAAGTCATCTTCGCCTTGACCTACTCTATTTAAGACTTCTGTGTTTGAAATGCGTTGAACCCAAGATATTCTGAGCATTCTACGATACGACCACATCTCAAAGGCTTCTAATTTGTTCATCATGTTAACCTTCATGATCCAGGTTTCACATCCATATAGTATTACAGGATACACATAACATTTTAGGAACTTGATTCTTAGTTGTAAGTTCAGCTGAGAGTTGCTCAGAATAGATCTAAGTTTCATAAATGCTCCTCTTGCAATTTCTATACGAGTTTTAATTTCTTCATCCGGATTTAGTGTCTCGTTTATCCAACATCCTAGGTATTTAAAATGGTTAACTTTTGTTATTGATTTATCATTGACAATTAGTTGCATAGGGCCGACGTCTTGTTTACTAACCACAAGTAACTTTGTCTTTGTTGCATTTATGTTAAGTCCGTTATTGGAGACATATCAGATCAGGAGAGATATCAGATCAGTAGACAACTACAATGGTTTTGAATTGTCGTCATGGAAATGGAAACCAATATCGTCGTCGTGGTAACCCATTATATTGAAAGTTTGGTTTTGACTACCTTGTCAAAGAATTGATTTGTGTATGTTCACTTCTAAATAAAAATTGATATAACTCTATTTTTTGTGGTTTTTTTCCAAACGTACGGCCCTAGAAAAAATATTATTCCTAACTCGTGCGGAAAGTGTCTTCCCCGCACTCGACTGCTTGCCCGAACTCCGCTATAGCGTCGTTCGGGTCAACGGCAGTCTCGTGCGTGAAAATATTACTTTCCGCACTAGTTAGGAAAATAACTATTTTATGATGTCGATATTTTCCGAGTTGTGGGGGAAAATAGTGACAGTTAGAGTTAGAGCATAACTATTGAATTGTCTCGATAATGAGTTTTACGATAAAAATGTAGGTACCTATACAAAAATAGAACTTAGTAGATGGAATTAACTTTTACATAATTTTGAGCTCTTTCATTTTTTTACGAATATTTAAAATTGTTTCAAATATGATTTCCTACAATTTCTTTTTGACAATGTTTGTCGTGCGGTTGATATTTTTTGAGTTAAGCGGGAATATATTAAAAAGAGGGGAAGCATAATTATTGAATTAAATCTTGTTTTCGAGCTGCCCCAAATTTTATAATTCTAACCTTTAGGGGAGGTCAATACTGCCGTGCTAAGCCCAAAGGCGGTAACTGATTTTTTATCGAAAATGACATTTTTGTATTTCTAGGTAGGTTTCATTATATTATAATGCTTCTACAACTCCAAAGACTTTGTAAATATATTCTAGATACCCATTATAATAGTTCAACAACTCTAAAGACTTGATAAAAATATTCTAAATACCTATAATCTACGTAGAAATACAACAATCTCATTTTCGATAAAAAATCAGTTACCGCCTTTGGGCTTAGCACGGCAGAATAGTGGTATAAATTTAAAATTGCGACTGAATTCCGCTGAAGCGTTAGCCGTCATCTTGATTTTAAAGGAGAACCGTTAATGCTAAATAACTCCACTATTTTCAACTTTTCTACTCTACTGCTCATTATTTATAATAATGAGCAGTAATATTTATAATAATGTAATAGGTAGCAAGACTGTTTAACGCGCTCTATCTGAATCTGCGTTCCATTAGTGTACAGATGGGCAACCGCTTTTTGGTACGAAAATATTGATTAGCAATTAAATTTAAGCATGAATTGTAATTTCGATTACCAAATATCGAATTCCGAATTCCAATTGTGAGTTCTTTCAAAAATCGTGCAGCATATGGGGAATGAGCTAAGGCTCTGGGAATCATGTTGTAATTATTCGCTTATATTAAATCTTTTGCTCACTCTGCTTTGTATAACCCTGTTCAAAACATTTCCTATTTGTGATGATAATTGCTGGTCCTGAAAACGATAATATTGGTTGTAATACAAAAAAAACCTGTTTATTTTTGTAAATTTAACGTAAAAAGTATTTAGTCATCATCATCATCATCAATGACGTTATAACTCTTCGAGACTCGTTGCCACATTTTTTATTATTTAAATCAATACAGATGTCCACGATGTGATATTTGATACCGTTCACGTTATCAACATAAATAATAAAAAATTAATGTGTTCCTCGGTCGATTATAGAAATGTCACATCAGCAACTTCTTAATTATCGTGTTTTGACTGGAATAAGGATGTGAATTTTAATCGAATTTTTAACGTGCATACAAAGTGCACATACAGTTTTTTTGGTTTATGCTTATTTTTTATTATAATAAATATGTTGATTTTCACCCAATCTTGAGCAAAAATTTGGTTTTGACTTCTGAGTAATACTAAAAAGTCAAAAATCGTTACAACTAAAAAATCTCGACAGAGTTATGCTCGATAAACTCATAAGCTAATAAAATATTTTTGATCTTTTTGATTCACATGATTCACTGAGCGTTGGCTTATTGTTTAATATTTTTCCTTATTTTTTTTTTAATTCATCGAATTATAGTGAATAAATATGCTTATTTAATTTAAAAATAAAATAATACTTTTTTTTTTCTTCTTGATGTGCCTATCCGTGACGAATGCTGGCGATCATCATGGCAATCTTCACTTTATCTGTAGCAACGCGGAAAAGCTGCACAGATGTTGTGTTGAACCAGGTTCTGAGGTTCTTTAACCAGGATGTTCTTCTTCTTCCTGGACCTCGCTTTCCAAATATTTTTCCTTGCAGGATGGCTTGTAGGAAGGCATATCTGGATTCATTTCGCATAATGTGTCCAAAGTATTCCAACTTTTAAGATTTGATGGTGGTTAATACTTCTCGGTTTTTCCCCAATCTTCTATAAGGACCTCCTCATTTGTGACCCGATCAGTCCATGGGATCTTAAGAATTCTATCATACGTTCAAAAAAATTTAAAAAAATATGCTTGAAATATTTATTTCAAACTCGATGCTCACCCCACCTTAAGGATAGCTATGACACGATTTTAATAGGCAAGCCATGCAAGTCGTTTTTGTCTATGTATGACATTTAATTAAAAAAAAAACGTTTTATGCGGAAAGCAGATGGATGCAGGTCGACATAAATATATTCGGATCTTAGACTATAACCTTGTTAGTAGGAAATCGTTTGTAGTTTCGTAGAGTTTTGCTATCAGCCGTTGATGATTTGCCGATGAACGCTACGTTCACAAGAGCATGTGTTAACAAGTAATTGGACTTCGTAAGTCCTAGGTTTTCATCCAAAGTAATCGAAAGTAGAACTGGAAGTCGATATTTGAACTCTTCGAGTAACTTTGCGTCGATGCATATAGGATTTTACTAATTTTGGATCATCTTCATTTACATTCATATCATACTTTGAGTCACTTTAAAACAGGTACTTGCGGTTGCAACTCTAAAACTGAAGTCCGATGTCAAATTACTCATTTCTAATACCATCCTTGTGTTATAAGCTTTCATTCAAAACCTCATTATTTGTCATTATATCTGTATTAATACGGAGGAGTTGTATGTAGGAGGACAGACGCAAAGACACTCATGAAACCGGAAGTATATATTTGTCCTCTCCTTGCGAAAGCTCGTCGAATAATATATCACTTTTACTATTCCGGTGACTTTAAAACAGTACTTCCGGTCGCATTTCTAAAACCGGAAGTCCTTGGTCAAATTTCTCACCTTTAGTACCATCCTTGGATTATAAGTTTTCATTCGACACCTCATTTGTCATTCTACCTGGTACAGTGACGGAGAAGTTATATTTGCGGTCAGGCAGACCGACGGACCTAATTGCTCATCTTTAGTACCATCGTTGGATTATAATCGTTCATTCGAAACCTCATTTGTCATTTTCCCTGGCATAATGACGGAGTATTTACATTCGCGCTCGCACGGACAGATGAACAGACAGCCTTAGTCAAATGTTTCATCTTTAGTACCATCCTCGGTTATAAGCTTTCATTCGACACCTTATTTGCCATTCTAGCTGGTACAGTGACGGAGGAGTTATAATCGCGGTCAGGCAGACCGACGGACGAAATTGCTTATCTTTAGTACCATCGTTGAATTATAACCATTCATTCGACACCTTATTTGTCATTCTACCTGGCATAATGACGGAGTAGTTACATTCGCGGTCGGACGGACACATGGACATCCAGCCTTGGTTAAATTTCTCATCTTTAGTACCATCTTTGTATTATAAGCTTTCATTCGACAACTCATTTGTCATTCTACCTAGTACAGTGACGGAGGAGTTATATTCGCGGTCAGGCAGACCGCCGGACCAAATTTCTCATCTTTAGTACCATCGTTGAATTATAACCGTTCATTCGATACCTCATTTGTCATTCTACCTGGCATAATGATGGAGTAGTTACATTCGCGGTCGGACGGACAGATGGACAGACAGCCTTGGTCAAATTTCTCATCTTTAGTACCATCCTTGGATTATAAGCTTTCATTCGACACCTCATTTGTCATTCTACCTGGCATAATGACGAAGTAGTTACATTCGCGGTCGGACGGACAGATGGACAGCCAGCTTTGGTCAAATTTCTCATCTTTAGTACCATCCTTGGATTATAAGCTTTCATTCGACACCTCATTTGTCATTCTACCTAGTACAGTGACGGAGGAGTTATATTCGCGGTCAGGCAGACCGACGGACCAAATTTCTCATCTTTAGTACCATCGTTGAATTATAACCGTTCATTCGATACCTCATTTGTCATTCTACCTGGTACAGTGACAGAGGAGTTATATTCGCGGTCAGGTAGACCGACGGACCAAATTGCTCATCTTTGGTACCATCGTTGGATAATAACCGTTTATTCGACACCTCATTTGTCATTCTACCTGCCTGGCATAATGACGGAGTAGTTACATTCGGGGTCGTACGGACAGATGGACAGACAGTCTTGGTCAAATTTATCATCTTTAATACCATCCTTGGTTATAAGCTTTCAATCGAAACCTTATTTGTCATTCTACCTGGTACAGTGACGGAGGAGTTATATTTGCGGTCAGACAGACCGACGGACCAAATTGCTCATCTTTAGTACCATCGTTGGATTATAACCGTTCATTCAACACCTCATTTGTCATTCTACCTGGCATAATGACGGAATAGTTACATTCGCGGTCGGACGGACAGATGGACAGACAGTCTTGGTCAAATTTATCATCTTTAGTACCATCCTTGGTTATAAGCTTTCATTCGACACCTTATTTGTCATTCTACCTGGTACAATGACGGAGGAGTAATATTTGCGGTCAGACAGACCGACGGACCAAATTGCTCATCTTTAGTACCATCCTTGGATTATGAGCTTTCAGTCGACACCTCATTTGTCATTCTAGCTAGTACAGTGACGGAGGAGTTATATTCGCGGTCAGGCAGACCGACGGACCAAATTTCTCATCTTTAGTACCATCGTTGAATTATAACCGTTCATTCGATACCTTATTTGTCATTCTACTTGGCATAATGACGGAGTAGTTACATTCGCGGTCGGACGGACAGATGGACAGACAGCCTTGGTCAAATTTCTCATCTTTAGTACCATCCTTGGATTATAAGCTTTCATTCGACACCTCATTTGTCATTCTACCTGGTACAGTGACGGAGGAGTTATATTTGCGGTCAGGCAGACCGACGGACCAAATTGCTCATCTTTAGTACCATCGCTGGATAATAACCGTTCATTCGACACCTCATTTGTCATTCTACTTGGCATAATGACGGAGTAGTTACATTCGGGGTCGTACAGACAGATGGACAGACAGCCTTGGTCAAATTTATCATCTTTAGTACCATCCTTGGTTATAAGCTTTCATTCGACACCTTATTTGTCATTCTACCTGGTACAGTGACGGAGAAGGTATATTCGCGGTCAGGCAGACCGACGGACCAAATTGCTCATCTTTAGTACCATCGTTGGATTATAACCGTTCATTCGACACCTCATTTGTCATTCTACCTGGCATAATGAAGGAGTAGTTATATTCGCGGTCGGACGTACCGACGGACAGACAGTCTAAATCTTTAGTAGCATCCTTGGATTATAAGCATTCATTTGACAACTTTTTTCGGCAAAATTATTTCTTGGGGATTTTTTGTCCGGGATTTTTTGTGGGGATATTTTGTCCAAAAAAAATTGTGGGGATTATCTGTCCGGGATTTTTTGCGGGGATTTTTTGTCCGGAGATTATTTGTCCGGGGATTATTTGTGGGGATTAATTGTGGGGATTTTTTGTGGGGATTTTTTGTCCGGGGATTTTTTGTCCGGGGATAATTTGTGGGGATTTTTTGTCCGGGATTATTTGTCCGGGGATTATTTGTCCTAGCTTCTTTAAATGCCATTGACAGAGTGGGAAGAGAGTTTGGCCTAAATATAAACTGTTGAAAAACAAAGTACATGGTATTTAGCCGTTTGGCCCATCAAGATTCACGGTTATATGTTGATGGTCATATGATTCAAAGAGTACCCAGTTTTAAATATCTTGGTTGCCATATTACTGAACAACTAGATCCAGATAAAGAGATAAAATGTAGAATCGAGATAGCCCGCACGACATTTTTAAAAATGAGGTCATTCTTCTGTAATGATACCTTGCAACTTCAACTTCGAAAGCGCATGATTAAATGCTACATTTGGTCAGTCCTCTTGTATGGTGTCGAAGCATGGACATTAAAAATATCCACCATTAACCGTTTGGAGGCCTTTGAAATGTGGCTGCACAGACGTATTCTAAAAAAACCATGGACGGCTATGCTGACAAATGTGGCAGTCCTTAAGAGAGCAAATGCTACCCGTGAGCTGCTTGATAACATCAAATATAGAAAGATGGCCTATTTTGGACACGTAGTAAGGGGAGACCGGTATAATATTCTTCAACTTATTATGATGGGTAAAATCGAAGGACGCAGAGGAATTGGTAGAAAGCAGGCCTCTTGATTGAAGAATATCCGGGAGTGGACAGGAATAAAGAAAGCAGAACACCTATTTAGAATAGCTCGAGACAGAGACAGTTTCGCCATGTTAATCGCCAACGTCAAGGGGACTTGATAGGGCACGTTAAGAAGAAGAAGGTACCAATAGTTAATAACAACGTTTTTAAAACTTTTTTGCCTCTTAGTATTTTTTCGATAAGCCAGTTTTTATCGAGATGCGGCTTATTTTTTAATATATTTACATAAAAATTTTATGGGGGTTTTGTTCCTTTAAACCCCTCAAATATTTGTGTACATTCAAATTAAACTATTATTTTGGTACCATTAGTTAAACACAGTGTTTTTAAAACTTTTTTGCCTCCTAGTCTTTTTGTGATAAGTCACCTTTTATCGAGATGTGGCTTCTTTTTCAAAATATACCTAAAAATGCAAATTATTAATAAATTTTCAGAATATTAACAGGTCTCTATAATCGTACTTGACCATATACAAATACGAGTATGTGGTGGATTCGACAAATATTAAAAATATCTCGATAAACAGTGGCTTATCGAAAAAGTACTAGGAGGCAAAAAAGTTGTAAAAACATTGTGTTTCACTAATGGTGCCACAATAATAATTTAATTGGAACGTACACAAAATTTTGGGGGGTTTAAGGGAACTAAACCCCTATCAAATTTTTATATGGCGTACAAATTTCACTTTAATTTTTATTTAAGATATTGCTGCCATAACAATGCCACATGTCCATTTTCAATAAAAAATCTCTAAGAGTTTTCGATATATGAAAAAAAATCGATTTTCATTTTGTAACTTCAAAGGGCTGTAACTTTTTTGTGTGCACTATTGTATATTGGTAAATAAGGTTCAATCAACCTATTTTTGACCCCAGAATCTGTGTTATAATTTATAACCAATCTTTTCGGGACACCCTGTATATTCATGCAGTAAATGCCCTCGTCTAAAAATACACGTTTTTGTTTAATGACAGTATAGAAATTAGCATGCGGTCTGTTAGTCGAGGAAATGAAGCTGAAAAAATGGCAAAACCTCGCAATTTTTTCGTCCAGCATCGATTTGTACAAAAATTTGGGATTAGGCTCATTACACCCTCTAGTTCATTTTCTATATTAAGCCGTTGTACGCTTTTGGTTTTTTAAGGGTGAAAACTACCCCTAATTGTAAAAAATGATAAAATAACATTTTAAACTTTAATATTGTCAACATTTGGTTCTTATTAGTTACATAATGATTGTTTTATGATTTAAGATATACTATCATAATATTTCAACCCTTAAAACCAACCTTGTTGGAGCTATAAAAAAAATTTACTTATCCTAAAATAATAATTTCGGCTTGCATCGATTTACATAAAAATTTGGGATTAGGATCATCTTACCCTGTACTTCATATTCTATATCATGTTTAATGGCGTTGATTATTTTTAGGGGTGTAAACTACCCCTTATTGTCAAAAATTGTATAAAAACATTGTAAAATTTAATATGGGTAAAATTTGGTTTTGATTGGTTAAATAATTATTGTTTTATACTTTAGGATATATTATCATAATATTTCAATCCTTAAAAACCACCCCTAATAACATTGCAGTTTTTATAAGTAGATATATTAATAGATCAATACAGAAAAAAAGTAGAATTAAATAATTACAAAAACATGTATTTACACAAAAATACGAATTTACAAATATGTACAAATACAAAAACAAATAGTTTTTTAGTCATCTTCCAGTATACGAACCGGTTCTGTGGTATTATACATACATTGAACATTATATAAGCGGACTATCCGAATTTTTCGAAAAAAAAAATTGTTTTATAAATAGCTCCTTCATTTTTGGCGATAAAAAGTTTTTTCAAAATTGACTTTGTAGAATTATTGAAGAGTTATAAGACTGTGCAAACCAAATTCCGTAAGATCCCTTAGTTTTCAGTTAGGGTGGGTTTAAAAAGCTCGAATAAGGGGGTGTTTGTTCGTAAATAGAGATTTTAAACAGATATATCTCGCTAACTGTTCACTGTAATGAAAATCTATGCACAAGAAAATTTTAGTTATTAAAAAAAGATACAATTTAGTAGTCCATAATTTTTTTCGTATCTCTAGTATTTTCGAAGATATTTTGAAGTAAAAGCGGAAAAATGGGAAATTCCAAAAAATTTATTTTTTTTAAACTTCAATTTTTGTAAAATTAGGCCTTTTAAATAGGTCAAATTTCTTGGGTGTATTGATAACACAAATTTAAAAGGAATTACAGAAAGGTAAAGACCAATTTTTAATTAGGAGGGTAGTTAGGGGGTTGTTTTCATTGATTTTTTCATAGAGAAAAGCAGGTACCGACGTTTTTTATCATAAGTCGCTTAATTTTCAGGCTAGAAACTTTTTATTATTATTTTTTGAAAGGCGTAACTGTATAATTGAAAAAATATTATTTAAGTTTTCCTCGAAAAATGCAAAGTGTTTCCGTTATTTTACTTTGAATATTTCAAATTATGCATTTGACGAAAAAAGCTTACTTTTAACATGCCGTATCTCGGTTTGTATTGGTCTTAAGGATATTACAGAAAAATAATTTCGTTTGTGTTACTAAAAAATACAGTTTTGATATCTACAGTTTTTTTGATTAAATATTTTCGAGGTATTCTCAAAAAAGTCGATTTTTTCATCGAAAAACTGTTACTTTCAAGCGCGAATAATTAGAAAAATATTAATTTTACGAAGAAAATGTAAAAAACATTTTTTTCTTAGAATTACTTTTTACATCGATTTACATGGTTAAAATGTAATAAAAAATTCCCGCCCCCGAGATGGGGTGGGAACCACCCCCAAGATTTTAGCGTACAGCGGCATGATATAGAAAATTATCCTTGGACTATTCTCTACCTTCTGTGAAAATTTCAAGTAAATCCATGCTGGACGAAAAAATTGCGAGCCAAAATGCTTCATTTCTTCGACTATGTTGTTTTTGTTCTACGGCGTATTTCTTCGTTTGGGATTCGGTCTCTCAGGGAGACACCTAACATCTGGCGCTCCATAGCCCTCTGAGTTACGCGAATCTTGTTGAGAATTTAATAATAAATAAATAATACACAACAAAATAAAACATTATTATTGTCATAGAAACAACCTTACTTTTTTAAAAAGTTTAAAGTAACAGTTGTCCTGGTACCATGGGTATAATAACAATTAACTTAAATTATATCATTTTTAATTACCTTGATTCCCTGACGATTGGAATATTTGTTAAATAATTACTATTTGCACTTTCCTGATTTTTTTGTTGCACACATTATGGGTATATTATATCACATATACAATACACTTGTATCTGACTACCTATCTAAACAGCGATATTGTTGTTTTGTGTAATCTTATCACAAAATAATATTTTTCGTCAATTATTATCCATATAGATAGTTTATAACGCGAAAGCATTGCATAATATCAGAAGGTGCTGCATGCGCAAAAGAAACAGTGATGTTTTGTAGATTCCTGAGAAATTGCTAACGAAGTTGCATTTGACCAATTTATCTTACTTGTCACTGACCAGCATCTTAAAAACATTATTGTTAAAATTTTCGGTGTTAATTTTCCTTATATGACTAAGAAAATAATAAACATCCTGGCTTAATAGTATATTAAGTATGGAGAACGGTAAGGGTTTTATACCGATCGAAGACAATTGTTTGGAGGAGGAGCGGCGCGACGACGACTCCAATTATTGTCTGAGATCGGTTACCCTTAACGTTCGACATGCTTATAACGTTTTTTGCACGATTGATACCATTATAAATTATAAAATTAAACATTTTCGTCATATTGACTAGTTTCATTCATTTTATCAAGATAGATACTTTGGTTGTTAGGTAGTAACTAGGGTGCATAACAACAATGGAGAATTGAGTTTTTATTTAGTTGTCAATAATTTTAAGTACAATTTTGATTATTATAAATTAAAATATGAGCGAAAGTGAATTTGAAGAAATTGAACGGGCTTGGGAAGAAGGGTGTTCCGCAATTATTCCCGAAAAATCCAAAATCCGTTATCAAAATACCTACCAAAGTTTTAAAAAATGTTGCGAAGGCAAGAATTTAAGAATCGAAGAAAAGACTCTATTGGCATATTTCGTTCAAAGACATATGTAGTTGAAAGCTCCTGGAAGCCTCTGGGCAGAATATTCAATGATTAAATCCACCGTTTTTCTTTATGATGGCATTGATATTTCCAAGTTTTCAACTTTGACCGCGTATTTGAAGAGAAAAATGTTGGCTATAGGCCTAAGAAAGCGAGCATTTTTACACGGGAGCAATTTGAAAAATTTCTGATGGAAGCACCGGGTGAAGAATTTCTAGTTCACAAGGTAATATAAGCTAGTTTAGGTAAAAGAAATACTCTAATGAAGATTTTTTCATAATTTGTAGGTCGCAATGATATTGGGAATATCTGGTGCCTGTAGAAGAGAAGAATTATATAATATTACTATGAATGACATCCAACAAACCGATGGTTTAATGATTGTAAAAGTACCCAATACAAAAACGAACATCCAGCGTACTTTTACAGTCGTTAATAAACCAGACGATAAAATTCCATATTTAGAAATTCTGCAAAAGTATATAAAACTTCGTCCATTACAAGTAAAATCAAATAATTTGTTCTTAAGATACGCCAAAGAAAAATGTTGTGCTCAAGTAATAGGGAAAGGGACAATCGGGGGCTGGCCTTCTCAAATTTCCAAATTCTTAAATTTGCCTAATCCCGAGAACTATACTGGCCATTCGTTCAGGAGGACACCAGCAACGCTTTTGGCTAATAAAGGTGTTGAAGTCCTCGGATTAAAGCGTCATGGAGGTTGGCGTTCATCGACAGTGGCAGAAAGCTATGTAGAAGATTCTCTTCAAAATAAAATAGATTTTGCCGAAAAAATATTGTGCAATACTAGTAATACTACTAATGTATGCGATTCTGCAGGAGTTTCTGTTAGAAGTGAAACCACAGCCCAAACAAGTGGGATTTCATTAAATAATTTAACAAATTGTACCATAAGTTTCAATATTAATAAATAATTCGTTAGTTTTCTCTATTCTTTTAAAAAATAAATTAAAATTAAGAGATTTTTTAACTCGACGGTAAGTGAATTACTTACAGTCGAGTTGGAGTACTTACCGTCGAGTTGGATTACTTACCGTCGAGTTGCTAGTAAATGTCACCTACTGACGTAAAATCTGTCACGGTAAACAGTCAAAAATGATCAATCGTGCAAAAAAAACATTTTAGAGACTGGTCCGGATTAATAAAACAGAATTTTTTAAGAAAAACAGAATATAGAGACGAATTTGGAATGGTTATAGCCAATCTTCATTAGCGGAGTCGGCACTAGAAGATATTTATTGAAAAACAGTTTATGAGACCATAGACAAAAATAAAGAGAATAAAAAGAATCGGGAAAGAATTACGACAATGAAACCAAGAAGCTAAAAATTCTGCAATAGGAAAAAAAAGAAGCGAGCGTATCACAAGTACAGTGGAATCCCGATAAGTTGGCCCCCGATAATCCGGAAGTCCGGCTAACCCGGACCGATTTTTATCAGACAAATATTTCAGCAATAAAAATATATGTAATATAATATTTGAGAGATAATGGGTATTTGTGTAATTTGAACTACATAATATGTTAGAACTTTTTTAAACAATGATCTTAGTCTTCACTGATATTAAATAACATAACATCGTTGCGTTTGAGACCGTATTGTGTGTATTACAGTCGTATAGTCGTATTGTTCTCTTCCGTTCTGTAATCGTTCGTAAATCTATTTAGATTTTGTGTTTGCCTGTTTTTTTGTCTACGTAATAGCAACAAAACGTAAAAATGTTGTAGTGACAATGGAAAAGAAACTAGAAGCTTTAGGTAGAATTGATACGTAATTTAGATGTGTACTGTGCATATATATTTCATGTTATTTCAATTATAACGGAGTTTATCTGTAATTATACCGCATTTTATTAATTTTTACCATTTTCTCCAGCTAACCCGGATTTTCGATAACCCAGATCGGCCGCGGTCCCGATTAATCCGAGTTAACGAGGTTCCACTGTACTTGCAAAATAAGATTAAAGAATAGAGGTAAATATACAGAGAAATTCGGTACAAAACGGATATCAAGGCAGACACATCTAATCCAAGTAATGAAGCTTAAAATATGTAGTACAAAGCTTCGCAATTTTTACAGAATGGATCGATTTGCTTGAAAATTTGAGAATAAGTAGTGGATAGTCCAAGGATCAAAATCTATATGATGCCGAAAGGGGCTTTTACCATGGGGGTGGTTGCCACCCCATCCCGGGGAGTGGAAAATTTGCATTATATTTTGACCAAAAAAGTTGATAAAAATATTCATTCTAAGCAAAAAACACTCTATACATTTTTTTGATAAAATTAATAGTTTTCGATCTATTCGCTATCGAAAGTATTAGTTTTATATCGAAAAAATCGATATTTAATAAGTTTTCTGCTAATAACTCCAAGAGTTTTCGTTTTATCAAACAACTTTACTTAACAAAAATGTACATTTTGAAAAATTAAACAAAACCGTTTTTTAAGATCTTCTTTAAGACCAATAGTAATCGAGTTATACTTTATTATATGTTAGCTCTTCTTCGTCAAATGCTAAATATTGTAGTTTCAAAATCAAAAGACGGGAAACCTATACATTTTCCGAGGATAACTTATGCAAACTAATTTAAATCATTAATGCCTGGTTGCACCAACAGATCTTAAGTTCCAGATTAGCTAAGCTCTACTTATAAATAGGGCCTCCTTGAGTATCACTTACGTTGCACCATAATTTTAGAGTCTTGCCTTATTATCAATTATATCTATTATTATAATATGGTATTCTTATTGTAATATATTATAACTATATTATATTAATTCTTATGATATTCTCGACTTAAGCTTAAGATCTGTTGGTGCAACCGGGCATTAATAATATCTATCTCCAGAAATAAAAAAAGTCTCTAGCTCAAATATTAAGTGACTTATACTGAAATGAATGTCAGTTCCTATATTTTTCAGCGAAAAAGTGATCGGAAGCAGCCCCCTAATTACCACCCTAATTAAAATTAGTATTTGACTTTATTTTTGGTCTTCTTTGTTTATACATTATTAATGGGTTCTAGAAGTTTAATCGACATCGAATGATTACTTTTTAAATTAATGGAGTTAAAAGCGAATAACGAATTTTTGTAGTTTGGAAATAAATGGCCTTTTCTTCAGAATAGAACGATTGGCATCAGAGATACGAAAAAAATAATAATTCGGGTAAACATAATACTTTTTCTACGACCCATAAAAATGAAAGTCCGTCCACTTCTACAAATTCAAACAATTACGAACGCGAACATTCGTCAAATTCAAACTTTCAAGGTCCTTCGTTTCAAGGGCAAGAACCGTTTACAAATTCCTTTTCTGCTTTGTCCGTAAACAATTTAAACATATTTCTAGCTACGGCCAAAGTAACCATTTTCGACAAAAACGGGAAACCTTTAACGGCCCGATTGTTACTCGATACGGGAAGTCAAAATAGCTTTTGTACCCAGTGTCTCGCCGATAGGCTGGGCTACAAGCCATATGACATATCTCTAAACATTTCTGGCATAGGCCAAAGTAATTCGGTTTCAAAAAAGATGGTCAACATAAAAATACATTCTAACTATAATAAAAAGTCTTTCAAAATTTCATGTGCCATCTTAGAAAATATTACTTGCAATCTTCCACAGTTCCGCATTCTTACAAAAAAATTACCAATTCCAAGGGACGTTTTTCTCGCCGATGATTCCTATCACAAACCTAGTCAGGTAGACATCTTGGTTGGGGCTGATTTGTACTACGACTTAATTCTTCCTGACATAATTCCTCTGGGCCCTAGGCTTCCAATTTTGCAGGCTTCTCATCTGGGGTACCTAATAGCCGGCGTGATTGCTCCTCACTTGACGGCACCTACAGTAGCAAACAATGCTTCTGGAGATGTTGCTCTACTTTCTACGTGTAGCACGGACGAGCTGCTCACGAAATTCTGGAACATGGAAGAACTTTCTCAAAAACCTATTCTGTCGGAAGCTGACGAGCTGTCCGAACAAATATTTCAAACTACAACAAAGATCCTTGAAAATGGACGCTTTGAAGTAGATATTCCATTAAAAAGTGCACAAGAACACCAATTACTGGGTGATTCATTTTCTATAGCCAAACAGCGTTTTCTGTCACTTGAAAATAAATTCCAAAAAGATAAAAAATTATTTTTCGAGTACAAAAATTTCATTGACACATATATTTCTTTAGGGCATGCTGAATATGTACCTCTTTCGTTCGTAAATGAAAATTCGGACAAAAAATATTTTATTCCACATTTATGTGTCATCAACGAACAAAATAAAAGTACAACTTTGCGTGTCGTCATGGACGCTAGTTGTAAAAGCTCTACAGGAAAAAGTCTGAACGACATTTCATTAAAAGGGTATCAGGTTCAACCCGATTTATTCGACATTCTGGTTCGTTTCAGGCAATACAAATTCATATTTTCCTGTGACATTCAAAAAATGTTTCGACAGACGTGGATCAACAAAGATCAACGATTTCTACAAAATATTCTGTGGAGGGATGATACCCACGATTCTATAAAATGTATTCAATTAAATACTATCACATACGGGACGAATAGCGCCCCGTTTCTTGCGACGAGGGTCTTGCAAGAAATTTCAAATAAAAATAAAGTTCAATTCCCATTGGCCTCGCATTTTCTCGAAAACCAATTATACGTAGATGATGGTTTATGTGGGTCAAATAATATTCAAGAATTGCTCGAAATACTTCAGCAATTAAATTCTGTTCTAAACCGCCATGGGTTTACTTTACATAAATTCCATTCAAATTCATCCATATTCCTACAACAAATCAACCCAGAACATTCAAAAAATACTACTCAGGAATATGACCTAAATTTCGATTCCACTTCCAGTAAGGTTCTAGACCTAAAATGGGACCCTGCGGAAGACCAAATAACAATTTCCGTCCCCGAAAATAATTTTTGCCCACCAATAACAAAAAGAAAAATCCTATCTGCGTTAGCGCAATGTTTCGACCCTCTGGGACTCATCAATCCGTTTATTGTTAAAGGCAAAATGCTTATGCAGAAACTCTATCTGCAAAAAATTCACTGGGACACAGAAATTTCGGACAAAACTATTCTAAACGATTGAAACAACTTTCTACAGGACTTGTCACAATTAAAACAATTAAAAATTCCTCGTTTCTATTTTTCTGAAAAAATAATTCTGAAGGTTGAGCTTCATGGATTTGCAGACAGCAGCATGGCAGCTTATGGCGCATGCGTATACCTAAGAACTTTCTATTCAGATGAGACCATCTCTTGTGCATTAGTTTCTTCCAAATCAAGGATAACTCCGTTAAAGACGGTAACACTTCCTAGGCTTGAGCTGTGCGCAATGGTTCTTCTTTCAAAACTTGTTGCAAAAATAATTTCTATCTTTGAAAATCAATCTATAAAATTTCATTCAGTCAGCCTCTGGTCAGACTCCCAAGTAGCTCTGTCGTGGTGTAAAAGTCATCCAAGTCGGTGGTCGGTTTTCGTGGCTCACCGGGTAGCTCTTGTCCAAGAGTTGACTCAAAACTTTACATGGCTTCACATAAAGTCTGCGCAAAATGCCGCATACCTTCTTTCTCGAGGAATGTCTGGTTCTGAAATTCTCAATAGCGACTTGTGGTGGCAAGGTCCCAAATGCTTGCGAGATAAAAATTTCAATATTTCCAATCTAGTAAATGACAAAGTTCTCGAAAACCTGCCCGAGGAAAGAAAAATAAGCCTCGTGGTAAATTCTAATGTGGAAAATTTCTGGATAAAAATTTTCTCACGTTTCTCAAATATTTCACGCTTAAAACGTACAGTAGCGTACGTATTTCGTTTTATTTCTAATTGTAAAAAACAAAAAATTTCTGAACCTCTTTCTGTTGCGGAGTTAAATTATGCAATGGATTTCATCATCAAGCAAATACAGGGTGATGCATTTTCAAAAGAAATTTCGGCGCTTAAAAATAACAAATTTATTTCAAATAAAAACATCATTTCACTAAAACCAATTTTAGATTCTTCTAATTTTCTCAGAGTTGGAGGCAGACTTACGAACTGTCCCGACATAGACTATTTGCAAAAACATCCGATACTGCTCCCATCCAATAATCCTATCGTCAATCTTATCATCAAAAATAAACATCTCAGATTGGGACATGCTGGTGCGCAAACAGTTCTCTCAAATCTTCGTTTGAAATTCTGGCCTCTCGATGGTCTAAAGGAAGCAAAACGAATCATTCGCAACTGCACCACATGTTTCCGATTTTCGTGTGCTCCTGCACAACAGCTTATGGGTAATTTACCTGAAGATAGGTTGTCCATTACAACAAGACCCTTTCAAAAAGTGGGTGTAGATTATGGTGGACCCTTTCTGTTAAAATCTTCTTCACTCCGAAAAGCGCCAAAAATCAAGGCATACATAGCCATTTTCGTGTGCATGGTGACCAAAGCTGTGCACATTGAGGTTGTTTCTGATCTAACAACTTCTTCCTTTCTATTAACACTTAAAAGGTTCATTTCCCGACGTGGTAACCCAACCGTCATTTACAGTGACAATGCCACATGTTTTTCTGGTGCAAGAAACCAACTCTATGACTTACACAAATTTTTTCAAAATAAGTCTAATTCTCAAACCATTATGGAATACCTTTCTGAAAATCAAACCTCGTGGAATTTATCCCCCCTAGATCTCCTCATTGGGCTGGGCTCTGGGAAGCTTCAGTAAAAAGCGCAAAATATCATATGCGTAGGCTAATAGGCTGTTCTTCTTTCACTTTAGAACAGTTTTTCACTGTCATGGTTCAAATTGAAGCTGTGATGAATTCAAGGCCTATCTGTTCCATGTTCAGCGACCCTTCAGATTACACCTTTCTCAGTCCTGGGCATGTACTTTTGCAAAATAAGATTAAAGAATAGAGGTAAATATACAGAGAAATTCGGTACAAAACGGATATCAAGGCAGACACATCTAATCCAAGTAATGAAGCTTAAAATATGTAGTACAAAGCTTCGCAATTTTTACAGAATGGATCGATTTGCTTGAAAATTTGAGAATAAGTAGTGGATAGTCCAAGGATCAAAATCTATATGATGCCGAAAGGGGCTTTTACCATGGGGGTGGTTGCCACCCCATCCCGGGGAGTGGAAAATTTGCATTATATTTTGACCAAAAAAGTTGATAAAAATATTCATTCTAAGCAAAAAACACTCTATACATTTTTTTGATAAAATTAATAGTTTTCGATCTATTCGCTATCGAAAGTATTAGTTTTATATCGAAAAAATCGATATTTAATAAGTTTTCTGCTAATAACTCCAAGAGTTTTCGTTTTATCAAACAACTTTACTTAACAAAAATGTACATTTTGAAAAATTAAACAAAACCGTTTTTTAAGATCTTCTTTAAGACCAATAGTAATCGAGTTATACTTTATTATATGTTAGCTCTTCTTCGTCAAATGCTAAATATTGTTGTTTCAAAATCAAAAGACGGGAAACCTATACATTTTCCGAGGATAACTTATGCAAACTAATTTAAATCATTAATGCCTGGTTGCACCAACAGATCTTAAGTTCCAGATTAGCTAAGCTCTACTTATAAATAGGGCCTCCTTGAGTATCACTTACGTTGCACCATAATTTTAGAGTCTTGCCTTATTATCAATTATATCTATTATTATAATATGGTATTCTTATTGTAATATATTATAACTATATTATATTAATTCTTATGATATTCTCGACTTAAGCTTAAGATCTGTTGGTGCAACCGGGCATTAATAATATCTATCTCCAGAAATAAAAAAAGTCTCTAGCTCAAATATTAAGTGACTTATACTGAAATGAATGTCAGTTCCTATATTTTTCAGCGAAAAAGTGATCGGAAGCAGCCCCCTAATTACCACCCTAATTAAAATTAGTATTTGACTTTATTTTTGGTCTTCTTTGTTTATACATTATTAATGGGTTCTAGAAGTTTAATCGACATCGAATGATTACTTTTTAAATTAATGGAGTTAAAAGCGAATAACGAATTTTTGTAGTTTGGAAATAAATGGCCTTTTCTTCAGAATAGAACGATTGGCATCAGAGATACGAAAAAATGGTTAAATATGAAATTGTACCTTATTTAATTCCCAATATCATGGTTTGCAAAAATTTTTCCTACAGCAAAAATTGAGTGAGCTATTGACAATTAAATCTTGTAATAACATGCAAAACCACCTTTACCAACTCTTTCAAAGTCACCTCTTTTTGCGACTGAGGATTTTAAAAAGATTTAATATAAATAGGCTCATAGATCTTATAAAAAACCTACAAAATTCTTTTTTACCAAACTTTCCAAGATAAAAAGTTAAAAAGTTACGGTTAAGAAATCAATATATTTTTTTGAAAAAAAAAAGGAGAAATCCAATTGGAAGCATAATAATGTAAGTTAATGGTATTTTTAGTCATTGCCCTTATTTATTCTTCTTTATTTATGTATTATAAATAGATTCTAGAAGTTTGACTGGCTCAGAATGATTACTTTTTAAAAAACTGGAGTCAAAAGCAAATAACGAATTTTTGTAGTGTGGTAAAAAATGATATTTTCTTCAGAATAGAAAGATTAGCATCAGAGATACGAAAAAATGTTTAAATATGAAATTGTAGGTTATTTAGTTTTCAATAATTTGGTTTTAAAAAATTTTTTCTACGGCAAAAATTGAGTGAATCGTAAATGAATATATTATCGAAAAACATTGATTTTTTAGATATAAAATTAACACTTTCGATAGCGAATAAATCGAAAACTATTAATTTTATCAAAAAAATGTGTAGAACGTTTTGTGCTTAGAATGAATGTTTTTATTAACTTTTGTGGTCAAAATATAATAAAAAATTTTGACCTCCGAGATGGGGTGGCAACCACCCCATGGTAAAAGTGCCTTTCGGCATCATATAGATTTTGATCCTTAGATTATTCACTACTTATTCTCAAATTTTCAAGCAAATCGATCCATTCTGTAAAAATTGCGAGGTGAAAAGCTTCGGTTCCTGGACTAATCAACAATCGTGGGAGAAGTTTATTAGTTTTTTGTTTACAAAATCATAAAACAAATGAACAGAACACATAAAGATACCCTCCAGTAAGAAATTAAAAACGAACAACTCCACAATAATATTTATGTATCACCGTTTTGGTGTCCGTTTCAAAACCGCAATGTATTTGAATTTTCTCTCGATTTTAATCGTGTGTAGGGGCCAAACGAAAGACAAAAACAAAGAACTTTTTTTTCTTCGATATACATTTTAAATTATGTTCTGTTGTGATTTCTAGCATTTCTTTCGAATTTGAAATTTTATGTAAGTTCCCTATTATACCTGTTCCCTCACGAATTATAACTTGTTACAGCTATGTCCTATAATATGCATAGGAGATTTGGGCTGAAGTATGTTTTATTCAAACAATAATACTCGTACACCCCTAGATTATTTCAACAATTCAAGCGATATCCGCTTTTCTGTGTTGTTCAAAATCAGAGCTTAAACTCTTGAAAACTTGCGATGTACTTTTTACAGCCAATATGGGAAAAGCATTTATAGTCCAGACTGTATCGTCGCCCTCGTTAGGTAAATTATTCCGATTCTTAAACTTACTCAAAAAGATTACCATATAACAAATCCAGGAGGTACCGTGGTCGAAAAATTGTTTAAATATATTTTTTAACAAATTCAAAAAATTAATTTTTTCACTTCGTACAGTTAGTTTTTTTGGATTCTTTGGGTCATTATGAGAAAAAAAGTCTCGTGTGATTTTTCTCTAAAATTAATTGTTGTCGAGTTATACGCGATTTAAAATTTGACAAACGCGAAAAATGGCCATTTTTAAGACTTAATAACTCGGTTAATAGTTATTTATGATATAAGTGTTAAAAGTACAATTTTAAGGCACGCATGTGAACGTTTGCAGAATGAGCGAAGCCAATTCTGCAATTCACATGAGTGCCTTAAAAATGTACTTTTTAACACGTATATCATACAATATTTTTTCTACAAACGTCTTATATATCAACAATTATAATTTTTTCATTCTCAATTACAGGACAATATCTACAAAAACGTTTACTTGAACTTGACTGACATTCCATTTTTATATTTTTCTTGACATTACATCAAAACTGCCTATACTGTCAATATGTAAATCATAACAACTATATGTATAATAATATCTACTTTTATTGTTGTATATTCTAACAAATTTTAATAGTTTTTTTCTACAAACGTGTTAAAAATGCAATAATACATTTTAAATTAAATTTTAAAAAACCTTTTAAACCACCTTTTTCAAATTGCACAAGTTGTACTATTAATATTAGATAAGATAATAAATGAAATATAAATATTTTGACGTTTCACAATTTGACAATTCACTTTTAACTGCAGTGCCTTAAAATTTTTAAAGCCTAGTGCTTTAAAGTAGCATTTTTAACGCTACTATGGAGTGCTAAAAATTGCATTTTTAACACGGTTGTAGAAAATAGTTATTTATGATATAAGTGTTAAAAAAGTACAATTTTAAGGCATGCATGTGAAAGTTTGCAGAATGAGCCAAGCAAATTTTGAAATTCGCATGAGTGCCTTAAAAATGTACTTTTGAACACGTATATCATGAAATATTTTTTCTACAAACGTTATAAATTTATAACCATTATGTGACCATTATATGACCCGTAAAAGGTAGAACTGGTTGTCTACACTCGAGGGGAATGTCTAAAAATTCTTAGCGAAAATATTATACCGTTACATAAACTTGTTTTTTCTACAAACGTGTTAAAAATGCAATAATACAGTTTAAATTAAGTTTTAAAAAAACCTTTTAAACCACCTTTTTCAAATTGCGCAAGTTGTACTATTAATATTAATGTTAATAAATGAAATATAAATATTTTGACGTTTCACAATTTGATAATTCACTTTTCACTGCAGTGGCTTAAAAATTTTAAACACTAGTGCTTTAAAGTAGCATTTTTAACGCTCCTATGGAGTGCTAAAAATTGTATTTTTAGCACGGTTGCAGAAAAAAATTATTATTATAAAAGTCAGAAAGTGACTAAATCAAAGTTTAAAGCCCCCCACCCCTACATGATCTTGAAGAAATTTGTGTCAATAATTTATGAAGCTGTTATTTTTAATTATTATCAATGAACACTAACAACGTATTGAGGCGGCCGTGAATGTGAGTGCGAGTAAGCGAACGGTTCCACGAGCGACAAATTGACGCTAGCAGTAGCAGTAAAATGAAGCGTGATAAATGAAATCAACAGCGGTAATACTGGGCGGCTCCTCGTAGCTTTAAATTGTCGCTCAAGATCGGGAAAAGGCGAGTCCTCAAGGTCATGTTGCAGACGGATGTTCAAAATCTCTAGATATTATAGTTTTGTCCGTTTTGTCCTTGAATACAATCATTTACTATAGACTGTAATACATACAACTCTTGACATTTCCCATTACATTTGAGGAAGCAAAAAAATAGCGCCATCTAGCTGTCTTGCAGTGATAACCAGAGCAATCTAACCTTACATTTATAAAATTGCTTTATTATTGTTCTTGTATAAGTGTTTGAACTATTTCTATTTTAATTTAATTTAGCAAAATTAGCTCGTTATGCAAAAATTAACAAAATTAATTTGAATGTTTACGTCAAATTTTACGTTGTCAAAACGTAGTTTCACCGCAAGCCGACAGTGGCGCTAGTGGCAACGTGCTTCGAATGATTCCAGATTTCTGTGGGAGTTGGATTAGACGGCGCTGAAAAATCTCTTTAAATTTACTAAAGCTAAATTTTTCACAGTTGATTACTGTGATTGTGTAGAGAAACATACTGCGGTCGGTCAAGCGAAACGTAGAACAGGGGTTACTGAGAGGGTATCAAAGTTGCTTTCCTACGAAGGTACCTAATTAAATCCATTTACTAAGGCTGAAAATCAGTACACACATTATAAATTGAATATAAATGAAAGTTATTATAGTCGGCCAGCTGTATGACGGGACAGAGCCGGTCGGTCGGCCCCAATGAATGTACAGGGTTATTCACTATATTGAACCCCTTGTAAACTGCTTTATTTACAGAATTACAATAGAATGTAAAATACAAAAGTTATTCGATTTTTTAGTTGTGATTTTTTGACATATATATCGTACTAGTGACGTCATCCATCTGGGCGTGATGACGTAATCGACTGTTTTCTTTAAATGAGAATAGGGATCGTGTGCTAGCTCATTTGAAAGGTTAATCAATTCTCTATAGAGTACTACCCTAACAACACAAAACATTCCAGGAATGTACTATCAAAGGTCTATTAATGTTTGAATGTACTGGACATTCAAGGAACATTCGGTGAATATCTGATTAAGTTATTCGTGGAATGTTACCACAACACATTCTATGAACATACTACCAATGTCCTATATTTTAAGAGAGGTCATTTACTATTTAATTTGCATTCATTTTAAAATTTGCTGCGCGTGTATATGTATTTAAGCAATCCAAACCACGTGACTTCTGGTTCTGGTTGGCATGGCATACAGGTTACAGAGGTTATGTTTGTAATATCATTTCATTTCATCATTTCACTGTTTATCGTCATATTTTGGATTCATTTGGATTTCGTTTGCTGTATTTTGTGAACTTTATAAACTTTACCACACTGCAAAGTGATTATTTAAGGAAATTATTATTGGAGACACCAGATGTTTGGAGAAAGGTAGGGCAAACAATTTTTATCAATGTTCATTTTTCTCTGATATTTATCAATATGGATGAATTTTGCAAGCCATAACATTATTTCTTTTATTGTTTTAGATATTTATTGAAGCTGAAAATAATTGGGGATTTAGATCCATATACAATTCAGTCAGAATTGGATTTTACCATAAAGTGCATTCCACCAAATTACTATTATAGATATTATAGATGAAAGCATACAAAAGCCTTCAGGCACATAAATATTTTACAGCTGGATTTGTTTTTAAAGTTGGATTAAAGTTGGAAGTCACAAGCAACAACTTCGTAAGTACCTACAAGAATATTGAGGAAATCCAGCTCCTGGATACTACTGGGCAAACTAGAAGATTGAAGAGGACAAAGCCTTTTGAACTAGTTTGAGTGATAGTGAAAAGCAGAGCATAATGCTTGTGTGCATGTGTATGTTAGAATAGTGCGGTTAGAAAAGCAGAGCATAGTGCTTGTGTGCCTGTTAGATTAGATAAGAGACGCTATGGGTAAGCTCTTCATTTTAAGGAACAGTAGTAATTTAGGTTAAATTAAAATTGCTCATTTGTCAGAGTTATGACCAGATTGTAGTTCTAATGAACAATTCAATACAATGAATCGTCATCGTAGTGATGATTATGGAAAAAAATATATGACAAGATGTTGTGCAATAAAAATGTTTATATTTATCAAGGATGTATTATTTGGTATGGCTACATATACAGTCGGAAAAATGAAAGAATACCCATGAATGAACATATAAAACACGCTGTATTTTCCTGTCACCGTGTCACAAAGAAAATTGTCCAGTGCAAGTAACAATAATTATTACATGTACTTGTGCTGACCAGTTTTTTGTGTGACACGGTGACAGGAAAATACAGCGTGTTTTATATGTTCGTTCATGGGTATTCTTTCATTTTCCCTATTGTACTTCTGGTATATCGTCGGTGATGTGACAATACCTCCTATCTGCTTTTTAATGAATTTTGTAGGAGATGAAAAACTTCTTTGGGCCACCTCGTGTTTTCATATATTTTTTGATTTATTTTGTAGTAAATTCAACTATCATCTATTTACTACAAAACAAGTCAAAACTTACGTATGAAAACAGGAGGTGACCGTAAAAAATGTTTTTCGTCTCCTGCAAAACTCATGAAAAAACATATAGGAGGTATTGTCACATCACTGACGATATATTTCAGAGAATGTCTAAAAATATACTTTGAATGTCCTAAGAACATTCATGGAATGTTTCAACAAGACATTCAGTCTAAACAATATACTGTGAATGTTCAAAGAACATTCGTAGACATTCATGGAATGTTCCAACAATACATTCAAGAAATGTTTAAAATGCTGACACAGCACTTTCCTGGGACTTTCCAGGGACGTTCGTGTGCTTTTGGGGACATTCCAGGAATGTTTTCAATGTCCTGTGTGTACCTTCTAGGAACATTCCTGGAATGTTTTGTATTATTAGGGTATAAACATTAAGATCATTATTTATACAGGGTGTCCAATTTTTTTTTTGAATTATTAATTAAACAATTAATTTAATTAAAAAAAAAAATTTTTGACACCCTGTATAATTAATCATGTTAATGTTTATATAAGTGAATAGAGAATTGAATAACCTTTCAAATGAGCTAGCACTCGACCCCTATTCCCATTTAAAAAAAAGTAGATTACATCATCACGCCCAAATGGATGACGTCACTAGTAGGATATATATGTCAAAAAATCCTAATTAAAAAATCGAATAACTTTTGTATTTTACATTTTTTTCTAATTCTGTAAATAAAGCAGTTTACAAGGGGATCAAAATATAGTGAATAACCCTGTACATTCACTGGGACCGACCGACCGGCTCTGTCCCGTCATACAGCTGACCGACTATAATAAGTTCTATTTATTATATTTAATTTAGAATGTGTGTACTGATTTTCAGTCTTAGTAAACGAAGCAACTTTGATACCCTCTCAGTAACCCCTGTTCTACGTTTCGCTTGACCGATTGCAGTATGTTTCTCTAGACAATCACAGTAATCAACTGTGAAAAATCTAGCGTTAGTAAATTCAAAGACCTTTTTCAGCGCTGCCTCTTGGACTAGATGTATTACAGTCAATAGTATTTGATACAGTTGAGCCCGCGAGTCTTTACCCGTGCGTCATTAATACCTGGCGAGATAAAACACATACTTTTTATTTAGCATCATTCTCTTCCACGCATGAAATTAATGACAAACCAACTGCCGCCTGTTATTAAGTAAAAACACATGTTATTAAACGCTTTTCTTTAGTTCAATAGTTTGCGTCAAATTTTAAACGTTAATTTGACTGCCTTTTTTTCAATGCAAATGAATGAAAATTTGCAGATATATGCATTCGCGGGAACAAAACACAAATAGTCAATAAAAAGAAATTGTTTATGTTTATAAATTGTTTAAATAAATAAAAACGATTTTAAAGGAAAATGCTTAAATTCTTTTGTTTTTTACCATGTAGAAACTTGAAACTTTTACGGATTGTAGCTAATGATATGAACTATAAATAATTTCACTTTTTGCGTTAATTGTTTATGTTATGCTTTATAAATAAACAATAAAATTTCAACTTTTGAACGCTCATATATTTGTTTATATAAACATCGGCGCTTATTCGTGTCAAATTTCAATAAGATACGAAACAAAACTTCAACCAAAACTCGAATTCAAAAAAATCGTGTTTTTATCGTAGTCTTAGAAAAACCACCGGTAGAGACGTTTCGTGCTACAATTAACATTAGAATTCGTTTTGGCGTATCAATTCAAAGTTTGTTACGAACCGTTTAGTCCAGAAAGCCACTGCGCATCCGCTAGGAAAAATATTCTAATTCAGATTTTTTGCACAATCTTACTCAAAAAGGACTCCTTTTAACAAATTTGGATGTTGCCAGGACCAAAAGGTGGTCAAAAATTTTTTACACGTTTTTTTTTTGTTTTTTTCTAAAAATTATTTTTTTTGCATGGAAAATAGTTTTTTTAGGTTTTTTGGATCATTCCAAAGAGAACAGGTCTTTAGTGACTTTTCTCTAAAAATGACAGTTTTTGACATATAAGCGATTAAAAATTGAAAAATTGCGAAATCGGCGATTTTTGACCCTCAAAAACTATGTGAAAAACTGAAAATTTGAATGATGTCAAGGTAGGTAGATATTCTTTAAACAGCGATTGATGAAATCCCGAACAGTTTTTTGCAATACAATATTCAAAACTCCTTTGTTTTTCAATTGCTAATCAAGCGTGCGCGACACTATTTTCCACCGACAGTATGGTGCAAATGAAAGGAATAAATTCGTTATTTCGTAAACCGGCGATTTTAAGGAAAAATCCCAAAACAGGTCGATTTTTATTTTTAAGATATTGTGGCATATATGGTATACTAGTGACGTCATCCATCTGGACCTGATGACGTAATCGGTGATTTTTTTAAATGAGAATAGGGGTCGTGTGCTAGCTCATTTGAAAGGTTCTTCAATTCTCTATTTAATAATATAAACATAATTATTTATACGGGGTGTCCAAAAAAATTTTATTAAATTAAATTATTTGAAAAAAAAGAAGTAGAAGGACACCCTGTATACATAATTATGTAAATGTTTACATTGCTGAATAGAGAATTAAAGAACCTTTCAAATGAGCTACCACACGACCCCTATTCTCATTTAAAAAAATCATCGATTACGTCATCACGCCCAGACGGATGACGTCACTAGTATACCATATATGCCACAATATCATAACTTAAAAATAGAAATCGACCGGTTTCGGGATTTTTCCTTAAAGTCGCCGGTTTACGATATAACGAATTTATTCCTTTCACTTGCACCATACTGTCGGTGGAAAATAGTGTCGCGCACGCTTGATTAGCAATTAAAAAACAAAGGAGTTTTGAATACTGTATTGCAAAAAACTCTTCGGGATTTCATCAATCGATGTTTAAAGAATATCCACCTACCTTGGCAACATTCAAATTTTCAGTTTTTCACATAGTTTTTGAGGGTTAAAAATGGCCGATTTCGCAATTTTTCAATTTTTAATCTCTTATATGTCAAAAACTATCATTTTTAGAGAAAAGTCACTAAAGACCTTTTCTGTTTGGAATGATCCAAAAAACCTAAAAAAACTTTTTTCCATGCAAAAAAAATAATTTTAGGAAAAAAAACAAAAAAAAAAAACGTTTAAAAAATTTTTGACCACCTTTTGGTCCTGGCAACATGCAAATTTGTTAAAAGGAGTCCTTTTTGAGTAAGATTGTGCAAAAAATCCGAATTAGAATATTTTTCCTAGCGGATGCGCAGTGGCTTTCTGGACTAGTTAAACATATTCAACGGTCATTTATAAAAAAAAGTGTGTTTCTGTGACCTATGTGCTGTGAATGTTATGTCGGTTCGCTAAACTCAGACACAACTGCCTAGTGATTTTAGTAAGTAGGTAATTTAGCCAATTTGATAAAATTGACAAAAAAATAATTACTAAATAGTTAATAATTACTAAATAGTTAGTAATTTTGACAATTTTGCGAAAATTGGCCAAAAACAAAAAATTTACCTACTAAAATCACTAGCCAGTTGTGTCTGAGCAATGCCGGATTTAAGGGAGGGCAGGCTGGGCAGCTACCCGGGGCCCCCACAAAATCCCAAACATAAAAAGTTAGCACATTATTCACATAAAATAATTTTTGTTTTATGCAAACATTTTTTTTGGCCTTAGGTTTAAGACCTATTTAGCCAGACAATTATTTATTAATAAGTAAAAAATTACATTTTATAATAATATATACATATAAATACAGTAAAATAATAAAAATAATATATAGTTTATGCCGGTCAATTATGCAAACATAATTATGTATATCAAAAATAATTTCTTATTTATCGTTATCTTGAGTTGGCACTACGCCACTGAGTATAATAACATTGATCAAAACATTGCTTACTCCACATTTACAAAGTTTGAGCTTACATTTGAGTCAAACTTGCCTCCTACGCCTACAATAATTTATTTGTCTTCTAAATCATATTCTACATCATGCATATTTTTTAAATACCCTTTTTGCATGAATTGTAAAATACTCAGAACATAATCAAGTGGAATTCAGTCTTTTTATTGGGTCATAATTTGGTTACGAGTTTGACCTTAAATTATCACGTTGACAAAAATTGTGGCATAAGCAAATCTGAAAATCTGGCACTAAACCACTCATTTGTTTTGTGACTTTGTGCTACTTGCAGAAAGAATAATAATTGTCAGCTGTAATACTATTTACGATAATCTAGTAAAACAGCAATATTACTCACCACTCACCTGTTTGTATTATTTCGTACTGTTACCCCTGTTGAAAAAGGTTTTACTTTATTTTTGTGATAGTCTAGAAGTTTTCTATCTAGTATTTGGAGGGTTGGGGACTTTTAAAATATAAAAATTTAAATAAAGTCATGCTACTCATACAAACATGGTCAGGCCAGGCCGGAAAATATTTAAGTTGCACATTGGATTGTTAACTGTTAAATAATTGGGATACAAGTTTAAATGCTAATTTCTAAAATCATTCAAAAGGTGCGTATTAAATAAAATTGTGCTGTGTGCTCTCATTGTTACTGGTACCTATCATAGTCCATTGACTCACGGTTTTTTTCTGAAAATTTTAAAGGACCGCTTGAATTGACATGAAATTTGGCATACACATAAATAATAACATGTCAAAGAAGAAAAGTGAATTTTGCCGATTTGTGCTTTTGTCCTGGAGGTGAGTTTCACCCCCTCCTCGGGTATGAAAAAATAAGTTCAAAATAAGTCCGGAAATGGATAACCTGACGAATTCTAAGCAACTTTTGTTCTATAGGATTTTTTCACTAAGTTAATACTTATGTAGTGTTATTATTTTAGTTATTCATCATCATCAGTAGCTCGACAATCATTTTCGGTCCTGGGCCTCGATTTTTGACCCTTCGCTTCGTTATCGAACGTATTCGCTTCGTATCTGTTTATTATACGAAACGAATACGTTCGATAACGAAGCGAAGGGTCAAAAATCGAGGCCCTGGCTTGTTCTAGGATTTTCCGCCATTCTGTTTTGTTCCTCGCTTTGTTTTTTCAGTTGGTAATCTTAAGTGTTTTCAGATCTTGTTCCACTTGTTCCATGTATCTAAGTTTGGGTCTTCCCTTTGACCTTCTCCCTACTGGTGTCTGCCTCATTATATGTTTTGGTGTTTCAGTCTTCAACATCCGTTCAACATGGCCCATCCAGTGCAGACGTCTGATCTTTATGGGTGTTATGACGTCGGGTTCGTTGTATGCTGCGTAAGGGGGTTGTTTCTCTGGAATCCGTTTGATGCAGTATAATTCCATCATATAGTGGATCTCTGTTTTGTTTTAACTTTTCTTTGAAGAAGTCTGTGATTATTTCAGTTATTTGCAGTAAATTTTCGAGTAAATATGTTCATTTTTCAACAAAAAAACACGTTTTTAGACGGTTTTTTGCAAATGACTAAAAAAGTAAGTATTTTATCGAAAAAACATTCTTATCAAAAATATAAGTGTAGCTTATGAATAAGTGAAAAAAAATGGTGTATGTATGAATTCTAGAGAGCAAGTCCAGCCTTGCTGTCTCTAACTACAGTGGAGAGTGATCATTCTCAAAACTATTAATTAAAAATCGTCTTCAGTCTATGATGGGCCAAGAGCGTTTCATCTCTCTATAATGAGCATTAAACACGATGTCTTAAGGAACTAAATAGATATGTCAGACATAATTAAGGAATTTTCAATTCAAAAATCTAAAAAATACCCAGACTTTAACCATACATTTTACAATATTTATTTTTAATATTTTACGGTAACAAGTTACACCTATTGTATTTTTTATTATTTAAAAATATATTTATAAATGTAGATCAACATTTTTTTTTTATTTTTAAAAGGGAAAACTTTATACTTGGCTGCATACCATAGTTATAACAACAATTTTTTAATGGTAGGAGGTAGGGTCCCACACCAATTCTGCCCAGGGGCCCCCACACTAATTCTGCCCAAGGGCCCCCACTGCCTTAAATCCGGCTCTGTGTCTGAGTTTAGCGAACCGACATGTGACATCGCCCAATTATTAAGGGTCCAGTGTGAAGGTATGTACTAAATATTTGACGCATAAATATTTCCTGCGACAATTTGTACTAACTAAATAACTGCGTTTGAGATTTTTTAACTAATACTGGAAATTTTAAACTTTTACCATTAATGCTTTTACTAAAATAAAACAAATACATTTTTTATTGAAATTTTAAATCTTTTCAAACACTTTTTTTTAAGACCAAGTTAACAAGTTTATGCGAATTACTATAAAGTCCCAATTTCCAGATATGTATAATATTTTTGATAACATAAAAATACTTTTATTGATTTGTAAACAAATAATACTATAACTTTCGCTAACAATCAGACAAGTGCCAAAATTTTCAAAATCACGTAATCTGACGGAATCGTTGCATTTTTTGTGTAGTTTCATAAACATTTTTCACTGAACTAACATCATGTCAATTTTTTTTATTGATTATTATTAAACGCTTTTCTTTAGTTCAATCGTTTGTGTCAAATATTTTGACGTTAATTTGACTGCCTTTTCTTCAATGAAAATGAATGAAAATTTGCAGACATATGCATTCGCGGGAACAATACACGAATAGTCAATAATTTTTTATGTTTATTAATTGTTTAAATAAAAAAACACGATTTTAATGGAAAATGCTTAAATTCCCTTGTTTTTTACAATGAAGAAACTTGAAAGTTTTAGAGATTGTAGCTAGTTATATGAACTATACATAATTTCACTTTTTACGTTAATTGTTTACGTTATGCTTCATAAAAAAACAATAGAGATTAAAATTTTTTGCCGATTTCGACTAATTTTCATGTTTGTTAATCATGTTATGTTTTATACATTTATATTTTAATAAACATGATGATATATGTTAATGTTTGAAAAGTGTAAGACTAATAAGTAAAAAATAAAAATATATAAAAAAAAATTTAGGAAACGCTTTTCTTTAGTTACGAGTGACTAAAATTAAAAATATTATAAAAAAATCAACTAAAAAGCAAAAAATAAAAAAAATTCAAACACATTCGTTAAAGAAAAGCGTGGGGCGAAAACCGTTTATTCGATGCCTTAAAAGCCTTACGCTTTTCTTTAACGAATGTGTTTGAATTTTTTTATTTTTTGCTTTTTAGTTGATTTTTTTATTATATTTTTAATTTTAGTCACTCGTAACTTTAACGTTAGCAGGAAAAGCGTTTCCTAAAAAATTTTTTTTATATATGTTTATTTTATGAACGATTTAGACTCAGTGCATTGAAGAGAGATAGGTACAAAGAAAGACGATTGGGGATGTCTTCACATATTTTAAGTACAATTTCTGACGTTTTCGTTTGTTTACTTTTGTGGCTGTCAGTTTGTTGAATTTTTTGCTGTTATTTTGTCGAATTTTTGCATTTTGAAGTTTTTTATGGTATACAAACAGTTGTTTTCACAACTAATTTTATATTGGAGTTAGACATTTTGTAATAAGTTTATGTTATTTTACGATAAATTTTGACAACCTACAAAGCTAACCTCATTGTTGACACAGTTGAATGCTTGTGTTTAAGGTTCCGCCAAAGTGAATAAAATAACAAAAAGAAAATATGTTATTGAATTCTTTTATAAATATTGTTTATTTATTTATTAATCAATGATAATAAAATAATTTTTTCTACGAGCGTGCAGAAATGTCCACTTTCGCGCACGCATTTTAGTTTAGAAAGTTTCACTTTTCCTCACGCGTGTTACTTTTCCGCACGCGTGTTACTTTTCCGCACGCGGTTTTTACTTTTCCGCACGCGTGTTAATTTAGATATGTTAATATGGCCTTAAAGTAATTATAATACATGCAATAAACTAATATTTAGATATTATTTACTAATTTATTTCAAATATATCTTATTGTGTTCGTGTTTTAATGAAATTAACGCGACAATTCGATGAAATAAAATTATTTTGACATATTCGAAAGTCAAATCGGTAGACAATAACAGTCGTTTTGAATCATCGTAATGGAAACCAAGATCGTCGTCATGCTAACTAATTATATTGAAAGTTTGGTTTTGACAACCTCGTCAAAGAATTAATTTGTGTATGTATTTTCATACTAAGAGGATCGGTACGTATTTTCGGCTGCAATGCTATTCAAATGGGGCTTCATTTTTTTCGAATCCTGAGAAAACTAATAAGTATTTTTGAAAAATTTAAACGCAGAATGAAAGATTACGTTATTAGTGAGGGCCGAAAGTCCCTGAGAACTTCTATATATAAGTTACAGGGGTGAAAAACTAAGAGAAAATTTAGTGTGATTTTTAATTTCAAATATCTCATTCAAAATAAACTTTTTATTTATTCTAAGGAACTTTCGGACCTCGGTAATAATTTAGTCTTTCATTCTGCGTTTAAATTTTTCAAAAATATTTATTGGTTTTTTCAGGATTCGAAAAAAATGAACACAATGCCGTGGTAATATTTTCCAAATCTATCTTTGTCTTACAACCCACTCAGCCGAATATAATATTGTCAGAATATATTGTCAGTCAGACACTGACAATCAGTGACAATTTTAAATATTTGACATTGCATCGGGAATATTTTGTGTTATTGATTAAATATTATTGATATATACTGTATTTGATAAATAATTGATTTAAGACGTGAACTTAATAAAAAGTTAATTATTGTGTATTATTTGTGGAAGATCCAAGCAGAGAATACATCAGGTTAATATATTCTGTGATCCAAGTATTTTGTTGTTAAAGATGTTCAAAATTGTAAGCGTTCCATAATAATATATTATTAAAAAATCACTTTACCACTTTTCCTCTTTTCTCGATTGAGTATTAGTTTTTGTTGTACAAATAAATTATTACAATCACTGAATACATAGTTAGTAAAAAAATTATCACATTTATTAACTGAATTAATAATTTGCAATTATAAAAATAACAGTTATCCAAGAAAATTCAAAAGCCATCTCTTTAAATTAATGATGACATTTTCAAGTAGAATGACATTTTAGTAATGTTTACATATCCATACCAGTGTGAATTTTACTACACGTAATTTGCCGTGTAAAGACAGAAAAAGTAGGGATACACGTAAAATATTTGCGAATTATGTACCCATAGCCTTAATTAAATTAATTGATTAAGATTTGGTAATTTTTTAAAGACTCTTAGAAAAAATATTGTTCCTAACTCTTGCAGAAAGTCTCTTTTCCGCACTCGACTGCTTGCCGAACTCCCGCTTCGCGTCGTTCGGCAAACTGCAGTCGCGTGCGGAAAATAATGACTTTCTGCACTTGTTGGGAAAATAACTATATTAAGCTACTTCAAATGTAGCTGTAATTATGCACCAAAATTTTAAAGCAAAACTTAAATTTGACATTCTATTTGTTTGATAACGTCAAATTTTATACTATAATCCGTGATCGGAATACCTAATATCCACTTGCCGTTGCGTTTAGTACATTTCCGACTTATTTCGTATGCTTTAAATGATGACGCACGGGTAAAGACTGGCGGACTCAACTGTATAAGGGCAAATCTACCAGTTTAAGTATACCTAAATTTTATATAGGGATGGTCATTTCTAAAAATTCCTTTTGTTGTAAGATTAACACGTGCCTTTGCAATTGTGATAAAAATAGGACCTTTAAAAATTCAAGACCAAGACGTGTCGCTATGCACGCTGTAAATTGTCGACCTCATTGAGCCATGATTTTACAGCTGTGCTGCCGCCGTAATTTTACTGCTACTGCTAGAGTGAATTTGTCGCTCGTGGAGCCGTTCGCTAAGATGCACCATTGGACTGCCGGAATGGTGCACCTCTTTCGCACTCACATTGACGGCTGCCTCAATACGCTGCGCGCTGTTAGCGCTCATTGATGATAATTAAAAATAACAGCTTAGTAATAGATTAATGACACAGATTTCTTCAGGATCATATAGGGGTGGCTTTAAACTTTTATTTAGTAACTTTCTGACTTTTATGTTAATAATTTTTAACCGAGTTATTAAGCCTTGAAAATGACCATTATCGCGTTTTTTTATTTTTAAATCGGGTATAACTCGACAACAATCAATTTTAGAGAAAAATCACACAAATCCTTTTTTCTCATAATAACCCACAGAATTTAAAAAAGATTTGTGCACAGTGAAAAAATTGAATTTTTGAATTTGTTTAAAAAAATTGTTTAACCAATTTTCCTACCGCGGCACCTCCCGGCACCCTGTGGATTTGTTATAAGGATCTCTTTTTGAGTAAGTTTGTGCAAAAAAACGAATCGGAATAATTTACCTAACGGGGGCGACGATACAGCATGGTCTAATTATTCATTTTGATGGTTATATTATAGTAAAAACCGATGCAAGGATTGAAAGTTGTTGAGAATAAATCCCATAGCGTATATAAATTTTACGGATCATATCGTAGAATTGTATTTACACTTAATTCCAAATTCCAACAGACAATGGAGACAACAGCAGATGGAAATCATTATGATCTCTGTTTTTAATATGTAGTATACAGGGTGTAACAAAAATACAGGTCATAAATTAAGTCGCATATTCTGGGACCAAAAATATTTCGATTGATCCTAACTTACCTTGGTACAAATGTGAACATAAAAAAATATATAGGCCCTTGAAGTTACAAAATAAAAATCGATTTTTTCCAATATATTGAAAACTGTTGGATATTTTTTATTGAAAATGGATATGTGGCATTATTATGGTAGAAACATCTTTGAAAATAAATAAAAGTAAAATTTGTCCACCCATAAAAATTTTATGGGGGTTTTGTTCCCTTAAACTCCCCCCCCCCCTCAATATTTGTGTACGTTCCAATTAAATTATTATTGTGATACCATTAGTTAGACACAATATTTTTAAAACTTTTTTGTCTCCTTGTATATTTTTGGTAAGTCAGTTTTTACCGAGATATTTTGAATATTTGTAAAATCAAACACAAATTTTTACATGGTAAGTAAGATAATACAGATGGTAATAATATGAAAATTTATTGTGAATTTACATACTGTAGGTACATATTAGGTATTATATTTTGAAACATATTAATATCTCGATAAAGACTCGTTTATCGAAAAAATAATAGGAGGCAAAAAAGTTTCGAAAACATTGTGTTTAACTAATGATACCACAATGATAATTTAATTGGAACCTACACAAACATTTGGGGCGTTTAAGGGAACAAAACCCCCATATTTTTTTATAACATATTAAAAAAGAAGCCGCATCTCGATAAAAACTGGCTTATCTAAAACATTGTGTTTAACTAATGGTACCGCAGTAATAATTTTATTGGAACGTAGGCAAAAGTTTGGGGGGGTTTAATAGAACAAAACCCCCATATAATTTTTATGGGGTGTACAACTTTCACTGTTATTAGTTTTTTGAGATTACCCTACCATAAGAATAGGTACCACATGTCCATTTTCAATAAAAAAATCTCTAATAGTTTTCGATATATTGGAAAAAATCGATTTTCATTTTGTAACTTTAAAGGGCTTCAACATTTTTATGGGCAGATTTGTACTAAGGTAAGTTAGGTTCAATCGAACTATTTTTGATCCCAGAATATGTGATTTAATTTATGACCTGCAATTTTGTTACACCCTGTATAATGTAATGTTTATTTACGCACTTGCCATTTTTTATAAATCACCTTAAATTTAACTTAAACTATTATAGCAGTCTGGTTACATAAAAATGTATTTTCAGTAGTAATTTCACAAGAGCTCTAAAATTATCGAATTTTCCCGAGTGACACTTTGACAGTTTTAATTTCACGAACCGAAGGGGAGTGAAATTATGTCAAAGTGTCACGAGGGCAAAAATTCGATAATAATTTTAGAGATCGAGTGCAATTTGTTGTGATTATTTCATGAATAAAACTGTTCAAAACCAAAATTTTATTATAATTGATTTATGTAAGTACAAATTAGTACAATTAAACACACAGTTGTTATAAATATTTAACGGTTGAAAGTCATCACTTTTATAATTTTTTTAACATTAATTGTCATTAATGTCACTGAATGTATTTTTTCGTAGCAACGAAGGGCATCTGAGGTAATATACTTGACGACGGGATATTATCAAAAATTATCAGTTTAATTTTTATTTCTGTAGCTTTCTATTGGTCAGAATCTCCTATGAATGAAATAATCAATATTATTCTTAATAGTACTTAGTCAACAATTAAAACTTCTTCTTATAGTTTTTTCTCCTATTAGAGGTTGGCTATCATCACAGCTATCCGTACCTTATTGGGGGCTGCTCTGAAAATATTTACTGAGCTGCAACTCCTGGTCAAAAAATCCGGACACCTTAAAAATGGGTCATTTTTGATGTCTCGAATTTCCTAAATATGTTGTCCGATTTAAGTGATTTTATTCTTTAACCTGGTGCACCAATCAGATGTGGTTTTTCTCAAAGTTCGCCACACACTGAAAGTATGAAAAACATAATATGTTCGCAAATGCTTCGTTTCCGAAATACGGGGTGTTAAAATTTCTCTTACAAACTGAGGATTTATGTATTGCTGGAAAGCCGGTTGAGATAAATACAAAAGAAATTTGGTGAGTTTTAAGAGGTAGTTATTGAACATTTCTTGATATACAATTAGGAATTTTATATTCACCATTGGCGCGCGTACGGGTAATTTCACCCGTACGTATAATGGGCTGAATTTTTATAGAAAAAATTAGTACGCCACTTAGATATTTCAAATTAAAAATCATTTTTGAATTCCTCGTTTAATTTACAACAAAAAATCTTTCTTTTTTTATATAACGCGTCGTTTTTATGCAAAAAATAAAACATCTTAACTTATTTCGATATTTTATTTTTTGCATAAAACGGGGCCTCACAAGAAAAAACGGCAAGAAAGATTTTTTTGTTGTATATTGAACTAGGAATTCAAAAATGATTAGTAATTTAAAATATCTCATTGGCGTATTCATTTTTTCTTTAAAAAATTCAGACCATTACCCGTACGGGTCAAATTACCGGTATGCGCGCCAATAGTGAATATAAAATTCTTAGTTGTATGGAAAAAAATGCACAATCAATACTTCTTAAAATTTATTAAATTTCATTTGCATATCTTAACCTTTTTTAGAGCAATACATAAATCGTCAGTTTGTAAGAAAAATTTCAACACCCCATATCTCGGAAACAAACTGTACATACGTTTATAAAGCAAACTGTCATTACTTTTCGATGCAGAATTACCCCTTAAAGTTTGTCTTAATTATTTAAAGTACTGATGAAAAACATGGCTAGTTGTTAAAGTACCTAAATTTTTTATTATCCAACTTAAGCGAATAAATCAAAAAACACAATGTAAGAAAACATGAGACTATAGTTGTGGCGAACTTTAAGAAAAAATATACAATGACGATTTACCTGTCTAGCAACAAATATTGTTAACGATATTGTTAAAGAATAAGGCTGTGACATATTAAAAAGATCTCTTAAATCGGACAAATGGTTTAGGAAATTCGAGACATTAAAAATTACCCATTTTTAAGCTGTCCGGATTTTTTTGACCAGGAGTGTATATCACTCTCTAAGTAGGTTTGTCAGCCAGGAAATTCTTCGTCTTGGAGTGCCAGTATGACTAAATCTGGATAATAATAATATCCAGAAATTCAATAAAATAGTATAATATATCGACACCCCCATCGAACAAGGTTGTAACTCATTTTTAGCGATTTTACAGGAGAGGCAAAAAACGAAAACCAGAATTTTTAAAAATTTGTAGCGAAATTATTAGACCCTTTTACACTAATGTGATATGATATTTTATAACATAATAAGGGATTACTGTGAGATGTATGCTTTGTAATTTTATTAGCTATTGAGAATCTTGAGTTTGATTGAGATGCAACCTTAAGATTAAACATGAGTATTCGTAGAAAAAGGTTGTAACTCGCCTAACAACCATTTTACACTCTCCGTGTTAATTATTTTTCCCGTTTAACTATTAAAAGGTTGTATATTTTGAGTTATTTGCAATATAGCTAGGAGAAAATTAGTTTTTCTGGTATATTTAAACAAAATATCAACTCACAGTTTACACAATTTTAATTGGAAATTATAAATTTTACAATAACAGTAATATTCAACACAACTTCTGTCACTATGAAAAAATCATGGTATAAAATATCTCAAATTTTTCGCATTTTTATTGCGTATCTATAAATATTTAATTGTAAACCATTTTACTTTATTACTTTACTCTTTTACTATTAATATCTACTTCAAAATTAACATGTGTGCCCTTAAATGGGTTAAAATTTAGAATTTGCTTCTGATTTATTTCATTTACGGATTTAGGCTTGCCTGATGCTTTGGCATATCGTATCATGGTTATCCATTGGTGTGGAGCATATACGACTCAATGTTTTTTCTGTTTTTCTATAAGGGCATGCATTGAATCACCCTCGTTTTGTGAATGTGGTATTTCTAAAAATATATGTGTAATGTTAATATTAAACTTTTTCACTACATAGAAGTACGTAGCAAACACTATTCGATACTTATTTTGTCCACCGCAACTACCAAAAAGGAAAAAAACTCCGTAAATCCGTTTTTACTTTTAGTTCGATAATTTGACTTATGAGATTCACCATATGTTTAAATACGTTATAAATTAAACATACGTGCAACAAAGTTGTAACTCATTTAAAAACCTTGTTAATCGTCAAGTATAAAGAAAGTAAATATTTTACATAGGGAGTATCCAGTGTTACTGCCTTCTTCAAGCTAAAATGGAGTAAAATGGCATACGTAACTTAAAATGCAACTTCTTATTAGCCAAACTATTGAGAATTAAACTATGTCGTTTATATTGACGTGTGCGCAATTTTTTGCTGAATTTGCCTGTGTTGAAATCTGAAAAAAGATGTAACTTGAGTTACAACCTTGTTCGATGGGGGTGTCGATATAAAGAAATTACAAAATCAGTAGACTTTATTCAGCTAAACTACTTTCATAATGTATAAGATATCGTGGATAATAGGTATTATCGTCATATTTGACATAAACCCGTTCGTTTTCTTGTATACTGGTATCACACCCGTCGGGTGGTATCGTCATCTCTGATGTTCCTAGGCAAAACTTGGATACAATGACTGACGCCAGAATCATCACTTTGTTGTAAGTTTTGTCTCCGTAGTGAGTGCAGTAACTGGCCGAAGGTGAAAAATTAACACCTTGCCCGAATAAATGCCGTGTGGAAGTACCTAAAAGTAGAATTAGTTATAGTAGTCCAGGGTAATAAGGATTATCGCAGGACACTCAAAGATCCTGGCAGCTGACTACTTTTTTAGTTATTGTAGACCTATAGGAAGAAAATCTACCTGTTTCCTGCCTAGAGTTCTTGTCTGTTTTTTAATTATTAACAATTTATTGCACAAATCGCGATTTTTTCGATTTTTTGCACCCTATTCAAAAGCTAAACAATTGACATAAAACTACAAAATTTTATTTTTTAGAACATTGAAAAACCTTCAAAATACCGATTTTTAAAAATTAAAAAGTTAATTTGTTGCTTCACAAATTATTGCAAAATAAATGAAAATCAATATTTGTTAATAACTTTTACTAAATTTAACTTAGAATTTTAGGGTTTCACCCAAAGTTGGTTATTTTGGTACTTAACAAACTCTCAAAATTTGAGACCGATCCATTAATTAGTTTAAAAGTTATTCAATTTGTTTATCCCAGAGACATTTATTTTGCCATAACATAAGACAGAAAATAATAAACATAGGTCAATTATTCTGAGTATGCTAAACGAAGGTAGAAGACTGATAGTAACAAAATGTGTTAAAAAAAGATGAAAAAATTAATCAATATAATCAAAAATCCTAATGCCAAATTTTTGAAATTTTGTAGTTTATAAGCATTTAGAATAACTTGACAAATATTGTCCGTAGGAACAATCTTTTTATATATTCGGAAAGCTAGTATTTTACCCCGAACTTTCATATACAAAAATTTAGCGTGGGTTCATTAGGGACAAAGTTAGCCATTTGTTTTTTTTTTAATTCACAGCTAATTTGTTTATAATAATTAAGGAATTTCATTGATGCCATTTGAAATAATGGGATTTGTATTTGTTGTTAAAAAATTTGCATAAACATTGTATCTTCACAGCACCCTCTACGATTTTTCAAAATTGTAGTTCAAACGGTTACTAGGGAGAACCTACGAATCCGAGTTAAAATACCGAAAAAGCAATTTCAAACTAATACAATTTTCTGTATCTCCGGATAAACTCAATGGATTTTCATCTTTATTTTTTAATTCGTATGTAATTTCTACGTACATTACAAATATGCAATTTGTTTATAAATTTATTAATTAATAATCAGTCTAATTTGTTTAAACAATTCTTGAAAAAATATTTTTTTACACAAATATATTTTTTTAATCATAGTATCATTAATGATCATATACAGGGTGTATGCGTAACTTTGCACCATATGGGAAACTTTTTTAATATAAATTTTACGAAAAAAAGTCATTATTTATAAAGTGCTCTGCATAGTCTAAAACCTAAGATGCAATCATCAGATATCAAATTTTGTCAACAGTATACGAGGTATGTCAAAAAATATTAATTTCGCTCAAGAGCAAACTACCTTTATACTTCAAAATATCAAAAAATTTTATTATGAAAAGTTATTTGTAATTAAAAACCATATTCAAATATGCAATAACAGCCTTCTACGTGAAAAAAAAAATTTCTAAGATTTTCCTAAATTACCGATTCCGAACATCATTTTTATTTATTAGACATGTAATAACTCTTTTATTAATAATTTTAGGAAAAAAAACTTATTCTTCATAAAAATCTGCGCATGGTCTAAACCTCAAGATAAAACCATCAGTTTTCCAAGTTTGTTAATTTTATACGAGGTGTGTCAAATAATATGAATTTAGAAAGAATAGAGAAAGAATTCTTTCTAAATTCATATTATTTGATACACCTCGTATAAAATTAACAAACTTGGATCAGTGATGGTTGCATCTTGAGGTTTAGACCATGCACAGATTTTTATGAAGAATACTTTTTTTCCTAAAATTATTAATAAAAGAGTTATTACAGGTCTAATAAATAAAAATGATGTTCGGAATCCGTAATTTAGGAAAATCTCAGAATTTTTTTTTCTCGTAGATGGCTGTTATTGCATATTTGAATATGGTTTTTAATTACAAATAACTTTTCATAATAAATAATTTTGATATTTTGAAATATAAAGGTAGTTTGCTCTTGGGCGAAATTAATATTTTTTGACATACCTCGTATACTGTTGACAAAATTTGATATCTGATGATTGCACCTTAGGTTTTAGACTATGCAGAGCACTTTATAAAGAATGACTTTTTTTCGTAAAATTGATATTAAAAAAGTTTCCCATATGGTGCACAGTTACGCAGACACCCTGTATATATACACCGTTCTTAGGCGTCAACGCCCTTCGGTAGGGATCTATGGAGGAGTATTACCAAGCCGCAAGCCCTTATCTCTTGCCGTACCGCTCCTCCATAGGCCGATCAGACGCCAGTTTATTCCAGACCAAGCCGTAGACTCTATTGAGTTTTATACTACTGCGTTGGCCTTTTAATAATTTCTTGACCTGGCTGAGGCTCGAACCATCGATCGCAAACAACTATGCTTGTCGATCGACTGCGCCTTTGCGAACTGGACCGTCTAGACTAGACCGACAATTGATGATCATACAAAACGTTAAAGTTCACTTTAATAAATAAATTATTTTTATTAGATAATTATTTATTGAAGATAATTTATTTATTAAAGTATAACTTAACTTTTTCTATGATTAATAATGATAGTCTGATTAAAAACATGGATTTTTGGGGAAAAATTATTTATTCAAAAATTGTTTAAACAAATTAGATTGTTTATTAATTAATAAATGTCAAATTGCAAATAGACAAATTACATATTTGTAATGTACAGAAAAATTACATACAAATTAAAAAAAAAAAGATCAAAATAGATTCAGTAGATCCCGAGATATAGAAAATAATAGTAGTTTTAAGTTGCCTTTTTTAGTTTTTGAACTCGTGCATTTGTCGGCTCCCACCTCCCCCTTCACTTACCACGACTAGTCACCAACTAAACAACATTTTTAAAAATTCGTGTAGAATACTAACTTTTCGAATATGTAAAATGATTTTTTCTACGGACAATATTTTTAAAGTTGTTCTAAATGTTTATAAACTACAAAATTTCAAAAATTTGGCGTTACTATTTTTGACTATATTAGATAATTTTTTTTATCTTTCTTTTAGTACATTTTGATAGTATCACTTTTCTACTTTTATTTGACATAGGCAGAATTATCTTATCTTCATTATTTTCTGTCTTATGTTATTGCAAAATAAAGGTCTCTGGGATAAACAAATAGAATAACTTTTAAACTAATTAATGGATCGGTCTCAAAAAGGGTTTGTTAAGTACCCCAATACACAACTTTGGGTGAAACCCTAAAGTTCTAAAGTAGTTTTAGTAAAAGTTATTAACAAATAACGATTTTCACTTATTTTGCAGTTTGCCTAGCAACAAATTAACTGTTTAACTTTCAAAAATCGGCATTTTGAAGGTTTTTCAATGTTCTAAAAAATTAAATTTTGTAGTTTTATGTCAACTGTTTAGCTTTTGAATGGGGTGCAAAAAATCGAAAAAATCGCGATTTTTGCACTAAATTGTTAATCATTAAAAAACGGACGCGAACTTTAGGCAGGAAACAGGTAGGTTTTGTTCGTATAGGTCTACAATAACTAAAAAAGTAGTCAGCTACCTGGATCTTTGAGTGTCCCGAACATGGTCTATTTCCAGCTTATTACCCTGGTCTATAGATGATATTAATAAGTAGTTTATAAGATGACAGTATATTTTTAATGTTAATTTCTTTTTAATATATTGTATAACTTCATTCTACCTGAAGTAATATAAAACAGTAAAAATGTCCTGTAGAAGTTCCTAGGAAAAAATATTTGTGTAGATGACATTACTAAGAGTTTGTAAAATGCCAGTATGGTATTTAAGAGGCTACATCAGCGCGTCATCAAAACGGAAAACACGTTCCAAGATTGCAGCTTTAATTTTGAATATTTTGTTGAGATATTTGGCACACTTATTCGTAATATCGTAAAGAATGGCGGTACAGGGCCAAATTTGAGAAATATGTTAGTATGTGGAAATTACTCTATAATTAAATAAAATATTACAAAAACGAGCATGAATCGCCATTAAGAAGAACAAAAAAATACACTTTCAACTTTTTTATCCCATGTCTAGATTTTGTGTCACATGCAACAACTAAAATTGATTATCTATAACAAGAAATTGAAAATATTAAGTATAACTAATAACTTAGACAACATAGAGAAATATACACGTCATTTTGACAAATCTGAGTCGATTTTCTAAGTGTAATAACCAGTGGCGTGCTGGCCATATAAATTAACCGGTGCAATCACCGAGAGGCCGCGGCCTCTTTAGGCCGGTCAAATAGGTTTTCACAAAAATTTTTAGATGTAACAAAAAAAAATTTTTTTAATTTCTAATCGGGTGTTAATTTGCTAATAATATTTAAAACATTTAAAAAAATCAAATTTTTGAAAAATTGTGAAATCCAGTTTAAGTAAATGAGTAAGACTCTATGTATAGTAGTATAGTCTATATACTTAAATATATTGCTACAGATAATATTATTATTTTCACACATACAAGTATATTTATGGTTTTCCAATTTCCTTCAAACATGTATGTACTCTGCAGAATTAAAAAATGGAAAAACGTCTTGCTCATTTTTGACCCAATTATTGAAAGTATCTAAAAACGATTTGATCAAGACAAATAAAATCGTTTTATGATGATATAGACACCCTACATCCTAGAAATTTTGATACAATAAAAAAATGGTATACCTTTGATGGCATTTAAATCATTTACTGAAAAATTAAGAAAGTTTTATCCTACCATATCTGCGACTGAAATTAGAGAAGAACTCATGGATTTTGCTGATAAATGATTGTATTAAAAAATAGGATTTTGCAAAATTCTGAGATTATAGAAGATAGAGTTAACCTTTAACTACCCGCCCATCAAGTTATAACATAACTACACGCGTGGCGTACTTTATACGCCACAAGAAAATACACTTAAAAACAGCGAATTTGTTTATTTTTTTTTTTAAATACACTTACTTGTTTGTTATAAACCTTATTCGGCATCAGTGAATACTTGGAGTTCCTTATCAGTAAGCCAATTGGGATTTATAACTGGAATCATGGAATAACTGAATTCCATGATAAATAAAATTACTAAAAAAGAATGTGTGTGTACTGTGTACTTTGTACGCACGTAAGAAGATATTCTTCTATTATATAGGTAATTTAAACGAAGTAAATATACTTAACAGGTTATTTGTATTTTATTTAAAAATTAAACTAACTTTCTTATCTACCACTTTCAAAAATTTTTTATTAAAATAACGAAAAATAAAAAAAGTACTCGTCCAGGATTAGAACCCGCGACCTTCCGTGTGCTTCCATTCTCTGTCCCACCGCTCTGCCAACTACGCCATCGAGCCACTTGAATTGACACGTAAGTTTCGGATATAATTACACAACACGGCGACAAACTGTAAAAATGTTATGCCTACATATTTTATTATTTTACTACAGGGAAACACAAATCCAAAAACACAAGAATTATAAGAAATAATACATTTCCTAAAACCACTAATATATTCTTTTAATGACTTATTTGCACGGTTACAGATACATACATACCTATCTTGAAAGATTAGCAATCATACTGTCAGAACTACATACTGCCAGTGTGCGCAGGCGCGTGGTTCATGTACAATTTTACCCTCAATCGATTCGCCGCTAAAGAAGAATATCTTCAATAAAAACTTTTTTGAAATGTAATTTTTTACAGGAGAAAAAGTATTGTTTATAATGAAAAATATATTTTGTGCCATAATGACTAAAAAACAATTGAAATATGTACTCATATTACGACTTATATCAATATAGTCGTGGCGTATAATGTCCACCACCGGAAACAACAAATAATAAACTGTAAATTACGATCTTCCCAGAATGCCGATTATAACGAAACTAAAACCAAATTGTAAAGCACATTCCAGTGATAGGTTAGAGAGATAAACAAGGACAAAAATGAAATTTTTAAATATATTTGAAGTAGAATTCTTATATCTGGCGTACAAAATACGCCAGCGCGTGTAGTTAAAAGTTAATGATGAATATGTTCAGCCTACAGAAAATATGAAGGATAATATTATTAATTCAAGTGATAATGAACATGAAGTAACAAATGACAACGTTGATATCGTAAAAACCTCACCTCCGTGTGGTACTAAAAAGTGTAAAGATTATATAGCTTGCTGTTACGCTGTTTTGCATAAGTACAACTTATATCAGTGCGTGTCTTATCCAAATTTAAAAGTATAATATAAAGCATTTATTAACTCTTTCAGTGACACAAGTATCTTGCGAAAAGAGCTTTTCAACATTGAATTACATAAAAAATCGGTTAAGAAGTACTTTAACACAAGATCACTTTTATGCTAATGGCTATAGAAAAAGAAGCTTTGTATGAGCTTAAAAATGATGAAATAATCGACGAATTTGCTCAAAAATCTATTTTATTGCGGAAAAATTATTGATCGAGAGTTAAGTAATTATTTTATAAAATAATTGCAAAAGAATATTTAGATTATTGCGTTGTGTTAACATTTTAAATATTGTTAAATTAAAATATTTGCACTGTACTTGTATTTGTAATCCCTTGTATAATTGATTTAGTAAAATGCAACTTAATACATAATTGAAAAATTCTCAATTTTATTTTACTTGTACATGCCTTACTGCATACAATATTGTCATTCATGTCAGTTATTATTTGTAAGATTTATTATTCTTAAATGAAAAAATATAGCAAATTAAGAAAAAAATCATTGAATTCAAAGTTTTATGTTTTTTTCAAAAATAATTTATGTTTTCGTTTTTTTTTTGTTTTTTTAAATACCGAATAAAACATTCTGATAATAGAAGGTAAAATGAGGATGGGAGGCCGCTTTTCTATAAAATCACCGGGCCGCTTGAAAACTTCCAGCACGCCACTGGTAATAACACGATTCTTTTATCTGTTCTGTTATCTGTATGGATATATTATATATTCAGTGCAGTAGTGTATTATTTTCGTAGATATTGGAATTCGTTAGTGTTAATCCACAGGGAAGTAGTGTTTGTTTATAATTAATTTATATTTTTGTGTAATAGAACTACATAAGTAGCCCGATCAAAGAACGCAAAATTTTACGAAAACCTCCAAAAAAATAAAGGAAGGATGAAAATGTGGGAATAGGTAGTTGAAATTGTCTATTATTATATAAGAAAAAGTTTACAATTCTACATCCCCTCCATTTTACAAAAATTGGAAAATACGGGGTGAAAAATTTTTTCTCGGGTGTGAAAAAATATACGTTCAAAATAAGTCCGGAATTGTATAAAATAACTAATTCTAAGTAACTTTCGTTCTATAGAGTTTTTTTACTAAGTCAATATTTTTCGAGTTATTTGCGAGTGAATGTGTTCATTTTTAACAATAAAAAATGTTTTTGGACGGTTTTTTGGAGATTTTTGGTTTACTCAAAAAGTAACTATTTTAGCGAAAAAAATATTTTTATTATATATACCATCATAAATGAAATCTAAAAAGTCCTCATAAATCCGACCCCTGCTAAAAAATTTACGCGGGGTCAAACGTCACCAAATATGGTTTTTAGCGATTTTCAGCGAAACGGTAAGTTTTATCGTAAAATTAGTTCTAACAACAAATGTAGATTAGATAATTATCTATAAAAAATATCTTAATAGTTTTTTTCCTAAGAGGCACTGTTTTTGAGATACAACGATTCAAAGAGTTGAAAGACTTCTAATCGTCATAATATATGTATTAGTACACCAGGTATATACATCACTGAAGCTGTAATACAAGTAAACATAATATTCTACGGTCAACTTAACTTATATTACACATAATAATATAAGATTATAAATATAATAATGTTTCTACTATACAGCTTGCGGTCTACCGAGGTATGCAATCCATAAGCTGTATTTACAGTGCCAACAAAAAAATCTTTACAAAGTGAATGTAACGCGAAAATAATAAGAATTATTTGAATTTTACGGCTTAATCCCAACAAAAATACACAACAAAATACAACAAATGACAAAGTATTAACTTATAATAATTCTTTTTATTTATGCGCCTTAGTTCAATTTGCAAAGATGGGTTTTGTCGGAATAAACACGTTCGTCAGCTAATCTAATCACTCTACCTATTCTCTTCTCCGAAGGGTTTGAACATAATAATGAAAGACAACTTTCTAGGCAAAATGTTTATTGCTAAGTACTAATAAATACTTACGCAAATTACACCGTAATTTTCCTGGGTGGCGAAATCCTTCAGGTAGATGACACCCTCGAGGTATTAATTAGTCTTGAGTACTACTCCGGAGTGAAAATACGTGTTAAACCTATATTTTTTTATCGTGTATTTCGTGTTATTTTCATTGTTATAACAAAAATGTCAGAATATTGTTTTATTTGCCCGTATTTGCGCGTATTATTTGACGTAATGATAATTGAAACAGCCATAGAGCAATTCAATTTAACAAATACAACTATTATTGTAGGTGAAAATGTAGACTTGCTCGTATTACTCACTGGTAGAACTCCAATCGAAAAAACTACCTTTTTTTACAACCTGGAAAAGCTCAACACCAATCGGAAATATATTCATCGAAAAGTTTATCTACTTTTGCCAAATGTCAAAATCATATACTATTTTTACACGCAATAACTGGCTGTGATAAGACATCTGCATTTTTCAGGAGGGGTAAAACGACTGTTTTTAAAAAACTGTTTCAAAATGTTTGAAAAACAAGATTTACTTGAATGTGCTGAAGTTTTAAAAAAAAGTAATTCAACTCCACAAGAAGTTATTTCCAACGGAATTAGCTTTCTTCTCTCTATGTATGGAGCGCCTAAGAAAAGTACGTGCTTAGATAAGTTTCGATATGCATGTTTTTTTAAAAGTACTCGAAACAAAAAACAAGTGCAGTTATCTTATCTTCCTCCAACCTCAGCGGCTGCTCATCAACATCTTTTTCGGGTATATTACCAAGTTCAAGTGTGGCTTGGTTATCAGCTAGATCCAAAAGACTGGGGATGGAAATTAGTCGACAGTTCATTAGAACCAATTCAAACTTTACTCCCCCCTGCGCCGAAAAAACTCCTGAACACAAGTTTTTGAAACTGTAAAAAGGGATGTAGCGCTAAATGTGGTTGCAAAAAAGTTGGACTGTTTTGTTCGGTAGCATGCACTAATTGTCAAAACCGGTCGTGCTCCAATGTTGAATCACCAACAATTGAGGATTCATTTGATTCTATCGAGGAGCCACACGATGTGTCATTATTGGGACAATTTACTTGCACCCAGGATGAACAAGAAGAAGAAGAAGAAGAAGAAGAAGAACTAGAAGATGAAGAAGAGGAAGAAGAACAATGAGAAGAAGAACAAGGGAAGCAGAAGTATTAGAAAATTATTAACCAGTTTGATAAATTTCCCTTTTTTTTTAATTTATACCGCTTTATATAAAGTTTAATCATTTTTAACCCTTGCCAATATCAATTATTAAATAGCTTTAAATTAAACAGAATCATAACAGATCCGTGGAATAGGTCTACTGGGGAAACCACGTTAAAAAACGCGCTAAGTACGCTATCTCAAAGGTGGTGTGGAAACGTGTGCGCATATTATAACGATTACCACTTTTTGAATCGTTATATCTCAAAAACGGTGGCTCCCAGGAAAAAAAGTAATAAAGCATTTTTTATAGATAATTATCTAATCTACATTTTTTGTTAGCACTAATTTTACCATAAAAAGTACCGTTTCGCTGAAAATCGCTAAAAACCATATTTGGTGACCTTTGACCCCGCGTAAAATTTTTAGCAGGGGTCGGATTTATGAGGACTTTTTAGATTTCATTTATGATGGTATTTTTAACAATCCTGCCAATTTTCAGCTTGATGGTAATTTTTGTAGCCTCGGATGCGTAAGTTGACCGGAGTATAATGAAATGTAGGTTCTTCTTTGTCAAATTCCAAATCGAATATTTCAATGTGAAATAACCAAAAAACGGAGCACTTTTCGGGGAAAATTCATTACAACATTTTTAAAGTGTTTAAAAAAGGGTTTATTTTTGTTTTTTTAAAAAAACTTCTAACATTAAAAGTAAGTGAGTTACGCTCAAAATATTGTTGGTCCCTTTTATTTTTTTTTAATTTTGAAAAAAATCGTAATTGTTTATGGAATTAACTTAAAAACAATTAGGAATACCAAAAATCTCAAAGGGTACTAAAATGTACGTTTTGCTTTTCTGAATACTTTTGATTTTTTGTTTTCTTGTTAGACAAAAATTGGTTATACTATGGCTGTTCAAAATTTGACTAAACTCTTGACTAGTTACTCGTTCAAGCCATTTTAACTACAGCTTTTTCAAAACGAAGCACTTTGAACCGATGAAACTTACAAATCATATAAATAATACATAGACAAAGTAACCTGTGAAGTGGTAATGTTAAAATGTATATGTGATGCTAATTAGGGGGTGATTTTCGCGATTTCTTTACCAAAAAATAAAAGGGAACAACAATATTTTGAACGAAATTCACTTACTTTTAATACTACAAGTTTTTTTTTAACAAAAATAAACCTTTTTTTAAACAAAAATAAACCTTTTTTTAAACACTTTAAAAAAGTCAAAATTAATTTTCCCCTATAGGTGCTCCGTTTTTGTGTTATTTCACATTGAAATATTCGATTTGGAATTTGACGAAGAAGAACCTACTTTTCATTAGCTGCAACTCTGCTTCTACTGGGTCTACAGACCCCATGTATAAACCATTTTTTAAAAAATTTTATGGGCTATATTTTTGCTAAGACTATTTTTTTCGGTAAAATACTTACTTTTTGAGTTATCTCAGAAAAACCGTCCAAAAACATGTTTTATTTTGTTAAACATGAAGATATTTACTCGCAAATAACTCGAAAAGTATTGACTTAGTGAAAAAACTCTATAGAAGAAAATTTGTTTAGAATCAGTTATTTTATCCAATTCCGGTTTAATTTTGAATGTATTTTTTTCATCTTCGAGAGGGAGTATTCCTCCTCCATTTTTGTAAAATGGAGGGGATGTAGAATTGTAAGCTTTTTCTTATATCATAATAGACAATTTCAACGGCCTATTTCCAAATTTTCATCCTTCCTTTATTTTTTTGGGGTCAGATTGATCGGGCTAAAGTTGTCGTACTATGTAGTTAAAAAAATAGATTATTATTAATTGTGAGTTTTATAGGCAAATTTATATTTTACGTAAAAATATTTCAAATTCTAGGTTTTACGAGATTTTTTATTCTAGAAATATCATCAATAGTTTAAAAAAATGGGAAAAGTTTATCAAACGAAAATAAACTGAGGCCTTCCAAGAAAACGTCCACAGTAAAAACCGTGCTAAGGTCATGGGAAAATCAAAATTAGAGCCACCACAAATTTTAATAATGTAGTTATACTGAATTCGCTCTATCGAGATTCACTTTGACACTGACATTAGTAATTTCTTTTTTGGGAAATTCAGTTGTCAGATGTGACTGGAAATTACTACACAACCAATGTACCTTCTCATAGCCAATATTATTAATAGTGAACAGACATAAAAATAACATAAACCTTACGCTAATCAATAATTATTTATTTACATCATTATAATGTATTGATAACAAATGAGAAAGTTATTTATTGTACAACATAAAAATATTTTGTAGAAATTAACTTCACAAAATTTTATGAGATTAGTAGACACTCCCACTATTTCTAATAATTCTTCTTTTTTTATGAAAGATTAAGTTAATTTAAAAAAAAAAACAAAAAAAAGAGAAAGAAAAATTAGCATAGTTGTATTTATTAGCATAGTAAGTAGACATTGTTATTTGTAAGCTTTACTTTTTATTATTCTTTATTTTTAAGTGTATACTGGACAATTTTGTACTTATGAATGAATAATAATTTTATATTTAATTACGTGGCTAAAGGTTACAACCAAGGCCACAATCAGAACAAAAAAAAAGTTAATTTCAGCAGCTAATAGCGTGAGGTAGGAATTTTTGTGTTGTATGTTTCCTATTCCGAATGTGTCAAAAAAAACCTCGCGAGAGCGAATGTAGTATAGTATAAGAAGTAATCTACTATTGTCATAAATAAAAAAGTTTCCCATATGTCGTTCATTCCTTGCGACTAAACTATTCGATATATACGTCTATGGTAAAACTTATAAGTAGAGCTTGGTTTATTTTTATAAATATTTATTTAATAATAATAAAATTGTTTTCTATATTACTTCCATTTAGCGCGCCTACGAGTATTTTGTCACAATATTGAGTCTTCATCTTAGATAGTGTCAAATACAGCCGACGCACTGTTGCCAAAGTATCGCAAAACTTTTAAAAAAGTATATGATACTATCTCTCGAACTAACACTGATGACGCGCTGATGTGGCCTCTTAAAGACGGCAATCAAAATATAAAGAGGGCTTCAAAAATATGGAATAAATTCATTTTTTCGAGAATAGGCCACTTAAGAGAAAAATCTCAGACAGGAGATTTTTATATTCTAATTTTTTGACATCATATGTCAAAAAATTATAATATAAAAATCTCCTGTCTGGGATTTTTCTCGTAAGTGGCCTCTTCTCAAAAAAATGAATTTATTCTTATGTATTTATTCTTATGAATTGATTCTTCGTTTGTCGGGAGAGTTTCTGGACACCCTGTATATAGAGTGTGTCTGCGTAACTTTGAACCATATGGGAAACTTTTTTAATATAAATATTACGAAAAAAAGTTATTCTTTATAAAGTGCTCTGCATAGTCCAAAACCTAGACGTAATCATCAAATATCAAATTTTATCAACAGTATACGAGGTATGTCAAAAAATATTAATTTCGCTCAAGAGTAAAGTGCGTTTATATTTCACAATATCGAAAATGGTCATTAAGAAAAGTTGTTTGTAACTAAAAATTATGTTATAATCTTGAAAATTTTCCTCAAATAACGGACACCCAACATCATTTTTATTTATGATAGCTCCCTTATTATTAATTTTACGAAAAAAAAAATTCTTTATAAAACGTTCTGCATAGTCTAGCAACTAAGATAAAATTATAAGATATTAATTTTTGTCAATTTTATACGAGGTATGTCAAAAAATATGAATTTCGCTGAAGAGTAAAATACCTTTATTTTTCACAATATTGAAATTTTTGTTTTTATAAAAAGATGTTCAGAATTAAAAACTATGTTTCAATATGCAATTGTATCCTTCTAGTTAAAATATTGTGAACTATAAAGGTATTTTACTCTTGAGCGAAATTCATATTTTTTGACATACCTCGTATAAAATTGAAAAAAATTGATATCTTACGATTCATCTTAGTTTTTGACTATTCAAAAATTTTTATAAAGAATAATTTTTTTTTCGCAAAATTAATAATAACGGAGTTATCTTAAATAAAATTTATGTTGGATATCCGTAATTTGAGGAAAATTTAAAAAAAAAAAAATTTTCAATTACAAGAGTGTAAATGCATATTATAACACAGTTTTTAATTACAAACAACTTTTCTTAATAACAATTTTTGATATTGTGAAACATAAAGGCACTTCACTCTTGAGCGAAATTAATTTTTTTGAACATACCTCGTATATTATTGATAAAATTTGATATCTGAGGATTGCATCTCAGGTTTTAGACTATGCAGAGCACTTTATGAAGAATAACTTTTTTTCGTAAAATTGATATTAAAGAAGTTTCCCATATGGTTCCAAGTTACGCACACACTGTATTATATACAGGGTGTCCAGAAACTCTCCCGACAAACGAAGACCGGAGATTCCTCAGATAATTTGAAGATAATTTAACCCAATTCATCTAGTCCGAAAATGCTTCTTAAGCGAGCTAGAGCTCTTTAAAGATGGCGTCTTGTAATTATTTTTTTTAAATAGCTCCAGAACGCCTCTATTTAGAAAAACGAAAACTGGTACGCCTATTTATCTTCCATAGATAAATCGATTCCACCATTTGCGAATTTCTAGTACTGGTCATAGGTGTCCGTTTTTGGAAGGTCAACGGTTATTTTATTCCATAACTTTTTTGTCTTTTTAAGTATTTTTGATACTGGATTATTAAATGAAGTATTTTAGTACTAAAAGATACTCTTACTTTGAGTCGGTAGGATGCATCGTTTTCTAGAAAAATCGATTTGAAAATTTTTCGTTTTTTGAATTTGAAAAAAATTTTAAACGATTTAAATTCTTCACATTTAAAAAAATATATTTCAAAATGATTTAATATACAGGGTGTTCCGTTTAAAAGAACACAACTTTGGATCATTTCGTTGTATAACTTTCGTTGTATAACGCTTATGAATTATATCTCTTTTTTCAACTTGAATAAAATGCTTACCAGTTAATCTCCAATTAAAATTTCCTTTGCAAATGCAATCAATTTTAGACTTCTTTGTGCCGTGAAACAACCTTTTCTCTTCATATATTATTTCCCTTTTATTATATTCCCTCTTCTTTAAATCATATTGCAGCAATAAATATGGATTATGTATCTTCTCAATGCTATGTATTCTATTTATATTGTTGCCCAAGAACGCTTGTTGGATTCTCTGAAATTCGACCGAATGTTCATTTACAGGCTCTAACTTGTAAATATAGTCAAACTCTTTGAAAAATTGGGAAAATTCATTATCGATGTTACTTTTGATGAAACTTTCGTAGTTACTTTCGATGTTACTTTCGATGTTACTTTCGATGTTACTTTCGATGTTACTTTCTAGGTTACTTTCGATGTTCCTTTCGATGTTACTTTCGATGTTATTTTCGATGTTACCTTCGATGTTATGAACTGTTAGAGATGGAACACAAGCTGATATTTTGTCATTTTTTGTTGTATTTAGCTTGATTTCCAAATTTCGTTTTAATTCTTCTTTTACCATGAATGTAAGATTGGTTCTTAAATTACCAATATCTTCTTCGAAATGAATGAAGCCATGGCTATTACAAATATCACATGGTAAGTTGACTGTTTCTGGAAAAAGCTTTTCGAGCAAAGTTTTAGGGAAACAGCCGCATAGGTTCTTCTTTGTCTACAAAATAAGACATTTTTAGTTAATATAGTTTAAGAAAGAGTTTTAAAGATAGAAAACAAAAGAAAACAAGATGAGAATGCGAGCACTGGGATAACAGAAACTTTACTTACGGCTAGCAAACACTATATTATGTATATGCTTCTTTTCATGAGTATTTTTCAGTGCGTCACAAATGATAGAAAAAAAGGTAAGGTATCCGTGATGATAATATACATTTTAGTGACATGACATTTTAGTTAAATCTGACAGTTGTCACATTTTATTAGCAATTTGGCATAAAAGCAAATCAATTGTGTTTATTGCATTTATAAAATGGTATTTTCTTTGACTTGTATAGTCTTATAAATTGAACAGATTATATTCGTTGATATATTATATAATTTGTAAATAATTTTTTTTTCGATTATAGCGCCACCTATTGACAACTAGAATAAATGTTATAAATGTCACCGACGAAATGTAATCACCGACGTGCGTTTTTTTCTGTCACTTGCAATTTAATGCGTTAGAAACAATTCGAAAAACTGTGACGCACTGAAATATCCTCATGAGAAAAAGCATATTACTACATATAATTGTATGCAATATAGAACCTGAATTTACATGATATACTACATTTCTTTAGTCAAAAATTCAATTTTTCAACATTGAGATCGGTTATATCGAATTTGGTTTGAGATATCGAATTTGCAATATGATACTCGAAATCTACGTAAAAACAAATTGAATTGATATATCATAATATGCCTTAAGTCGAAAATTCGTATTTTCGACTTTGAGGTCTGTTATCTTGAAGATGGTTAGAGAAATTCAAATGCCATTTTCAGATTTGGATTCAGGAGACAAAACTACATGAAAATCCATCGGTAGATCAACTCCAAGCAACGCAGGGGCGGCGAAGCACAAACGAAAGAACGAACAAACAGATTTTGCGAATTATAAACAAAGTTTTCGTTGAACTTAAGACAGAGAAAGAAAGTACATTTATCTGAATATTCGGTTATCCAAAGTTATGCCTACGCTACTTTGAACAATCTATTTTTTTTTGTTTACTGTATTTTACAAATTAAGCGAACTACAATCGTGTATTGGATATGCAGAGTGTACACCGAAAACGAAATGGATATTGGATATCTTCCAGACATTGTTTGTGAAAAAAATGCTGAACCAACTGCCGTACCCAGCGCCGCCGAGATAGATCAGCGGATCATGATAAAAAGTAAAGAGCGGGTCCTGGCAAAAAATAAAGAGAAAAAAGTTAAAGATTTTTACTATTTATACTGGTGGAAATATGCAGATGAAAGGAAGAATACTATTGATGAATGCCAAACAGGATACCCGATTGCCATTGAAGAAGTCACGTTAGCTATTAAAAACATTAAAGATGGTAAAACTGTAGGGCCTGACAAGTTTTGTGAAAAAGAAACCTGGTCTATAATAAACGATCTTCGAAATAAAACTCATACAGCTCAACCATTTTCCCTTCCAAATCCTGAAAGTCTAAACGATTACTTCGTTAATGTGAGTAAAAATATAACATCAACTATTTTGCCGCAACAAGATCCCATTTCTTATCTCCCTAATTCAAGAAAGGTCTCGAATTCATTCTTTTTAAAACCAGTGGATAACTCTGAACTGACCCAAACAATCAATAGTATCAAAAGCAAATCATCCTGTAGTACTGATGGACTATCTATAAAAATTTTCTCTAATCTCACAGAAAATGTGTTGGAAATCCTCGTCTCACTAATTAATGATTCCTTCGAAAAAGGTAAATTTCCAGAATTCCTAAAGACAGCCATTATTATTCCTCTTCATAAGGGTGGTGAAAAATCTAATGCCTGCAACTATAGACCTATTGCCTTACTACCGGCACTCTCCAAAATTATTGAGAGACTCATTAAATCTCGACTTATGTCCTTTATCGTTGATAACAACATTTTATCTCAAGATCAGTTCGGATTTTTAACTAATAAATGTACCACTGATGCCATGTTTTCTGTACTACATGAGGTTTATCAAGCACTAAACAATAATCTTTATACTGCCACTGTTTTCTGTGACTATGCCAAAGCTTTTGATTTTGTAAATCACGACATCTTGATAAAAAAACTAAATTTCTATTGAATTAGAGGTATTTCTTTGAATTGGTTTCAATCCTACTTGAATAATAGGAAACAACTAGTTAGAGCAAATGATACTGACTCTAGTCTCAAAAACATTGTATGTGGAGTACCGCAAGATTCAGTATTGGGTCCTCTTTTGTTCCTTATCTTTATAAATGACATCACTAATTTGAAAATTGATGGGAAAATTTTTCTTTTTGCTGATGATACCAGTATCACTTGGAGCAACTCAACTATTGCATCTATTCATGAAACTATAACTTCGGATCTACTGACGATAAAGACCTGGTCTGACTCTAATTTACTCTCTTTTAATATAGACAAAACAGTAGCATTATCCTATAAAGGAGCTCTTCAATCTTTGCTTCTTAATAACAGCCAGATCAGTACCGTTGATTCTGTAAAATTTCTTGGTATTTTTTTAGACAGCAACCTCAAATGGTCCCTTCATATCGATTCGTTAAGTAAGAAACTCGCCTGAGGTTGCTATGCATTAAGATCTGTCTCAAGGGAACTCAATTTAGCATCTTCTAAAGTAACATATTTTTTGTTGTTCGAGTCTCATCTTCGATATGGTCTTCCTTTTTGGGGTTCTAGTACAGCTGCTCAATTTGATGTTATTTTTAAATTGCAAAAAAGAGCAATAAGATATCTGTTTGGCCTCGGAAGATCTACACATTGCAGAAGTTACTTCAGAAATCACGAAATTCTAACACTTCCATCTTTATATATTCTAGAAACGGTTTGTTTAATTCGTAAACACCTTCATGTCTTTCCATCAAGGCCCAATCATATTTACTCCACCAGAAATTCAATCTTTGATATTTATTTACCGATCCCATCCACTGAGTTAGTAAAGAAATCTATATTATATTCCGCAAAAAAACTTTACAACCATCTCCCTTTACAACTTAAATCTGCAAAATCTTTCCCAAAGTTCCGTAAAATGACCATAGCATATCTATCTAAAAGACCATATTATTCAATAGAAGAATTTCTTAAGGTGATACAGTAGCGATCAACAGGTAGCCAAAACGCGTTCCAAGATTGCGGCTGTAGTTTTGAATATTTTTTTGAGATATTTTGCACACGTATTCATAATATAATAAAGAATGGCGGTACAGAGCCCAATTTGAAAAATATATTAATATGTGGAAATTACTCTGTAATTAAATACAATATTAAAAAAACGAGCCTGTACCGCCATTAAGAAGAACAAAAAAATACACTTTCTTCAAATAAACTTTTTTATCCGATGCCTAGATTTTGTGTCATTTTTGAACTACTAATGAAATAAAAAATTGTAGTAGTTCCAAAATGACACAAAATCTAGGCATCGGATAAAAAAGTTTATTTGAAGAAAGTGTATTTTTTTGTTCTTCTTAATGGCGGTACAGGCTCGTTTTTTAATATTGTATTTAATTACAGAGTAATTTCCACATATTAACATATTTTTCAAATTGGGCTCTGTACCGCCATTCTTTATTATATTACGAATGCGTGTGCCAAATATCTCGAAAAAATATTCAAAATTACAGCCGCAATCTTGGAACGCGTTTTCGCTACCTGTTGATCGCTACTGTTTCCTCTTAATGAATAACTAAGAAAATTGGGTTTCATACGCAGTAGCTTAGTGTCAATTCCTAATGTTGTATTTTATTTGTTGTAAGTATGTTCAATTTGCAATTTATATAAATTTTGCAATTAATCGTTTTTGTCCTTGGTTTTATATCATATTTACTGTATATTGACGATTTATCTAATTTTAGTAAATTGTAGTTGTTGTTATTTGTTAATTGTTGTTTGTTTGTTGATATTATTTTTCTTTTGACTGTATGTAAAATTGTAAGAATTTTCAGTGACAATAAAGCATATTTCTATTCTATAATTCATAAGTCTTATGGATGGATAACCAACAAGCAACTGACAGGTTAAACAGTTACGCATACCTTGGTGCCAACATAAACAGCCAATGGAACCACTCTATTGAAATAAAACAACGCATAGGCATAGGAAAAGCAAGATCAGTGTCCATAAGGTTCTTCTCTTTTCTTCTCTTTTCAGAAGTCACGATTTACCACTTGGTATCGAAATATCTTATATTCAATTATTGAATATAATAAACACTAAGGATAGAATTAAGCGAGTTATTAGACAGGGCGACACTGTCTCCGCCCATCTATTTACTGCAGCTTTCGAGAATGCATTTAAAAAACTGTATTGGGCTAAAAGGAGAATAAATATTGATAGTGCATATCTGAGCCACTTGAGCTTTGCAGATGACATTGTCATTATAGCCGAGAGTTTAAATGAAGCTCATAAAATGATGGAAGAACTATGTAAAACAAGCAATGGAACAAAGAACAAGTTGGCCTGACCATAAACTTTCATAAATCTTTCATAAATATTTCTTCATAAATCTAAATGGCATGACCAATTTAGTTTCAAGTGATGTTATGCGAGTAGGGGGGCACGAAGTACATCAAGTTTTTAGTAATCATTTCTCTTCTAGATCTTCCTGCGGCTCTTCTCCAAAAATCCATTTGCATTGCTCTCAGCGTAGCCAGTGTTGTTTCTTTCAGTGGTCATACCTCACAGCTGTATAAAGTGATACTTTTTACTATAGTCTCATATATCCTCTTTTTATGTTCTTTGATGATGGATTGGTCCCATAAAATGCTGTTTAACATTGTGACGGCTTTTCTCCTTGGCGTATTTCTCTCTCTTATGGCTTTGTCTAATGTTCCATCGTGCGAAATAGTGATATAGTCGGTTCGCTAAACTCAGACACAACTGGCTGGTGATTTTAGTAAATATTTTTTTTGTTTTTTGCCAATTTTGCCAAAATTGGCAAAATTACTAAACTATTTCATAATTATTAACTATTTAGTAATGTTTAGAGTTTAGAGGCAGAGTTTAGTTGTCACCTAAACACTGCCATGTAAGGTTCTACCTACAACTTTCCAACTAATATGGTTGATGTCATGTGATGCCAGGGGTTAATCTGGAAATATTTTTAACACCCTTCAAAATCAGATAACATAATGTAACCCCAACTGTTTAAAATCAATTTAAGAGTTTTAACCCGTACATTTTGGTGGCTTAAAGCATGTAAACCTGTGATAACACTGATGATGGAATATTGATTCCCAAAACATTTTGTGATACAGCCCTTTTTAGGTATTTTAAATACATATACCTTTTACAAAATAAGGTTTTTATTTTTTGTGATTTGTGGTATACAGCCAGTACAGGAATTTTTCCTTGTGATATATTTAGTATGTAATTATTTTTTGCCAATTTTACCCAATTGGCAAAATTACTTACTGGACAATTCGACGTAGATCTCAGGATCGAATTGTTTTGGTAATGCCCCTTTGTCCGCTTCTTCTCGATCGACGATGGTAAATAAATGTTTGAGTGTGGAGTAAAAATATGGTTTTATTGACAGCTACGTATAATTACACTAAAGATGTTGTTCAGGTAACTTTCTATGATAGACTGTCTTTAATGACAGCTACTGATAATAATTACACTCGGCGTAACTTCTAAGAACGACTTACGCACTTGTTAACGAGGTAACTATTTCAATTAGACTGCAACCCAAAGGGACTATTTTGGGTTGCAGTCTAATTGAAATAGTTACCTCGTTAACAAGTGCGTAAGTCGTTCTTAGAAGTTACGCCGAGTGTAATTATTATCAGTAGCTGTCATTAAAGGCAGTCTATCATAGAAAGTTACCTGAACAACATCTTTAGTGTAATTATACGTAGCTGTCAATAAAACCATATTTTTACTCCACACTCAAACATTTATTTACCATCGTCGATCGAGAAGAAGCGGACAAAGGGGCATTACCAAAACAATTCGATCCTGAGATCTACGTCGAATTGTCCATTGGTCCTTCGACAAAACAACATCTAAAGGGCGTTAATTGGATTGGAGCTTCGAAAGAGACGACCAATAGAAAATGTTTAAACACATTATAATATAAAATAACAATCATATAACAATAATCCTAACACTTATGCCCGATTTCACCAAGGATACCTAAACAGTTGCCTTATTAAGTAATTCTTATCGATAGGAACTTCTTATCTTAAGTCAATACTTAGGAACAATTGCATTTCACAACTAAAAGAAGTGCTTATCTAGGAAATGCTTTCCTAGGTATTACCTAGGGTACGTTTGAACTATTTTTGATAAATAAAAAGAAGAATAAGATGACCTTTCCTTACTTTTTCGATTATTTGTCATTATTGTTAGTTTGCCAATTTGGTTTTGTTCAGTTTTGTACTGTTATAGTTATTTTATTTAGTAGTTAGATATTTGTGCATTAAGTTTGTATATAATAAATATAGTCTTGTATGTTATTTGTATATGTACAGTGAAATTGAGGAAAATAAAAGAGTTGTAAATTTCACATATGACGAAAAATTGAAGTTAGTTGAATTGTCATTAATGAAATAATTTTAAAATAAATAATATGTTGAAAATTGCTTTTTATTATTAATTTTTTTATGACACACTTTTAGTTATATCATGAATGGGTTTTTGAAACACAACACTAGTTTGTTAGGTAGTAGGTAGACTACATAATTTTGTTAACAGACCTATAAAAAACTCCAAAGGATTTTCTATATTTTCCAACACATATTATATTAATAATATAAAAGAAAATACAAAATTACAACTAATAATATACCTAATATTACAGAATAACAGAAAAATTAAGGTAAGAAGCAAATTATTGACAAACGTCACAAGTACATTAGTCAAAATTGTAAAAATATAACCCGACTGTCAACGATAAGTAATACCTAAAGTTTAGGGAGATCGAAATCCGTATCCTAACGTAAGGTAATGCTTAAGCGGTTTAGGCAATTCTTATCGTATGGTGAAATCCGTTTTAGAGTTAGGAAGTACCTAAATCCACTTAGGTAATTCTTAAATATTTAGGTATCGTTGGTGAAATCGGGCATTATTCACTCGGTTTTTGAATTATTATTTCACCCGAGCAGTGCTACCTATAACGTGAATATTTAGAATTTATGATTCAGCTAATCTGTTTAATTCAAATCTAATCTATTTAAGTGAAACTGTTTTAAAGTGTTAATTAAATTTGGTTGTGATGCTGTGTTTTTTCGAGCTCTCATCGAGGAACTCATCTCCCCGAATAGCTACATTATGATCGTATATATTGATCGACTTTTAAAAATCTACTTCAAGTAGGTTCCTTGGGAACAACAACAAGACACCAACGCCATCTTTTACCGACAATGGAAGAGCTGTGGCAAAATTTAATTTTCTCACTATATGCATACTTGCTGACTTTTTCCTCCTTTTCAGGTCTGCATTTGACCGTTTTAAAATGTTAAAAATATTTAAAGTGTGATGCTGTGTTTTTTCGAGCTCTCATCGAGGAACTCATCTCCCCGAATAGCTACATTATGATCGTATATGTTGATCGACTTTTAAAAATCTACTTCAAGTAGGTTCCATCCGGCTCGAAGGACCAATGGACAATTCGACGTAGATCTCAGGATCGAATTGTTTTGGTAATGCCCCTTTGTCCGCTTCTTCTCGATCGACGATGGTGAATAAATGTTTGAGTGTGGAGTAAAAATATGGTTTTATTGACAGCTACGTATAATTACACTAAAGATGTTGTTCAGGTAACTTTCTATGATAGACTGCCTTTAATGACAGCTACTGATAATAATTACACTCGGCGTAACTTCTAACAACGACTTACGCACTTGTTAACGAGGTAACTATTTCAATTAGACTGCAACCCAAAATAGTCCCTTTGGTTAATTTATAATCTCGTCAAAATATACAATTCATCAATAAGTTGCATGACAACCGAACTACGGACTTTGTATGTTGAAATATTGCAACTACAGTTTAAAGGAAGCTATTGCAAAACTTATAAAGTTCAATTGGAAAATATATTATTTGGCAATTTATTAAGTTTGCAGGTTGAATGGACTCTAATTATTAAAATATTACTCGATGTTTCCCAATGTTTCAATTATACACGGTGAAACTATAAAAGTTTAGGAAGTTAAGAAAAAATGTGAGATTACAAATTAAGGGATTAATTTGAGATTGAACACTTACTAAAATCACTAGGGTGTTGTGTCTGAGTTTAGTGAACAGACTATACCTAGATACTTGTGCTTTATCGTGGTCTTATCGTCTAATATGAGATCTTTTTGTTCTCCTCTAATGCACGAGTATTCGGTTTTCTTTTTGTTTACTTCTAGACCCCATATATCACAATCTTGAATTAATTTTAGTGCCATATAGTTTAAATCGTCATAATCTTGAGCCATTATTACTTGATCGTCTGCAAAGTGTAGCGCATATACCATAGTGTTGGTAAGTGGTATCCCCATTGTTCTACATTTTTGTTTCCATATTTTTAAAGCACTTTCGAGGTATATTTTAAAAAAGTGGGGGACAGGCAACATCCTTGCTTTAATCCTTTTGATGTTATAAATCCTGTTGTTATTTGTGTCCCTGTTTTTATTTTTGTTATTGGTTGATTGTATAGCACTTTGACGGCTTTTATTAATTCTGTATTAATATTCGTGCTTTCCATTGATTACCACAGCTTCTTCAGTGGAACGCTGTCATAGGCTTTCCGTAAGTCGATAAACAACATATGAATTTCTTGATTCCGTACCATCTTTTTTTCTATTATCTGAGTTAAGGAGAAAACGTGGTCAATAGTGGATCGACCCGTACGAAATCCTGCTTGTTCTTCTGCTTCGGAATCTAAGTATTCTCTCTCGATTCGGTTCTTTAAAACCTTCTCGTGTAGTCGACTGATAGATCCGATTACAGCTATTCCTCGGTAATTTTCACAATTATTTTTATCACTGTTTTTATGTATAGTACTGAGATATGACATCTTCCATTCCATAGAGATTTCGCTTGTGTTTATGCATTCTTGAAATAGTTGTCGAAGACATTCGTACAATTTGTTCGTTCCGTACTTTTTAACAATTCTCCGGGTATATCCCCTAGTCCGGGTGCTTTGTTCCTCTTCAGCTGTTTACATACCTTTTTTAATTTTCTCTGTTGTTAATCTTATTGGCGAGCCGACTATTGAAATTCTATCTTGGTTTTGATTTTTATGTTCTTGAAATTCGACACTATTCTCTACCAAAAGTTCTTTAAAATACTCCTCCCATTCTTCAGGTTTTATGCTCTGTATTATTTATTTATTGGGCTTGCGTAGCTCAGGCGGTAGTATGCTTGGCTCGAGTGCTGGTAGACCGGAGTTCAAATCCCACCGCCGGCAAGAACAACTAGACATTTTTAAAAATTTCTATAGGCCCCAGGTCGACTCATCCTGAATAAAAATGAGTACCTTTGGTAAAATCAGGGGTAATAATAGGCGGATGAAGCGTAGCACTGGCCCTGTTACCGTCCTTGTATACCGTAGGCCCTAGATATAGCAGACTACCCTGCTATACTCCCAAAGCCACGTGAGCACTATGAAACGGGAGACTATTATTATATTATACACACACATGTCCAAAAGTTTGGAATACGTACAAATAATATATCTACGCCTATGGTGGTTTCATAACTGTTGTTGATATTCATTTTAAAGCGTTTTTACACGAAAATGATAAAAACTTTGAATCGTTTTTCTATCATTTTGCCCATTTTGGTCACATTCAACTGATTATCGTATTTACACATTATTTCAGTCTGTGTTTAAATTTGAATTGAGCCGTTTAAAAATGCCTAGAAACGTGATACCTCACTTGGACAGATCTAGAGTAAGTGCTTTGTTACAACAGGGCTTTAGCCAAAGTAATATCACGAATATTGTTGATGTTACCCAGAGTGCTGTATCTAAGATTAAAAAAAATTTCAAGAGACAAATGACGTCAAGGGTCGTCCCAGAAGTGGTGGAAGTCGATGTACAACAGCAGCACAAGATCGGCAGATAACATTGAGAGCTCGACGAAATCGTCTGGAATCCACAAGTGCCAGAGAAATTTTTAGGCTGCAAGGACTGAATATTTCACAGCAAACAATAACATGTCGACTAAATGCGGTAAATTTGTATCGTAGAAGGCCCTTACATGTTCCTAAACAAACCTATTAACACAAAATAGTAAGATTGCAATGGGCTACAGAAATGGTGCAACGTGGTCCTAACTGGAATAACGTGATGTTATCCAATGAGTCAAAAAATGGCTTGGTGTCTGATTCGCGAAGAACACTAGTTTGAAGGGCCCAAGGACGACAAGCCCGACTAGAAACAGCCCAACTGCGTGTCCCGTTTGAAGGTGGCAATATTATGGTTTGGGGTGGTATTATGAGTGGTACACGGACGCCACTGCTGGTTCTGGAGAGAAGTGTCACTGGTGCTGTGTACATCGAGAAAGTTTTAAATCCTGTCGTATGCCTATTTTGAGGGGCAGTAGGTGATGAATTTGTGTTTATGCATGACAACGCACCTCCTCATCGAACAGCAGTGTTAGATTTTCTAACATAAAGCTAATTATCATTTCTACTTATATAAGAATCTTAATAAAATTCGTCGAATCATTGATAATTTCAAACGAACACATCTGCCCTTTGTAGCTTCCAAAATTAACCAATTCCGAGAAAACATTTGCTTGTCCCGTGGCCTCCCATTTCAGTCGGCGATACAAGGACCCGTGCACTACGAAAACATTCTAGGTTAAGATATATCCGGTTCCCAGGGTTTGGATCGAAATTAAGAACAATTCTTTCAACTTGACAATGTGTGAAGCTGTCTTGCTGTCGGATTTATGTATCCTTAAACCAATAAAGGCCTTTGTCGTTACTGGACTAAATTAAACCTTCTGTTTATTTCTGAACGTAAATTAGACACGCATAGGACATTGATGAATGAGTTCCACTTCTTTTTGGGGACCCAAAGGAAAAAGGAATCCTTATGCCTAAGTCGTTTTTAGTCTCTCGTCTCTCAATCACTTATTCGTCAACTACCGAGCTATCGGTCGCGTCTCTCGCTCAACTCTGAAAGTATTCACGTCTCGTATTTTCGTATCGCATTACACGGTTTTTCACGCGAATCTTCTCTCACTTGTTACTAATCACATGTTTCACTCTTAAATCGCGGTTCACTTTACTGTCAATTGCACATAGCAAATTTATGTATGTTTTTTTGTTGTAGTAAAAACAATAATAATTATTTTGTACGATACTTGTAAATATTAGTGTTTGTGTTAAATAAACTAATTATCTCACACGTATTTTAATCATTTCAACACCGATTTACACCTTGCTTCGACTCGACAAAGAATATCAGAGTCTAATTATATCAACCACTATAGAAGCTGGTTCCCCTCTTGTGTGAAGGACAGGAGATATTCACCAGGTCCTTTTACCACAGGTGAAGCGTCCTACACATAATTTGGTACCCCTGGTGGGACGATTCAAAGAATCGTCTGCATACCCAGAAGCAAGGCTCGCGGTGTTGAAATTGAATCGAATCGTTATCGGCTGTTCCGGTGATCGTATTACCTCTACTTGGACCGTTGCTGTCCCGCTGACCGCCTCCACCTTGGACCGTTGCTGTCCCGCTGATCGACTCCACCTTAGACCATTGCTGTCCCGCTGACCGTCTCCACCTTGGACCGTTGCTGTCCCGCTGATCGCCTCCACCTTGGACCGTTGCTGTCCCGCTGACCGCCTCTACCTTGGACCGTTGCTGTCCCGCTGATCGACTCCACCTTGGACCATTGCTGTCCCGCTGACCGTCTCCACCTTGGACCGTTGCTGTCCCGCTGATCGCCTCCACCTTGGACCGTTGCTGTCCCGCTGACCGCCTCTACCTTGGACCGTTGCTGTCCCGCTGATCGACTCCACCTTGGACCATTGCTGTCCCGCTGACCGTTTCCACCTTGGACCGTTGCTGTCCCGCTGATCGCCTCCACCTTGGACCGTCGCTGTCCTGTTGACTGCCTCCACCTTGGACCGTTGCTGTCCCGCTGATCGCCTCTACCTTGGACCGTTGCTGTCCCGCTGACCGCCTCCACCTTGGACCGTTGCTGTTCCGCTGATCGACCCCACCTTGCACCATTGCTCTCACGCTGATTGCCATCCAACTTGGACCGTCGCTGTCCCGCTGACCGCCTCCACCTTGGACCGTTTGCTGTCCCGCTGACCGCCTCCAACTTGGACCGTTGCTGTCCCGCTGATCGCCTCCACCTCGACCTGGGGCTGCTCCCGCTGCCCGCCGCCACGCTGACACCGTCCCATTCTTCAAGAACAACGCTTTCTTGACGCATACTAAGGTAACATCGCAATAATAAAAAACTTTATGAACTTTTATTTTATTTCCTTAAATATTACTCCACATATTATCATTAACTCAATAAGTTTGTGTACGCATGTGTTTTTAAAGGACAATTTATTTGTTTACTCTTTATTTTTCATATATATCTGCTCATCTCTTTTTTAAATATTTTGCATAATTTTTATTTCTTTTTACACTACATACTCACTCTATTTTCAACCACGATCTCTCTTTGTGTACAGTTAAAATCACAATATTTACAGATTGTCACTGGACAATCAATATTTTAATTTTTTAAATTTTATATATTTTAATTATGGACGCACTGAAGAGGGAGATTGGTACATGCAAATCATCATTTGAACGAAATGTAAACTGGATAAGCAATTTTCTCGAAAGTCAAACTGATACATTTGAACTTAGTCACAGAAGAACGCACTTAATTAATGCATTTAATAATTATAATGATATTTGTAATAAGATAGACACTCACAAAAATGCTGATTTGCACACAGAAAATAGAGAAGAAGTTGAAAATAAATACTTCTCTGCTATGTCTCGAATTGACGGTAAATTGGCGCAATTCACGAAAGTTAATTCTTCTTCTTCGGTACCTTCTCAGTACCAACACGGTAATCATGCTAACTCCAACGTACGCTTACCACCTGTTTCTGTTCCTATATATCATGGTGAGCCCAGTAAATGGGTCTCATTTTACCAATTGTTTTCCTCCATTATAAAGGATAATCAAACACTCACCAAAGCTCAAAAGCTAATTTATTTGAAATCTTCCCTCCGCGGAGAACCCTTAAATTTAATTGATTCGCTTGACGTAACTAACGAAAACTTTGATCTCGCTATTGACATACTCGAAAAGAAGTACGACAACAGTCTTGCTATTATCAATTCTCACATCAATCTTATCATAGATTTCCCTACACTCACAAGGAGCAACTATCGGTCACTAAGTGATTTTACAAACGATTTAAAAAGAAATATTGACTCCCTAAAGGCTCTACAAGTTCCCGTCGAATCGTGGGATTATCTCTTAATTAATTTAATAACAAGAAAGCTCGATTTTGCCACCAAACGATATTATGGGGAAAGAAGAGATAGAAATTACACTCCCACAATTGTCGAACTTTTTGAGATCCTCAATGAACGCTGCAACATTCTCGCAGACCTCACAAATATTCCTGAATCAAAAAGGGACAAATCACACGCTAAATCTAACTCCACTTCTCTTCTCTCAAATACATCTCCACCTCTCTCCTCTAGTAATCATATCAAATGCAATTACTGTAATAATTCAGCGCACAAAATATATTCCTGTAGGCAATTCGCTGCCCTCTCTCACTCAGAAAAATATAATTTTTTAAAATCGCGAGACATGTGCTCTAACTGTCTTGGTACAAAACACACTCATGCTCAGTGTACTTCTCGCGGTTGTTTTATTTGTTCTAAAAACCATCACACCCTTCTGCACCAAAACTCGTATGCAGAAAACATTAAACGTACTCGTTCTTCTCACGCTTCTCACCACGAAGATAATCGCAATGCAAGCACACATGTAAATTCTGCTAGATTTACACCCTATGCAGAAACCGCTCAACAGAATAGTAACAGAAATACACGTTATAATGCTTCTCGTTTTAATAATGATGCAAATTCGCAAGCACAAGTTGCTGATGCTCGCAGTCTCTCACCCCGCACCACAAATGCCATAAATTCCACTAACTCACTCCACGCAAATATTGCTCAGCCATCTTATTTTAATGACTCTCAAGAAGATGAATGTAACCCTAACGTAGCTCTAACCGTTACAAATAAACCTTTTACACACTCTTCGACTCTTTTACCCACCGCTCAAGTAATTTTAATTGACAAATCTGGAAATGCCATATTTGCTAAGGCAATCCTTGACTCTGGTAGTCAAAATTCTTTTATAACGGAAAATCTCGCTAATAAAATTAATCCCGAAATTTCTGGCAATGAACTAAAAGTTTGTGGCATTGCCCAAAGTTCTCTCACTTCGAAATCAATGGCAAAAATCATGCTTTACACACCTGGTTTCGAACGTAATGTCAATTTAAACTGTGCAATAATTCCAAAGATTTCTTGCCAGCTACCGCAATTAGATATCAACCCTGATTTTCTTAAAATTCCAAAAGATCTCAGCCTGGCTGATAAATATTTTTATATGGAATCAAATATTGAAATTCTGATAGGAGCAGATGCTTACTACGAAATCCTCTTACCGGGTATCGTAAAATTAGGAAAAAATCTACCCACACTCTTCAATACAATATTTGGATGGGTAATCGCCGGTAATATTCCAAACGCAGCCCATTCTAAACAACAAAACATTTCTTTATTTTCTCACTCTACAAATGTGTATTTTGACAAAATCAATTTAACCCATAAAACACCATCCGAGAATTTGAATATTGACGAATCATTTCCTATCCCAAGAAAACGTCTAAAATCTCATTTTAAAAGGCATTAACAAAAATGAAAATATTTCTTCCCTTTTTAGGAAACACAGTTCAATAACCGACCTTACCCTCAAAATATTACCGCTAGCATTGTATAACTAGACAATGCCTCTATCTACTCAAGTACCCAAGTCACCCGCACTTTCACTTGTTGACAATAAATTTGAAAAATAAAAACACCACAACAGTTCACTCAGGGCAAAACGCCTATAATTTATGACACATTTACAGTTACCCGCGACAACTGATTTGTAAATTTAGGTCAAAACCCTTTTGTACAAAATAGTATATACACTAAGAAAAATGAAAAAAAAAACAAGTTTTGTTTATTATTGTAAAGAATTATCTCTTGATTTTTCGCAATTTATTTGTAAATATAATTTTTAAATAACTCACAACTGAAGATAAAGTTTCCCATAATCTCTTCTTCTCTCAAGCAAATTTACTAAAAACCGCACTCTCTCTCTCCCTCTCTCGCTCTCTCTCTCTCTTTCGATCTCTCTCTCCCAATCGCTATCTCTCTCCATCGCTCTCTCTTTCTCTATCTTGCTCTTAACATTTATTTTTCCTCCTCTGGCGCGGGGGGCAATTTATGTTAGATTTTCTAACATAAAGCTAATTATCATTTCTACTTATATAAGAATCTTAATAAAATTCGTCGAATCATTGATAATTTCAAACGAACACATCTGCCCTTTGTAGCTTCCAAAATTAACCAATTCCGAGAAAACATTTGCTTGTCCCGTGGCCTCCCATTTCAGTCGGCGATACAAGGACCCGTGCACTACGAAAACATTCTAGGTTAAGATATATCCGGTTCCCAGGGTTTGGATCGAAATTAAGAACAATTCTTTCAACTTGACAATGTGTGAAGCTGTCTTGCTGTCGGATTTATGTATCCTTAAACCAATAAAGGCCTTTGTCGTTACTGGACTAAATTAAACCTTCTGTTTATTTCTGAACGTAAATTAGACACGCATAGGACATTGATGAATGAGTTCCACTTCTTTTTGGGGACCCAAAGGAAAAAGGAATCCTTATGCCTAAGTCGTTTTTAGTCTCTCGTCTCTCAATCACTTATTCGTCAACTACCGAGCTATCGGTCGCGTCTCTCGCTCAACTCTGAAAGTATTCACGTCTCGTATTTTCGTATCGCATTACACGGTTTTTCACGCGAATCTTCTCTCACTTGTTACTAATCACATGTTTCACTCTTAAATCGCGGTTCACTTTACTGTCAATTGCACATAGCAAATTTATGTATGTTTTTTTGTTGTAGTAAAAACAATAATAATTATTTTGTACGATACTTGTAAATATTAGTGTTTGTGTTAAATAAACTAATTATCTCACACGTATTTTAATCATTTCAACACCGATTTACACCTTGCTTCGACTCGACAAAGAATATCAGAGTCTAATTATATCAACCACTATAGAAGCTGGTTCCCCTCTTGTGTGAAGGACAGGAGATATTCACCAGGTCCTTTTACCACAGGTGAAGCGTCCTACACAAGCAGCAGTACAAAATTTCCTGGAAGAAGAAGGAATATTTACATTACAGTGGCCCTCGAATACCCCCGATATGAACGTTATTGAACATGCTTGGGACATTCTCAAGACACGCATCAAAAAGCGAAACAATCCCCCTTTTACACTTCGCGAACTAAGTATGCTGCTCGTGAAGAATAGGAGAGAATTCCGCAAGCCCAGCTCGACCAGTTAATCGGCAGCATGTCAAATCGCCTAAAGGCATGCATACAGGCCAATGGAGGAAATACTAATTATTAGTTTTATTAAAAATTATTTTTTCTTTACGTATTTATTTTTAAATGTAAGTTGTACTTTCTAAGTTGTTCCCTCCAAAAGAATAAATAATTTTTTTGCATATCGTTTATCTGGTTTTGAGATTTATTTAGTATTGTTAAGAATTGAAACAAAATAATGTTTAACTCTTCAGAAAAGTTTATATATAAAAATCAATAAAAAGACGAAATATTCCAATATTCCAAACTTTTGGATATATGTGTATTATTATTTCTTTATTCTTTTCTTTTCTCAAGTTTTTTATCAATTTCCAGCTTTCTGTGCTTCTGGTTCCTCCTAGATATGTATTTATTCGTTGGCAGTTTCTTTCCCAAGACTCGTTCTTCTTCTTAGAAACTTTCCTTCGTAATTCTGCTTGTTTTTCTTTATATTTTATTTTATCTTGTAATGATTTGGAGCTTAAATATTGTTGGTATAATTGTCTTTTACATTTTATTTCTTCCTCTATTTCGCCATCCCACCAGTATGGATTGTTTACATTGGGTTTTATGTAGTATCCCATTGCTTCAAATGCTGCTTCGTGTAAACAGTTTTTTATATGGGCGTATAACTGGTAGATATTTTTAGGGGCAATCGAGCCCCTAATAGCGAAAGACAATCACATTTGTGAGATTTAGCGTCGTATAGGCTTGGGACGTATATTATAAACCAGCGGCTCCAACCACTAGCAGAAAATATTATTGGAGAGTATCAGACGGGCTTCCGACGGGGAAGATCGACACTGGATCAAATATTCACAGTAAAACAGATCTTGAGCAAAGCATGGGAACACGATATTGATGTTCACAACGTGTTTGTAGACTTCAAACAGGCATACGACTCAGTCAAAAGGAACAAACTATACTATATATTGGCTGAATTGGCAATACCACACAAGTTAATAAGACTCATTAAAGCCACAATGGATGAAACTCAGGCATGTGTACGAATACAAAACCACCGGACAGACTTTTTTAACATTTCGCAGGGACTAAAACAGGGAGATGGGCTGGCCCCAACATTGTTTAACCTGGCACTGGAGTATGCGGTTAGGCAAATGCAAACTGGACGAGGAAATCTACTGATCAACCGAACGGTTCAACTGGCCGCTTATGCTGATGATATTAATATTATGAGTAGAACATCAACAGGAGCACAGGAAACATATGCAGAGTTAAAAACACAAACAAAAATGCTAGGTCTGGAAATTAACACAGAAAAAACAAAAATAATGACTCAGACGAGAAGAAATATAGTCCCAGAAAACATTATACATGAAGATGACATTGAAACGGTTGAAAAGTTTACATACCTGGGAGTAGAAATATATGCCGACGGATCAGAAGATGGAGAAATAAGGAAGAGAATAACGCAGGCAAACAGAGCTTATTTTGCCCTCTCCCATATATTTCGGTCAAAAAGTGTCCACCGAAATACAAAGATGAGAATCTATAAAACCTTAATTCGACCAATAACATGCTATGGCAGTGAAGTCTGGGTGCTGAAAGAAACATCCAAAAACAAACTCGACACATTCGAAAGGAAAGTACTTAGGAGAATACTAGGACCTGTGAGGGAAAACGGAATCTTCAGAAGTCGATACAACAACGAGCTTTATCAACTTTATAAGGAAACGCCCCTGTCAGACTTCATTAGATTACAAAGATTGCAATGGGCCGGACATGTGATAAGAATGGGAGAGGATAGGCTACCAAAACGAGCACTGAATGCTAGAATGCAAGGAAAGAGACCGGTTGGGAAGCCACGAAAGCGCTGGGAAGACACAGTAAACAGCGACGCACAAGCCCTTTTAGGAGTCCGTGTATGGAGAAGAGCAGCCACAGACAGGCAAGGGTGGAGGCAAAAAATAAAGGAGGCCAAGGCTCAATTTGGGCTGTAGTGCCGTAGAAGAAGAAGAAGGCTTGGGATGGGCAGCATTTGGCAAGATGCGATATATTATCCTAAAAAACGCTACCGATTTGCTTGAAGAAAAAAGTTTACAAAAAATGCATACTGCCGGTAATAACATATTAATATGGTTACGAAACTATAACTTTAACTAGGACACATCCTGCAAATAAATTGAGAATAACCCAAAGAAAAATGAAAAGAGCAATGTTGGGAATTACAAGAAGAGATATGGTACCAAATGTGATAGTGAGAGAGAGAGCTAAAGTGACAGGTGTCATAGAAAAAATTGCGCACACCAAATGGAGATGGGCTGGATTTGGATGGTTTAAATGAGAATAGGTGGACCAAAAGACTCATAGAACGGAGACCTAGAGAAGATAAAAGACACCGAGGTAGACCACCAAAAAGATGGATGGATGGCTTGGCAAAAACAGTGGGAAATTGGATACAGAAAGCACAAGATAAAGAACAATGAAAGAATATGGAGAAGACCTTTATCCAATAGTGGAAGCAATAAATTGAGGAAGATCATGATGATGAAGATCAAAATATTTATCATTAGATGCTATTTCTTCTACGGTATTATACAAAGTAGAGGCTTGGACACTTTTTGAAGATTCTTTAAGAAAACTCGAGACCTTCAAGATGTAGTATTACAGATGCATTTTAAGAATTTCATGGGTGGATCAAGTGACTTATGTTGAGGTCCTACGTAGAATGGGCAAGGAATGCGGAATTATTAACACAGTCAACGGGGCAGGATACAGAAACCCTCAGTAGAAATCTCAGAAAAAGTATAAACTTATTTAATGGAGTAGTAGAAAGTATAATTTCGACAATAGGAATGGTAAGCGAAACTATTATGGTGACTTACAAGGAAAACTATCTGAAAAACACAAAAGAATTCGAGAAGCAATACAAGTAAGATCGAAGCTATTTAACAAAATCAGAAGTAACCAAGACTGGGATGCTTACAGGTATAAGCTAACGCTATACAATAAAGAAGTTCGGAAAGCCAAAAGAAATTCATGGAGATCGTTTTGCGATATTACAGATATCCCGGCCTGCTCTCAAAGTCCTGACAAAATATGGTGCAACAATCTACTACTATTGTGACGTTGGGGGTTGCAAGACACTACCCCGAACAAATGAACTTAAACTTTTTCCATAAACTTTATTCTTATATAATTAAATTTACAATTAAACTACGTAGAACTTGAGATAGGTCTGGGATAATCCATTGCCCCGGAGGTAATTAGATCCCCTGACTACGCGAGTGAGAGTGTAACAACAACAACAACAACAACGTATCAGGTACACGACTTTCCTATTTATATCTGTTATAGTTAAAAACAGTGCCAATATGTATTACCATATATGGTGAGGTACTATAAGTGTAGTAAGAATGACGTGTGCTTTCTTTGCAGTCTTTCAAATAAGTTCAATACTTTGAACTTTGCTACTGTCGTAATAAATTATACAAATTGCAATTATAATATTATGACCTTATTTTTATAACAAAGGAATTAGGAAAATTCCGTGAGGGTTGTCGTGTACCATTACACTATCTTTATACAGGACGAAACCAATAAACAATTGAGGAGCCAAAAGCAGATATTGTAATTAGACAACCCATCGGTGCAACATCAATGAGATACAGCTTTGACCATAAATTCAAAATTATTAAAATAGGAGAAGGTTGAATGCTCGAATATATGAAATTTATTGGAACAAAAGAAATATCGAGCACCTAGTAAAGTATACTTTCGCTCCTAGAGCGTCATCAAGGGCGTTTCGACAAATCAGGAAGGTATCCTATTAGAATGTGGCATTTTTTTGATGGGTGTGATGGTAAATTTAACAAGTAATATTTAACACAGACTGGACAAAAGACAAAACGGATTAAACAAATTATAAATGGCAGATATTGATTGTTCCTCCGTATCTGATATCCAAATGTTGTACCGGCATTTTAGTCCTGTCGCCAGGGGGGGGGTACAACGGCCTCCTTAATTCAGATGGACTTACCCAAGTTTTTTTATGTATTTTGACCCGTAGAACACGAATTTTTTGGATAACAGTTGATCCCGATGTCGATAAGATTGTTATAGACAAAGAACTTGAGGAATCACATAACAGCGATTTTTTGCAAAACAAAACATTATTTTGTATTTTTTGGGTGATTCTCAGCAAAAAATGGTCTTACAAGTTTTTTCGTAGGATGCATAGTTTTCGAGATAAACGTGGTTGAACTTTCAAAAAATCGAAAAAGTGCAATTTTTGAACCCGAATAACTTTTGATTAAAAGATAAAATAGCAATTCTGCTTACTGCATTTGAAAGCTCAAGTCAAATTCTATCGGTTTTGATTATTTGCATTGCTAAAAATTAAGTTTTTATTTGTTAAACAAAGCCATAAACACATAGTGTTTCCCGTGCCCAAATGCATGCGTTTTAATGTACGTAATATACGTATAAATTGTCTGTATACGTGCCTACTCGTTCGATTTCAAATGAGAAATGCATTGAAAACATCATTCAATCAGTATGTGTCTATAGCGTTGTTTAACAATAAAAAAATTAATTTTTAGCAATGAAAGTAATCAAAACCGATAGAATTTGACTTGAACTTTCAAATGCGGTAAGCAGAATTGCTATTTTATTTTTCAATCAAAAGTTATTTGGGTTCAAAAATTGCAATTTTTCAATTTTTTGAAAGTTCAACCGCGTTTATGTCGAAAACTATGCATCGTACGAAAAAACTTGTAAACACTTTTTTGCTTAGAATGATTTAAAAAATACAAAAAAAATGTTTTGTTTTGCGAAAAATCGCTGTTATGTGATTCCTCAAGTTCTTTGTTTATAACAATCTTATCGACATCCGGATCGACTGTTACCCAAAAAATTCGTGTTCTACGGGTCAAAATACATAAAAATACTTGGATAAGTTCATCTGAATTAAGGAGGCCGTTGTACTCCCACTGGCGACAGGACTATTTATAATTTGTTTAATTTGTTTTGACCTTTGTCCAGTGTGTGTTAAATGTAATTTGTTAAATTTGACATCACTCACATCAAACAAATGTCACATTCTAATAGGATCTAATAAGTCTAATAAGAACTGCTCGCGGGCGAATCATCTTCTTCACGTATCAAATTTTCAGTCTAAAATCTAAAACTTTCATCACAGAATACTATCGTAAATTTTATGTCATTTTATTTTTTTATGATAGTATTCTGTGACATAAAACGGATCGACAAAAATTGGAGGCAAACAGCACAAAACAGAAATACATGGAAAAGACTGAGGGAGACTTATATCCAGCAGTGGATAGATCCCGGTTGAATGATGATGATGATGATGATGATGATAAGGATAATGATGATCATCATAAATGCTTTTAGGCCAGAAAATGAAGCTAAAAAATGGAAAAACCTCGCAATTTTTTCGTCCACCATAGATTTGTACAAAAATTTGGGATTAGGCTCATTTCACCCTCTAGTTCAGGGTTGAAAAATTCTTCTTCATCAAATTTCTTTGTCTCGATGCTTTAAAATGATACTTATAGCATTTGTGTCAAAACATTTTTTGGACAGTGCAGGGAAATAACTCCACCAAAACGATTGGCGGGTACACAGCGTTCGTTCACAGTATAGTTTTCCGGCCCGGGAGACATTTTGAACATGTCATTTTGGCCCGCGCACAAAAGTGCGGGCCCACTCAAAAAATTTGCCCAAACCTGCGTCCATTTTCTATATCGAGCCGTTGTACGCTTTTGGTTTTTTAAGGGTGAAAACTACCCCTAATTGTAAAAATTATAAAATAACATTTTAAACTTTAATATGGTCAACATTTGGTTTTTATTACTTAAATAATGATTCTTTTATGCTTTAGGATAGAATATCGTAATATTTCAACCCTTAAAACGACCCTTATTAGAGCTATATACATATAAAGAATGTATTTATCCTGAACCAATGATTTCGGCTTGCATCGATTTGCATAAATATTTGTGATTAGGATCATCTCACCCTGTACTTTATATTCTATATCATGCTCAAGGGCGTGGAATATTTTTATCGATGTAAACTACCCCTTATTATCAAAAATTATATAAAAATATTGTAAACCTTAATATGGGTAAAATTTGGTTTTGATTGGTTAAATAAGGATCGATTTATGCTTTAGGATATAATATCATAATATTTGAACCCTTAAAACCACCCTTAATAATATTGCAATTTTTATAAGTAATTTAACAGATAACAGATCTATACAGAAAAAACGTATGGTATATGTTTTTGTACGTAAAAAAAATTACGTAAAAAATCATTTATTTTCACAAAAATACGAATTTACAAATACAAATACAAATACAAATACAAATACAAATACAAATACAAATACAAATACAAATACAAATACAAATACAAATACAAATACAAATACAAATACAAATACTAATACAAATACAAATACAAATACAAATACAAATACAAATACAAATACAAATACAAATACAAATACAAATACAAATACAAATACAAATACAAATACAAATACAAATACAAATACAAATACAAATACAAATACAAATACAAATACAAATACAAATACAAATACAAATACAAATACAAATACAAATACAAATACAAATACAAATACAAATACAAATACAAATACAAATACAAATACAAATACAAATACAAATACAAATAGTTTTTTAGTCATCTTCATCGAGATCGATATCATCTTCTTCTTTCGAATTTTCGGGCTATTCGAATTTTTTGAATAAAATATTCGTTTTATAAATATTTTATAATTATAGCTCCTTCATTTTTGGTGACAAAAAGTTTTTTCACAAATGATTCTGTAGGGTGATTCGTTAGTTTTTAAGTGGGGTGAGTTTAAAGGGCACGAATAAGGGGGTATGAAGATCAACTTTAATTAGGAGGATAGTTAGCGGGTTGTTTTCACTAATTTTTTCGTGAAAAAAGTAGGTATCGACGTTGTTTTGATCATAAGTTGCTTAATTGTTATACTATAAACTTTTGTCTTTTGTTTTTTGAAACATCTAATTGTATGCTTGAAAAAATATTCTGTAAGATTTCCTCGAAAAATACAAAGTTTTCCCGTTAGTTGGGTATGAATATTAGTATAGTATAGTTGATCCAAAAGATGGCATAACCCAGACATCCAAAGTGAAAGTTATCCTTCAACACCAAATTGTTCTATATGGTCCACACAATGTCCAGAAAAAAGTCACACCATTTTGAGCGTCGGGCTGGGGGGGGGGGGGGAGAGGGGGGAGAGGGGGGAGAAATAGGTAAATTCGTAGTTTTTTAAGTTTTTCGCCAATATTTCTAAAACTATGCGGTTTAGCATGAACAACCTTCTATACAAAATTATTCTACATTAAATTTGAAATAAAAAAGACCCTATGCATAATCTTCCTAAAATGAATGGTTCCAAAGTTACGGAGGTAGTATAGTATCATCATCATCATCCTGGTGCTACAGCCCTTAGAGGGCCTCGACCTTCTCAAGCGTTCTACGCCATTCTGTTCTGTCCCTTGCCTGCCCTTTCCAGTTGCCGACTCCGATCTTCTCGGCATCTTGTGTTACCCCGTCCATCCACCTCAACTTTGGTTTACCTTGAGCTGTTAGAATCCTTTTTATCATGTTCGATTCAGGGGCTCGGGCTACATGTCCTGCCCACTGCAGGCGATTTCGCTTAATTATAGTGATAATATCTTTTCCACCCAACGTTTGCTTGTAGATATTCTGCAGTTCAAAGTTATATCTACGCCTCCGTATTCCGTTCTCACAAACCGCTCCGAATATCTTGCGTAGTACCTTTCTTTCAAAAATTGATAGAGCGGATTCATCTGTTTTAGTTAGCGTCCATGCCTCTGAACCATATGTGAGAACGGGGATTATCAATGTTCTATCCAGCCTTATACAAGTTTTTTGAGACAGACCTTTGTTAGATAAGTACTTGTCATTATTGGGGTTAACCGATGTCCCTAGATATATGAACTCTTTGACCGCTTCGAAGTTTTGGTCATTGATGATTAGATCTGCATCAACATTTCCAGCTCTTGTGTTTGTGTTGGTCGCCATGAATTTTGTTTTATTTTGATTTATATGTAACCCCATTAGTTCTGCTGCTGCTACTAGATCGGTTAGGATTTCCGCAGTTCTCGCCCTGGTTCTTGTTATAATGTCCACGTCATCTGCATATGCAAGAATTTGGACTGATCTATTAAATATTGTTCCTCTGCTATCTAAATTAGCGTCTCGTAAAACTTTTTCTAAGGCTACATTAAAAAGCTGACACGCCAGCGCATCTCCCTGCCTTAACCCCTTATGTATTTCGAATGGGGTTGACGAGTCGTTTTGAATTTTTACTGCTGATAGCATCTTCGCCATTGTCACTTTTATGACATAGTATACCTGGTCCAAAAAATGGCCTAACCCAAACATCCAAAGTAAAAGTTTTCCTCCAACACCAAAATGTTCTATATGGTCCACATATTGTTCAGTAAAAAGTTACACCATTTTGAGCTTCCGGTTTGGGAGGAGATGGGAGAGAAGCCGGTAAATTAGTAGTTTTTTAAGTTTTTCGTCAATATTTCTAAAACTATGCTTTAGCGTAAACAATGTTATATACAAAATTGTTCTATATGAAATTCAAAACAAAAAATGTTCTATACATAATTGTTATAAAATCAACGGTTCCAGAGTTACGGAGTATGAAAAGTCGAGGTTTTCGATACTTTTTATATTTTATGGCCAATATTTATGACATAACTATACCAAAAACCCAGACATCCAAAGTGAAAGTTATCCTCCAACACCAAATTGTTCTATATGGTCCACATAATGTTCAGAAAAAAGTCACACGATTTTGAGCGTCGGGTTTGGGGGGGAGAGGGGGGAGAAATCGGTAAATATAAAAGTATCGAAAACCTCCACTTTTCACCCTCCGTAACTCTGGAACCGTTGATTTTATAACAATTATATGTACAACCTTTTTTGTTTTGAATTTTATGTAGAACATTTTTCTATAGAACATTCCTTACGCTAAAGCATTGTTTTAGAAATATTGACGAAAAACGTAAAAAACTACTAACTTACCGACTTCTCCCCCCCCCCCAAACCGGACGCTCAAAATGGTGTAACTTTTAACTGAACAATATGTTGACCATATAGAACAATTTGGTGTTGAAGGAAAACTTTTACTTTGGATGTCTGGGTTAGGCCTTTTTTGGACCAATTATACTATACTACCTCCGTAACTTTGGAACCGTTCATTTTAGAAGGGTTATGCATAGGGCCTTTTTTATTTCAAATTTAATTTAGAACAATTTTTGTAGAAGGTTTTTTATGCTAAACCGCTTAGTTTTAGAAATATTGACGAAAAACGTAAAAAACTACGAATTTGCAGATTTCTTCCCCCTCTCCCCCCCAAACCCGACGCTTAAAATGGTGTGACTTTTTTCTGAACATTATGTGGACCATATAGAACAATTTGGTGTTGGAGGATAACTTTCACTTTAGATGTCTGGGTTTGGGTCTAACTATACCATACTATATTTCAAATTATGCATTTGCCGATAAAAGCTAAGCTTTAACATGCCGTATCTCGGTTTGTGTTGGTCGTACAGAAATTATAAAAAAAGGATTTTGTTTGAGTTTCTAAAAGATACAATTTTGGTATACAGTTTTTTCGATTAAATGCACATTTTTCGAGTTATTCTTAAAAAGCACTCTAAAAATGTCGATTTTTTCATTTCAAAACTGTTACTTTCAACCACGAATAACTCGAAAAATATTAGTTTTATGAAAAAACTTAAAAAACATTTTTTTCTTAGAAATAATTTTCCCTCGATTTCCATGGTTAAAATGTAACGAAAAATTCCCACCCCTAGATGGGGTGTTAACCACCCCAAGGTTTTAGCGTACAGTGGCATGATATAGAAAATAAGCCTTGGGCTATTCGCTACCTTCCGTGAAAATATCAAGTAAATCCATATTGGACGAAAAAATTGCGAGCCAAAATGCTTCATTTGTTGGCCTCTTTATAATCTTACTATTTAAAAAGTAAACATAAAAAAGACTGTAACAAAAATATAAAATCAAGACTTACCGATTGAATGCGTGTGAAAAATGTCGTCCAAAGAGGAAAAATGGGATCGTCAATTTTACTTTTCAGTATTATCGTATACGGAATAATAAAGAAAAATCGACGATTGTAGTACAGCAAGGAGAAAACCATAATTTGCTTTGAAGATGATTCAGTATTTACAACCAACAATGATGATAACCTACGATATAATAGTAAACATATTACTGGAAAAAGTATATTATAATATTGTAATGATTTTAAATAAAACGAAAGGTATTAAATAAAACTATTTATTTATTAATCGGATATTATATTTAAAACCAAACTAAAGTAATAACACTGCTCCTCTATACGAATACAGTGAATACGTTGTGAAATAAAAAGAGATGAAACTAGTAGAGGTGGCAAATTATCGGTGTAAACTTATAAATTTACATTACAATATAGTGGAGTCAATGTAGTTTTTACTAACGGAAAAAGTCTAACAAGATGGAACTTTTTATAATTGTTAAATGTTATACCAGAGAACAACGAACACACATTGTATTCGTTGTTCTCTGGTTATACTAAAACGGTTATTGAAAAGAATCAGCAAAGGGAAGCTAGCTGAGCCTTGAAACGATGCAGGAGCAGATTGGACTTCTGTGTGTAATGAAACAAAAATCCCCAATTATATAAGTTTATATAACCCCGAACTCTGACCCGGGAGTTATACGATATATATGTTAACAGTTACTCGGTATGAATGCTAATTTATTTATTGAAGTTACATCTTGACTCAATGATTATAATGATTATAATGATTGAAGCTATGAGAATCCATGATTATAATGTACCCTTTTCTTAGTGGCAACATGTTTCTGGGTCATGATCCACGCGTCATGGTATTATAAAAAATATTAAAGAACAAATGATGTTTATTAAATCATCAGCATTAATGTGTAATACCCCAAATACAAATATTGTTTACGTTGTGTAATAATTAACCAAATTAAGCGGGCCGCACATGCTTATATACAATAACAAATTGTGTCATTGCTATACTGCTATACAGAGTGACAAAAATATTGTTTAATTTTCGGATATGAAATAGCTGCTTAATAACATCAAATATAGAAAGATGGCCTATTTTGGACACTTAGTAAGGGGATACCGGTATAATATTCTTCAACTTATTATGATGGGTAAAATCGAAGGACGCAGAGGAATTGGTAGAAAGCAAGCCTCTTGGTTGAAGAATATCCGGGAGTGGACAGGAATAAAGAAAGCAGAACAACTATTTAGAATAGCTCGAGACAGAGACGCTCGCCATGGTATCGCCAACGTCAAGGGGACTTGATAGGGCACGTTAAGAAGAAGATATGAAATATAAATATTTGAGATTAAATAACATATCAAAAAGTTCTAGTACAAAAGTTGATGCTTAATTTTTTTATTAAACAAATTAACTGCAAAATTAGTTGTTTTTTATAGTAGGGGAGGAAAGTATGCTAAATTTGCAGTTACTCGAGCGATTTGGGGACCTATTGGGTTGTGAAGAGTAGGTAATAAAACCAAAAAATATAAGTAAAGATTTCCATTTTAGTGGGGACTTTCCATTTTTTTAATTTAATTTTCCATTTCCAACAATCGTTTTTCCGTTCATAACGCCATCTATCCACAATTCGAAAAAATGTCTCGAATAAAAATTGTCTATTTTTACGTAAAGAATCCAAATCTGCAATAAAAATTGGGGACTCCTATTTAAGATTTTAAAGTAACCCCCCACCCACCTCCGTGGGGGATCGTGTTTGGTGCTATTCGATAGATTTTTCAAAAATATTGAATATGTGTACATATTTTGCAATTTTTTAATCTGATGTTCAGTTGGTGAAATATTGGTGAGGGGTAGTTTTTGGGTATCATTCGATAGATTCTTGAAAAATATTGAAAACGTACTTTCTAGTTTTTCGATGTGACGTTCATTTCGCGAAATATTCGCTTTTTTTTGTGAAATTTTGTGACTCACCCATTTCCTTAGGCCCCGCTCAAATCGTGAGATATTTAAATATACACTCTTTTGCATGTACTTAACTTACCTTATCTTAATCTGACGATTTCGAGTTTTTTTTAAGGATATATTTTTTTCGGACCCCCCTTAACACGTTGACGGACGTCTATGACGTCTAATTTCCATTGATGTAATGTGACACAACGTCTATAGACGACATTGTTAAAATAAAGAGTTGTGTATCTACAAAATACATCTACAGATGCATATGAAATGTGACACGACATACATGATCGTCGTCCACATGTTTACAAAAAATGTTAATAGTCCAGAGAAATAAGATTTTTCTCGTGACACATCCCCCTCCAGGCCGAAACCATTTTTTGAGTAGTATGGACATCTATATTAATAACCTATATGTTTCCTGCTGCCGATTTTGATGATATACATAGTTATAAACAAATGAAGATCAAAAAACGGCAAATTTTCGCTTTTTTCGTCTATAACCAAAAAGTTCAGCATTGTAAACAAATTTGAGAGTAAGAAACTCATAAATCGTCTAAAAGATTTCAATATAGCGTTCGCTGAATATGTCTATCCTTATTGGTTGCTTAGAAAATTGCAAAATAAATTATAAATTTTGAGTTTTTGTAAATATTCATAACTTCTGTAAAAATTAACTTAGAACCTTCTTATTACACGAATTGCTGAGACTTCTGGTGCTTAAATTATATTTTAAATTTCAAAGGAATTGGTCAAATAGTTTAAAAGTTATTTAAATTGTTTATCCCAAATTCATTTTTTTGCAACACTATAAGTCAGAAAATTATGAGGTTACAGTAAGACTTCTGACATTTTATGGAAGAAGAACATTTATACTATTGACCTAATTAAAAAAAAATGACAAAAACTAATTTTAAACAGTGTAAAATTATATTGCAAAAACACGTTGAATTTTTTATTTACTTATAAACAATTAGAATAACTTTTTAACCGTTACCCGTAGAAAAATTATTTTTTCATATTTGGAAAGACTGAATTTTTATACACATTTAGAAAGGAAAACAATTGTCCTAGCACAATTAGGGAGCCCCCTAAACAAAAGTTAGCCCCCCCTTTTTTTATTTCACATGTTTTTGCAAAATAATTTTACAGTATTTAGAATTATTTTTTGTCATTTTTTTTAAATTAAATTAATAGTATAAATCTTCTTCTTTCATAAACTATCCAAAGTATTAGTGTAACTTCATCATTTTCTGACTTACAGTGTTGCAAAAAAAATTAATTTGGGATAAACAAATTAAATATCTTTTAAACTATTTGACCAATTGCTTTGAAATATAGGGCATGATTTAAGCACCAGGAGTCTCAGCATTCCGTGTAATAAGAACGTTTTAAGTTAATTTTTACTTAAGTTTTAAATATATATAAAAACTCAAAATTTATGATTTATTTTGCAATTTCCGAAGCAACCAATAAGGATAGACATATTCAGCGAACGCCATTGTGAAGTTTTTTGTACGATTTATGAGTTTCTCACTCTCAAATTTGTTTAAAATACTTAACTTCTTGGTTATAGACGAAAAAAGCGAATATTTACCGTTTTTTGATCTTCATTTGTTTATAACTATGTATATCATCAAAATCGGCTGCAGGAAACATATAGGTTATTAATGTAGATGTGCATACTACTTAAAAAATTTGGTTTCGGCCTGGAGGTGGTTGTGTCACCAACATGATATTTTTTTTCCTTATTTCTCTGAACTATAATGAGTCTATGTTTCCATATACTCAAAGTGCTAAATAAATTCAGCAATTTTCCTATTCTACTTTGCAAAATTCATATAGTGTCACAACACTTATACATATAAGTCAACGTGTTAACAAAAACTCCCCTGTATTAAGAGCCAATATATGGTAGAGGTACATTTACAGGGTACAAGGTTTCTCCCTAGGTGATAATCTGACGCGCTCGAGCAAATGCAAAAATCCCCGCTTGGGCTCCTCTACCATTAAAAATACCTACAAAAATATAAATTTTAGAAAAACTGGACCATCGAAAAAGTCGTAAAATTTTACACAAAAAACGAGTGCGGGAATTTGAAAAGGTAATAGAAGAAATTTCAAGCGTGAAAATCGCACCGAAGCAATTAATCCAGTCATCATTTACAATCCAAATGGAGATACCGGTAACAGTGATTATTGGAACTCTAATTCTTGATTACACCGTAATATGTTTTTATTTTCCCATTAAGAAAAACTTATTTACTAAAGAATGTTATTGTTATTATTTTGTCAGTAAATAATAGGTATGTACTTACCAGTACAATTTAGAAAAAGTAGAATTTGTAGTTTTCTTCTAATTTTGCACTAATAATAATTGTATATTTCTCTTAATGAATATAAAATACATTGAGTTAAAACCGTATTTTTCTATTTATCTTAGACAGTGCGACAAACATTGGGAGACATTGTTATTAACTTTCTCAGCACAGCGGACCGTTTAAGCCAAAATTGTCATCTCTATTTCAAAATTTTCGCAAATTCGTAAAATATACTATTGTTTGTTTTTTAACCAAGAGGAGTGATTCAAATTTATCGCGCCGTATGCTTGTTTCTGATTGGTCCAACCGCAGGCAAGTTTACTCCACTGTTATTAAAATTTGACACTAGTGACATTTATGAAATTTTGGCACTTCTGTCATTTTATAGGTTAATTAAGTATATCGGCGATTTTTTGTGTTTTCTGCATTATTCCTTTAATTTTTAGATTTTTAGTCTATTTTTATATAAAAACAGTTGTTTTTAGAACTCTTTAGCGATGTTTAGTATAATATAATATGTATGGATTATCATCGAAAGCTGATATGATCAATGAAAAAAGAAGATGAATTTGGTGACTTTTCTAGTAACTTTCTTGGGTGTGAATCTGTCTTTCTAGTTTACTCCTCTTGGTAAAAAAATCAACTAAGGTACTATTCGCTCCGTGCATGACCGACACGACACCTAGCGTAGTCACCTGAAATTTTTGGCGAACACAATTTGACGTTAAACATATGATACACATATGGAGACCTGTAAGGAGTGGAAACGCAATGCATCGTTTGTGGGCTAACTTTTCAACCTCTAAGGCAGGCCGCACATCAAAGAAACATGAAACGTAAATTACGTTTCATGGAAATAAACCAATGCTAAACAAATATACATCCGGCCATTTATGAAACTCTCCGAAAATAAAAATGTGTCATGAGCATGAATCACACTCGTTTCATTGGTAGGCGGACTCTGAGATTTGTTTAGCAGTGTTTTAGTTTCATGAAACATGTTTTTCGTTTCATGTTTCATGTTTTTCGTTTCATGTTTCTTTGGTGTGCGGCTTGGCTAATACAGCTTTCAGCAGTGACCGCCAGAGGCGCAAGAGTTCGAATAGATGCTACAAATACCTTAGCTCTTATGGACTTATTTAATATTTAACTCATTTTATTAATGTTTTTAGCGAAATTAGACATTAATTTATTGGTTGATTAGTGCTGAATATGTTTTATGCCAAAAATAAATTATTTTAACTTTATAACACATCGACGTGTGGTAAAAAGTGTATTATTTCTATACCATTGTAGATGGAGGTGTGCTATCAAATTTAAATTTGTCATTACTTTAATGTGGGACAGCTTATTTTGAGGCGGAAATATTTTGTCATATTATTATCTAATAGGCCTTGGGCCCACATATAAAATTATTATTTATGACCACACCGTTGAAACTTTTTGTACTTGTAATTTGGGTGGAGTCGGACAAATTTGGAGCTTGGCGCATTATGGTAGTGGGGCGTTTATCTGTCAAGCGGTGACGAAGTTGTCAATTTTTTGCAAGAAAAAAATTTATAACCACATCGGTCATTTTATTTTAATCAATGGTTTTTATCATATAAATAGCGAAAACAATTTTGCCGGACAAAAATATTGGGGCATATGACGGGTCGGACACGCTAAATATGTCAAATTTATGAAAAAAATAAATTTATTACCACATGGATAATTTTAACTGAATCTACCATAAAACCTTTTTCAAATAATGTGGTAACCTTGTCGGACAATTTTCACGGGGCATATGCGCAGTCGGATGCGCCGAAGATGTCAATTTCCTGAATTTTTTTATTTATTACCATTTTTCCGACAAAATTAGTAGGTTATAAGTAATTATATTCTTAATCAAAAAATCAAAGTGTCGGACAAAAATATTGGGGGCAAATCGACAGTCGGACAAAAAATTTAATTTATATTGGTAAACTATACTTTTAAACTATGCTGGGTTCGTACATCCCTTATCTTTACAACCATTTTTCCGACAAAAGTAGTAAGTTACAAGTAATTATATTCTTAAACAAAAAATGTAATTGTCAAGTTGACAAATGCCAAAGTTATAATAATTTTTGGATCTCTTACAGAAAATATTGAATTTTGGCGGTTTTTTCGTAGAAAGTGTGTTGGTTTTTGTTCCCGTTTGGTTTTTTAATTTGTTATTTGCAGTTTAGAATAGTTTACTGACAATTTAGTTCTTCTGATTAGGTAAGGTATTGGAAATTTTATTATACTATAGTATTAAGGTAATATGGACGATAAAATAGGCGGGGATCAGCCCCCGCCTAAACAGGATCCACCTGATAGAAGCGTTATGAACTCAGAAATGGATATAACAAAAGATAATGGTAAAGTTTATGATATCCAGAACAGGTATGCAGCAATAGATATAGGTCCCTTTTATGTCATTGTTGAACCAGTAGATAATAGCTATCGTTTATCACCAGTAAAAGTAGGTCATTTTCTTTTTAATAATTCTAATTTTAAAAACGAGGTTGTTGACATTAAATTAATAGGTAGAAACAAAGTAAAAGTTATATTTAAAACATTCCATACAGCAAAGAAAATCATTGAACATGAGGTTATTAAAAAAAATAATTTAATTGCTTACATTACCTATGTTTTTTAATCACAAGAAGGGTATAATCAAAGAAATTGACACATTTTTAACTGACAAATATATATTAGATAATATTGAGAGCGAAAGAAAAGTAGTACAGGTAAAAAGAATGACGAAGAAAATACTAGGCCCAGATAAGGAGGTACAATATGTACCTAGACAAATGCTTATCGTGACATTTTTAGGTAATAATTTACCACAATATGTAAAAATAAATTTGGTCAGGTTTGTAGTAGAACCATATGTTTATCAAGTGGTCCAGTGTTTCAAATGTATAAGGTATGGACACACAGCAAAGTACTGTAGAAGTACCACAAATAAATGTAAACGATGTGGCCAAATACACGAAAATGCAGACACTCAAGAATGCACAAAAGAAGAATATTGCATACATTGTGAAACAAATGGACATCAGTCTATTTCCAAACATTGTCCCAAATATTTACAGCAGGTAAATGTAAAAAAGATTATGTCACAAAAAAATTTATCTTTTAAGGAAGCGGAATTGTTAGAAAAAAATTGCAGTTACTCTAAAGTAACTTCTAATAATAGATTTGATGTATTGAACAATTTGGAAAAATTTTCACAAATGAGTCAAATTGATAACTCTGATATATCATCTACGCCAACCAGTTCAAATAAAAATTGGGTACCACGACCACAATCACAACCAAAAAAGCGTAAAGCTATTTCACCGATTATTATAGAAGAAACACCAAATTTTCAAAACAAAATTAAAATAAATAATTCAATCTTACCTAATCCGCACAGAGAAGACTTTCAGATATACAAGGAAAAATTAGAAATGATAGTAATGCAAAAACTACCTATAATATTCGAAAATATATATAAAAAACTTAATCTAGATGTCACAGAAATGCAGGTTATAAAAGAGACACAAAATGAACTAAAAAATTTATTAGGATCTATTCAACAAGATGCTGGAAATCAAGAAAATGAATAAGGAGTTTAATATATTACAGTGGAATGCAAAGTCTATAATAAAAAATAAAGCAAATCTCTTAAATCATATAAACCAAACACAAAACGTTGATTTAATTGCACTAAATGAAACTTGGTTATCACCTAACCAAAGTTTTAGATTAAATAATTATAATTTTATAAATAAAAGTAGAGCAGATGGATATGGTGGCGTAGGAACACTTATAAAAGATCATTTTTGTTATTCTGAAATAAAATTTAGAAACAACTTTAATACAAAAATAGAAATTTGTGCAATATATATAGAAGACCTCAAAATATCAATCATATGTATATATAAACCACCAAATGTACAAGCTACAAAAAATTATTGGACGAACATATTTACACAAATACAAGGAGAAAGTATAATTTGTGGGGACTTCAATGCACATCATAGCATATGGGGCTCGGTGCACGACAATATTCAAGGTAAAAATTTAGCAGACGCTCTAGAAAATCTCAATTTTATTGTTTTAAATGATGGTAGACCTACAAAAGTTACTAGACCAAATGAAAATCCTTCTCCAGTGGATCTAACACTTACTTCACTAATCTTGATCGGTTTCATAGGATGAAATCCTTTAGATGATACGCTAGGCTCAGACCACTTTCCCATAAGTACAATCTTAACAAGGAGATGTAATAACAGCATAATACAACCAAGTAAAAAATGGATTGAATCTTCGGCCAACTGGGAAAACTATCAAAATATTTTAACACACAGCATGGAAAATGAAAGTATTACTTCCACTGAACACAATTTTGAACAGTTAGTCTCTAATATTAATAAAGCAGCTTGTGAGGCAATGAAATGCCGCACAGCCGCTAGTAAGAAAAACACAAGACCAGTGTGGTGGGATAGAGATTGCGACGAGAAAGTGAAAGATAGAAAAGACGCTTTAAAGAAGTATAATAGAGTATCAAATTTTCAATATTATATAGATCTACGCAAAATACAAGCACAGTGTAAACTACTATTCAAACAAAAACAAAAAAAATGTTGGGTAGAATTTATCAATCAACTAAATAAAAACACACCAATATCAAAAATTTGGAATTTTATTAAAAAAATATCAAATAAGAATAACACTCACAAAAAACCTCTACTAACGCAATCAATTATTGAGGAATTATTAGATACATATGCACCAACTTGTGTACCAAATATATTAAAGACTATTGATAATAATATGCATGTAATAGATTGCAATGAGCTTCAAATTCCGTTTGATCTTGAAGATTTGGAGGTTGCAATGAAAACAGCGAAGAATACTACTCCTGGATATGATTTTATTACCTATGAATTAATTTATAATTTGCCCATAATAGCTAAGGAGCAATTAATTAAAGTTTTCAATAGTTGGTGGGTAGGAGAGCAATACATAGATCATTTTTAAAAATATATCATACAACCATTATTAAAAGCTAATAAAGACAAAAATTTATCCAAGTCATATCGACCAATTTCTTTAATGTCATGTATAAGTAAAACCTTTGAAAGATTAATCAAAGCTCGATTAGAATGGTTTTTAGAATCAAATTGTATTTTACCTAGTACACAGTATGGATTTCGCCGAGGTCTTGGATCATTGGATGTAGTAACAAAGCTAGATACAGATATACAAATTGCGATGTCTAAAAATGAGTAGCTAGTTTGTTTGTTTCTGGATATAAAAGGAGCTTATGATTCAGTAGATCTTAACATACTAAAATATAAAATGTGTTCACTTGGTTTCAATAATGAAATCTGTAATAATATATTAAATCTATATACTAATAGAACAGTATGGTTAAAAGATCATAGAAATATACTACACGGACCAAGAGTTGTAAATCAAGGTCTGCCACAGGGTTCAGTATTAAGTCCAACATTATTCAACTTATATTCTGCTAGTATTCATAGTTTGTTTGACGAAAATATTAAATGTTTACAATATGCAGATGATATCTGTATATACTCCACCCAAAAAACCTACGACGACTGTCTACGATCATTGAGGCATATAGTTGAAATTATTATACAATGGACAAATGAAAATAATATGACAATGTCCACAGAAAAATCCAATATTATGTTTTTCACCAGGCATAGGTTGCGCGCACCGGGAAACGTAACCTCGAGTGGGCGTACTATACCAGTGGTGAATCAGTATAAGTATCTAGGGATAGTACTAGATAATAAACTTCTGTGGACTAAACATATTCAATACATCAAAGGTAAGTGTGAAAAAAAAATAAATATACTAAGGTGTATTACCAACAGAAAATGGGGTGCAGATCCCAAAACAGCTTTATTGTTCTACAATGCTTGTATTCGGTCAGTCGTGGACTATGGGTGTTGGATATATGGATCAGCAAGCAATACGAACTTAAAAATTTTAGATCGGATACAATACAGATGCTTGAGAATATGTTTAATTGCAATGGTATCCACTCCAATAAACGTTATGCTAGCAGAGTGTAATGAAATCCCATTAAATTTACGTAGACAATTTTTAGCTCAAAAATACTGCATAAAGCTAAGAAACACTGAGTCAGACCTTTTAACAAATCTGGCTTTATTAAACATGGAAAACTTAACTAGTAAATATTGGAGAATAAAAAATTCACCACCACTAACAGATGCATTCATTGAAACCAGGAATTATACAGATTTACACAAGAGTAAATTATTACCAATTTATAAATTTCCGTATAAAACTTTGATAAAAAAACCCAGAATCATAATTCCTAAATATACAGAATCAAATCATTTAAATAATATTTTAGTAAAATCTATACTGAGCGACTTTGTGGATTACAGAGTAATTTATACAGACGGTTCTAAAAATCAAACAGGAGTAGGATGTGCTATGTATGTGCAAAATACCCATCAACATAATAATTACAAATTATCTAGTATTAGTAGTATTTTTATAACTGAGATTATAGCCATCGAAAAAGCTCTAGAATGGATCAAAGAGAATAATATTGAAAAAGCTGTGATAATAACAGACTCCAGATCTGCAATATATGCAATTGAAAATACTAATTTTAGTTCATACAAATCAAAAATTTTATGTAATATAAAAAATAATTTGTCTAAAGTGGAAGTAGTATTTATATGGGTAAAAGGGCATGCCGGTATACTGGGTAATGAGAAAGTGGATGAGTTGGCCAAATATGCAATAAAAAAAGGTGAGATACTAACTCACATCTTATCGACAGATGCAATAAATGACATCAAAGTTAGAATAAATAAAATATGGAAAAAAGAATGGAAAAATATTACAAGCATGTCAAAAAATTTATATTTTTCTTTACATCAAGAACTTCCTCCGCCACCTGAATACATATTTAAATATAACCTGCCAAAGCAAGATATTTCTACTATCGTCAGATTAAAAACTCGACACGGGAAATATGAGGCACATCTGCACAAATTAGGAATAATTAATTCATCAGTATGTTTTTGTGATAATGTTTCGATTAGAGATTTAAACCATATTTTCTTGGAATGCAAAATTAACGAGAGATATATAAATCAATTATATTACAATTTACGACAAACACAAGTTCATTTTCCAATTGGTATAGAATATCTACTAAGTTGTCATAAAATGGAAACATTTAAATTACTCATAAACTACTTGAAAGAAACAAATATAATCATTTAAGTGAAATACGTATAAATATAACAAAACTAATAAATTGAGGTAAAAATAAAATAAAAATCTGTGGCTAACGGACTCGCATCCAAGCCATCTTTTCACACACACACACACACACACACACACACACACACACACACACACACACACACACACACACACACACACACACACACACACACACACACACACACACACACACACACACACACACACACACACACACACACACACACACACACACACACACACACACACACACACACACACACACACACACACACACACACACACACACACACACACACACACACACACACACACACACACACACACACACACACACACACACACACACACACACACACACACACACACACACACACACACACACACACACACACACACACACACACACACACACACACACACACACACACACACACACACACACACACACACACACACACACACACACACACACACACACACACACACACACACACACACACACACACACACACACACACACACACACACACACACACACACACACACACACACACACACACACACACACACACACACACACACACACACACACACACACACACACACACACACACACACACACACACACACACACACACACACACACACACACACACACACACACACACACACACACACACACACACACACACACACACACACACACACACACACACACACACACACACACACACACACACACACACACACACACACACACACACACACACACACACACACACACACACACACACACACACACACACACACACACACACACACACACACACACACACACACACACACACACACACACACACACACACACACACACACACACACACACACACACACACACACACACACACACACACACACACACACACACACACACACACACACACACACACACACACACACACACACACACACACACACACACACACACACACACACACACACACACACACACACACACACACACACACACACACACACACACACACACACACACACACACACACACACACACACACACACACACACACACACACACACACACACACACACACACACACACACACACACACACACACACACACACACACACACACACACACACACACACACACACACACACACACACACACACACACACACACACACACACACACACACACACACACACACACACACACACACACACACACACACACACACACACACACACACACACACACACACACACACACACACACACACACACACACACACACACACACACACACACACACACACACACACACACACACACACACACACACACACACACACACACACACACACACACACACACACACACACACACACACACACACACACACACACACACACACACACACACACACACACACACACACACACACACACACACACACACACACACACACACACACACACACACACACACACACACACACACACACACACACACACACACACACACACACACACACACACACACACACACACACACACACACACACACACACACACACACACACACACACACACACACACACACACACACACACACACACACACACACACACACACACACACACACACACACACACACACACACACACACACACACACACACACACACACACACACACACACACACACACACACACACACACACACACACACACACACACACACACACACACACACACACACACACACACACACACACACACACACACACACACACACACACACACACACACACACACACACACACACACACACACACACACACACACACACACACACACACACACACACACACACACACACACACACACACACACACACACACACACACACACACACACACACACACACACACACACACACACACACACACACACACACACACACACACACACACACACACACACACACACACACACACACACACACACACACACACACACACACACACACACACACACACACACACACACACACACACACACACACACACACACACAAAATGTAATTGTGTGACAAAAATGTTGAGGCAAACGAACAGAAAACTTAATTCTTTTAGGCTATCGACGAGGAGGTATTATCAAAAAAAAAATTAAAACAGTTTTTCTCGGTTATTTTTGAATCTATTTAGCTGAAAATAGGTACACACGCTAAGTAAAACATTTAAAAAGGTATGACGAAGAGCTGTACCCAAAATTTTCTTAAAAAATTTTCCGACAATAAAGAAAATTTTAGAAAAATTGTGATCTGATAATTTGTGTACATACTCCTTGAACAACGACAAACGTCGTTCTATAGTTTTTTTCGAATTAAAAAAAAACATTTCCGACAAAAGTATCAGGTTATAAGTAGTTATATTCTAAATCAAAAAAATCTAAGTGTCCGACAAAAATATTGGGGCAAATCCAAAGTCGGACAAAAAATTTAATTTTTTAATAAACTATACTTTGAAACTATGCTGGGCTCGTGAATCCCTTATCTTTACAACCATTTTTCCGACAAAAGTAGTAAGTTACAAATAATTATATTCTTAAACAAAAAATGTAATTGTCTGACAAAAATGTTGGGGCAAACGAACAGAAAACTTGATTCTTTAGGATATTGACGAGGAGGTATTGTCAAAAAAAATTTTAAAACAGCTTTCTCGGTTATTTTTGAACCCATTTAGCTGAAAATAGGTACACACGCTAAGTAAAACATTTAAAAAGGTATGACGAAGAACAGTACTCAATATTTTCTTAAAAAATTTTCCGACAATAGCGAAAATTTTAGAAAATTGTGATCTGATAATTTGTGTACATACTCCTTGAACAACGACAAACGTCGTTCTATAGTTTTTCCCGAATTAAAAAAAACATTTCCGACAAAAGTATCAGGTTATAAGTAGTTATATTCTAAATAAAAAAATCTAAGTGTCCGACAAAAATATTGAGGCAAATCCAAAGTCGGACAAAAAATTTAATTTTTATTAATAAAATATTCTTTGACACTATGCTGGGTTCGTCCATCCCTTATGTTTACAACCATTTTTCCGACAAAAGCAAATTATATTCTTAAACAAAAAATGTAATTGTCTGACAAAAATGTTGCGGCAAATGAACAGAAAACTTAATTCTTTTAGGCTATCGACGAGGAAGTATTATCAAAAAAAAATTTAAAACAGTTTTTCTCGGTTGTTTTTAAATTGATTTAGCTGAAAATTGGTACACACACTAAGTAAAACATTTCAAATGGCATAACGTAGAGCTGTACCAAAAATTGTCCCAAAAAATTTTCCGACAAGAGGGAAACTTTGAGAAAAATCGAGATCTGATAATTTGTGTACATACTCCTTGAACAAACAACAATCGTCATTCTATAGGTTTTTTCCTCGAATTAAAAAAAAACATTTCCGACACACGTAATGCGTTCGTGCATCCCTTATCTTTACAACAATTTTTCCGACAAAATAGTAAGTTACAAACAATTATATTCTTAAATAAAAAATGTAATTCTCTGACAAAAATGTTGCGGCAAACGAACAGAAAACTTAATTCTTTTAGGCTATCGACGAGGAGGTATTATCAAAAAAAATTTTAAAACGGTTTTCTCGGTTATTTTTGAATCCATTTAGCTGAAACTAGGTACACACGCTAAGTAAAACATTTAAAAAGGTATGACGAAGAGCTGTTCCCAAAATTTTCTTAAAAATTTTCCGACAATAGGGAAAATTTTAGAAAAATTGTGATCTGATAATTTGTGTATATACCCCTTGAAGAACGACAAACGTCGTTCTATAGTTTTTTCTCGAATTTAAAAAAACATTTCCGACAAAAGTATCAGGTTATAAGTAGTTATATTCTGAATCAAAAAATCTAAGTGTCCGACAAAAATATTGGGGCAAATCCAAAGTCGGACAAAAAATTTAATTTTTATGAATAAACTATACTTTGAAACGATGCTGGGTTCGTGCATCCCTTACCTTTACAACCATTTTTCCGACAAAGGTAGTAAGTTACAAGCAATTATATTCTTAAACAAAAAATGTAATTGCCTGACAAAAATGTTGGGGCAAACGAACAGAAAACTTAATTCTTTTAGGCTATCGGCGAGGAGGTGTTATCAAAAAAAAAATTGAAACAGTTTTTCTCGGTTATTTTTGAATCGATCTAGCTGAAAATTGGTACACACAATAAGTAAAACATTTAGTAGGGTATGACGTAGATCTGTTTCCAAAATTTTCGCAAAAAATTTTCCCACAAGAGGGAAATTTTGAGAAAAATCGTGATCTGATAATTTCTGTACATACTCCTTATACAAACGACAAAGGTCGTTCTATAGTTTTTTTTCTCGAATTTAAAAAAAAACATTTCCGACACAAGTATCAGGTTATAAGTAGTTATATTCTAAATCATAAAATCTAATTGTCCGACAGAAATATTGGGGCAAATTAAAAGTCGGACAAAAAATTTAATTTTTATTAATAAACTATACTTTGAAACTATGCTGGACTAGTTAATCCCTTATTTTTACAACCATTTTTCCGACAAACGTAGTAAGTTACAAGTAATTATATTCTTAAACAAAAAATGTAATTGTCTGACAAAAACGTTGGGGCAAACGAACAGAAAACTTAATTCATTTAGGCTATCAACGAGGAGGTATTATCAAAAACAATTTTAAAACAGTTTTTCTCGGTTATTTTTGAATTCATTTATCTGAAAATAGGTACACACGCTAAGTAAAACATTTAAAAAGGTATGACGAAGGGCAGTACTCAAAATTTTCTTAAAAAATTTTCCGACAATAGGGAAAATTTTAGAAAAATTGTGATCTGATAATTTGTGTACATACTCCTTGAACAACGGCAAACGTCGTTCTATAGTTTTTTCCCGAATTAAAAAAAAAACATTTGCGAAAAAAGTATCAGGTTATAAGCAGTTATGTTCTAACTCAAAAAATCTAAGTGTCCGACAAAAATATTGGGCAAATCCAAAGGCGGACAAAAAATTTAATTTTTATTAATAAACTATACTTTGACACTATGCTGGGATCGTGCATCCCTTAACTTTACAACAATTTTTCCGACAAAATAATAAGTTACAAACAATTATATTCTTAAACAAAAAATGTAATTGTCTGACAAAAATGTTGCGGCAAACGAACAGAAAACTTAATTCTTTTAGGCTATCGACGAGGAGGTGTTATCAAAAAAAAAATTGAAACAGTTTTTTTCGGTTATTTTTGAATCGATCTAGCTGAAAATTGGTACACACACTAAATAAAACATTTAATAGGGTATGACGTAGATCTGTTTCCAAAATTTTCGCAAAAAATTTTCCCACACGAGGGAAATTTTGAGGAAAATCGTTATCTAATAATTTCTGTACATACTCCTTATACAAACGACAAAGGGCGTTCTATAGTTTTTTTTTCTCGAATTTAAAAAAAAACATTTCCGACACAAGTATCACGTTATAAGTAGTTATACTCTAAATCAAAAAATCTAATTGTCCGACAAAAATATTGGGGCAAATTAAAAGTCGGACAAAAAATTTAATTTTTATTAATAAACTATACTTTGAAATTATGCTGGACTCGTTAATCCCTTATCTTTACAACCATTTTTCCGACAAAGGTAGTAGGTTACAAGTAAGTATATTCTTAAACAAAAAATGTAATTGTCTGACAAAAACGTTGGGACAAACGAACAGAAAACTTAATTCATTTAGGCTATCGACGAGGAGGTATTATCAAAAAAAATTTTAAAACAGTTTTTCTCGGTTATTTTTGAATCCATTTAGCTGAAACTAGGTACACACGCTAAGTGAAACATTTAAAAAGGTATGACGAAGGGCAGTACTCAAAATTTTCTTAAAAAATTTTCCGACAATCGCGAAAATTTTAGAAAAATTGTGATCTGATAATTTGTGTACATACTCCTTGAACAAACGACAAACGTCGTTCTATAGTTTTTTCTCGAATTAAAAAAAACATTTCCGACACAAGTATCAGGTTATAAGTAATTGTATTCTAAATCAAAAAATCTAAGTGTCCGACAAAAATATTGGAGCAAATCCAAAGTCGGAAAAAAAATTTAATTTTTATTAATATACTATAATTTGAAACTATGCTGGGTTTGTGCATCCGTTACCTTTACAACCATTTTTCCGACAAAGGTAGTAAGTTATAAGTAATGATATTCTTAAACAAAAAATGTAATTGTCTGACAAAAATGTTGGGGCAGACGAACAGAAAACTTATTTCTTTTGTGCTATCGACGAGGAGGTATTGTCATACAGTTTTTAAAACAGTTTTTCTCGGTTAATTTTGAATCGATCTAACTGAAAATTGGTACACACACTAAGTAAAACATTTAAAAGGGTATGACGTGGAGCTGTACCCAAAATTTTACCAAAAAATTTTCCGACAAGAGGGAAAATTTGAGAAAAATCGTGATCTGATAATTTGTGTACATACTCCTTGAACAAACGACAAACGTCGTTCTATATTTTTTTTTCTCTAATTTAAAAAAAAATTCTGACACAAGTATCATTTTATAAATAGTTATATTCTAAATAAAAAAATCTAAGTGGCCGACAAAAATATTGGGGCAAATCCAAATTCGGACAAAAAATTTAGTTTTTATTAATATACTATACTTTGACATTATGCTGGGATCGTGCATCCCTTACCTTTACAACCATTTTTCCGACAAAGGTAGTAAGTTACAAGTAATGATATTCTTAAACAGAATATGTAATTGTCTGACAAAAATGTTGTGGCAAACGAACAGAAAACTTAATTCTTTTAGGCTTTTGACGAGGAGGTATTATCAAAAAAAATTTAAAACAATTTTTCTCGGTTATTTTTAAATTGATTTAGCTGAAAATTGGTACACACACTAAGTAAAACATTTAAAAGTGTATGACGTAGAGCTGTACCCAAAATTGTCCCAAAAAATTTTCCGACAATAGGGAAAATTTTAGAAAAATTGTGATCTGATAATTTGTGTACATACTCCTTGAACAAACAACAATCGTCATTCATAGTTTTTTTCTCGAATTAAAAAAAAACTTTTCCGACACACGTATCAGGTTATAAGTAGTTATATTCTAAATCAAAAAATCTAAGTGTCCGACAAAAATATTGGGGCAAATCCAAAGTCGGACAAAAAATTTAATTTTTATTAATAAACTATACTTTTAAAGTATGCTGGGTTCGTGCACCCCTTATCTTTACAACCATTATTCCGACAAAAGTTGTAAGTTACAAGTAATTATATTCTTAAACAAAAAATGTAATTGTCTGACAAAAATGTTGGGGCAGACGAACAGAATTATTTCTTTTATGCTATCGACGAGGAGGTATTGTCATACAGTTTTTAAAACAGTTTTTCTCGGTTAATTTTGAATCGATCTAACTGAAAATTGGTACACACACTAAGTAAAACATTTAAAAGGGTATGATGTGGAGCTGTACCCAAAATTTTACCAAAAAATTTTCCGACAAGAGGGAAAATTTGAGAAAAATCGTGATCTGATAATTTGTGTACATACTCCTTGAACAAACGACAAACGTCGTTCTATATTTTTTTTTCTCGAATTTAAAAAAAATTTCTGACACAAGTATCATTTTATAAATATGTAGTTATATTCTAAATCAAAAAATCTAAGTGGCCGACAAAAATATTGGGGCAAATCCAAATTCGGACAAAAAATTTAGTTTTTATTAATATACTATACTTTGAAACAATGCTGGGTTTGTGCATCCCTTACCTTTACAACCATTTTTCCGACAAAGGTAGTAAGTTACAAGTAATGATATTCTTAAACAGAATATGTAATTGTCTGACAAAAATGTTGGGGCAAACGAACAGAAAACTTAATTTTTTTAGGTTATCGACGAAGAGGTATTGTCAAAAAAAAATTTTAAAACAGTTTTTCTCGGTTATTTTAGAATCGATTAAGCTGAAAATTTGTACACACTCTAAGTACAACATTTAAAAGGACATGACGTTGAGCTGTATCCAAAATTTTCCAACAAAATTTTCGACAAGGGGGAAAATTTTGGAAAAATTATGATCTGAAAATTTGTGTACATACTTCTTGAAAAATGACAAACATCGTTCTGTAAATTTTTTTCTCGAATTAAAAAAAATTCCAACAAAAGTAGGAGGTTATAAGTAGTTATATTCTAAATCAAAAAATCTTAAGTGTCCTACAAAAATATTGGGGCAAATCGATGGTCGGGCAAAAAATTAAATTTTTAATAGCAAACTATAGTTTTAAGCTATGCTGAGTTCCTGCATCCCTTATCTTCACAACCATTTTTCCGACAAAAGTAGTAGGTTATAAGTAATTATAGTCTTAAACAAAAAATGTAATGGTCTGACAAAAATGTTAGGGCAAACGAAAGAAAACTTATTTTAGGCTATCGACGAGGAGGTGTTGTGAAATAATATTTTAAAACAATTTTCTCGGTTACTTTTAAATCGATTTAGCTGAAAATTGGTACACACACTAAGTACAACACTTAAAAGGGCATGACGTAGATTTGTGCCCAAAATTTTCCAAAAAAAATTTCCGACAATAGGGAAAATTTAGGAAAAATTGTTATCTGATAATTTGTGCACATACTCTTCGAACAATGACAAACATCGTTCTGTAGTTTTTTTTTCGAAGTTAAAAAAATCCGACAAAAGGGAAAATTTCGAAAAATTTTTCGAAAATTTGGGAAATTCTCTACGTTACGCCCTTATATTATAAGGAGTATTTCTACAAATTTTCAGTTTGATCTATGTAGAGCTAACCGAGGAATATTGTTTATAGTTCGCTTTGGCCTCCTTGATGCTTATTATTTTTTTATATCCCAGAGAACGGCTCTTCTCGTACTTGTGACACTATATATATGTACAAGAAATTTTCTATTTTCTAAATGTGACTGAATTAAAAAAATTGGGACAAATCCAATCTTAAAGTATAGGGAAAGACTCGCCCATCCAAATGTCAACCATCCATTTTGGTCCAAGGGTGTGGATTTTACGGCCCTTCCCATTTAGGGTCTGTTTTTCGTTCTCGTCCCCAAGACTCCCATAAATTTCAAAAATTTAAGTCCGACCTTTTCAGCTTCTTATAGTACTGATCATTACCTTTCCAACGCATGTTTAATTTTGAAAATTGGTTATACCATTCAAAAGTTACCGATCTCAGAAATTTTATTTAATTTCTATTTAAAAAGGGAAAAATGTTTTTTTATGTGTGTATGTTTGTGGAAAAGTTACACCGATCTGATTTTTTTTTCTATGTTTTAAGAGGGGGTCAGGGCTGATTCAGAACCGGTGTAGCTTGTGACTTTCGACCACCCTTAAGCCAGCTATAGGACTTGGTAGGTACAAAACGGCATATTTTTTGGGGGTACATACATATCTTAGGTTCAAGGAGAGACAGGAAAACCGCAAATACACCAAATTAATAGCATTGAGTTAAGCTTTCAAATAGGGCCTAAGTGGATAGGATCAGAGATAGACATTGCTCAGTACAGCTGAAAAACTGAAAAACTAAACTTTGAAAATTTTGGTTTTTGGACAATTACTCAAAATTTCAACCTACGAATTGCGCCAATAACTGAGGAGGACTCTAGACGCGTCTAACGGTGTATACCTCATATCAGGAAAAATTCGAATTTTTAAGTTATAACCTTCATAAATGTGATCAAATCTATTTCCTATGGGAAAAACGGTTTTTCAAGCTCAATAGTTCCGATAATAACTTCAGTTATCATACTTGACCTTGGATGCATCCGACACTACTTCTCACATTTAGTGATCAAAATCTGTTATACCGATTAGAAGGTATCTAGTTCCAAAAGTATAATCCATTTGACCATTATCGCCGAAATGGTTTATGTAGTTGTAGTGCGTGAGACGCTAAATTTAATAGAGCAATCCGAGTTCATTTACCGGCCATTAATAGTACATTGTTTACCGGGTAGGAAAAGCTTAACATTCCTGGACGACTGTGAAGATTGCTAAGTCGAGGCGCAAGCCGAGACTTAGCAACACAGAGTCCAGGAATGTGGCTTTTCCTACGAGGTAAACATACTATTTTTCCGCAAATCGTTTAAAATTCGACAGATATTGATTGATTTAAAAAAAAAAACGCGATAATTTTATTCCCAAATAAATGGTGCTTTGAAATTCCTAATAAAATTACTTGGGTTACTATGGAAACGTATTGAGGTTGAATTGTCAAACTTGACGCTTATAAATTTAATTGCTGGTGTTCTCGAAAGTAAAATGATAAGTGATGATGAAATTTCCATTCCTGGGACTCCTCCAGAGCTGGTTGAGGCAGTGAATACTGCTTCATTAGAATTATTGCCAAAGAAATCAAGAGAAAAGTACGAAAATGCATACAGACGTTTTATGGATTATTAATAATTTTCTATCATTTATGTAGAACACTAACAACTGTACGGAAATATCATTTCCTTACAGTAAGGAAATGACATTTCCTTACAGTAAGGAAGTCCTGACTTTTTCTTCAAGAAATTTTGACAGGAATGTCAAAATTTCCTGGCGATTTGCGGAAAAATAATTTTTTATTCTATTTCGAATAGAAAAAAAACTCTAGTGTACATTCAATGGACACTAGATCATTTGAGAGATAATCATAGAAAGGCAACCAAACGTGGAATCGAGAAACAATATATTCAACTTCATACATTTAATTTATATACAGGGTGTTTGGTAAAGAATGGGTCATAGCTTAACCTCAGGTTCCTGAGGTTAAAATAGACCGATTTAAGCTAACTTACCTTGGTACAAAGTTTATAATAACCGAGATACAGGATGTCAAATTAAACTTTTTTTTTATTTATTATTGAATATTTCCTGACAGGTATGGGATAACAACATCAAATTTGGTAGGTGGGGGTTTTTTGGGTTGAGAAAACTAAATTCCCTACCAAAAATTATGTATTGTTCAGAGGGCGCCACATACGCCTTTCAGCACCCATTTATTACGTTCCATTTTTTTTATCCCTCACTCTGTATAATTTTGACATTAAAATTTTTATTCTCCTATTAGTTTTACTTAAAAAAGGTATACTTTTTCATCTCCCCAAACTCAACCGTTTTCGAGATAAACGCAATTTAAATCTGCGATACACCATCATTTTTAGCATAATATCGTTGTAGTTACACCCGAAAAATAACTTAATACCATAATAATTTTGCCAGTTCTCAAATTTATGTCATTGCATCGCAAATTCCATTTGAAGAAATTTGCGATACATTTTTGGGTAATTTTATGGTTTTAAGTTATTTTTCGGGTGTAACTACAATGATATTATGCTAAAAATGATGGTGTATCGCAGATTTAAAATGCGTTTATCTCGAAAACGGTTGAGTTTAGGGAGATGAAAGAAGTATACCTTTTTTAAGTAAAACTAATAGGAGAATAGAAATTTTAATGTCAAAATTATACAGAGTGAGGAATAAAAAAAATTCAACGTAATAAATAAGTGCTGAAAGGCGTATGTGGCGCCCTCTGGGCAATGCATAATTTATGGTAGGGAATTTAGTTTTCTCGACCCAAAAAACCCCCACATACAAAATTTCATGTTGATATCTCATACCAGTCAGGAAATATTCAATAATAAATAAAAAAAAAGTTTAACTTTGACACCCTGTATCTCGGTAAACGCCCCATTATTTTTGTCCGACAAGTGATCCAATATGCATTACACATGTAAAAGAACATTACAAAATAAAAATGACATCTGTGGTAATAAATAAAAAAATTCCAGGAAATTGACATCTTCGGCGCATCCGACTGCGCATATGCCCCGTGAAAATTGTCCGACAAGGTGACTACATGATTGTAAAAAGGTTTTATGATAGATACCGTTAAAATTATCCATGTGGTAATAAATTTATTATTTTCATAAATTTGACATATTTAGCGTGTCCGACGCGTCATATGCCCCAATATTTTTGTCCGACAAAATTGTTTTCGCTGTTTATATGATAAAAACCATTGATTAAACTAAAATGACCAATGTGGTTATAAATTTTTTTCTTGCATAAAATTGACAACTTCGTGACCGCTTGACAGACAAACGCCCCACTGCCATGTTGTGCTAAGCTCCAAATTTGTCCGACTCCACCCAAATACCAAGCACAAAAAGTTTCAACGGTGTGGTCATAAATAATAATTTTATATGGGGGCCTAAGAACTATAACTGTAACATTTATATACCAATGGTATTTAAACTGCAAATTAATTGATATCAAAAAGTTTGTTAGTTGAAAAAATTGAACTTGTTACTGTAGTTCATTAAGTTTATTGATGAAAATTTTTTTGAATTACATATTCCTTTTATAAAAATTTAAAATGCTTCTTCTTTTATACATTTCATTTATATTCTGAAAGCTTATATAGTGTAGGAAACAGAGGTTGAACCTTGCAAAATGGACACAAGTCCGGTTTTATTTTTTTTTTCGTTATATTAAGGGGTGCTTATTATAAGACTAACTTTTTCTGAAAAAATTTCGCCCCGGAATCCCCCTTTTCACCCCTTTAAAGGGGGTAATTTGTGGTTTTTGCGGAACGTAGCCCTTCCTGTACCTTTTACAAAAAATTTTTTTTATAGAAATATGAAGAGGACTATATTATCTACGATTTATTTCCCGACAGCATATGTCTATCATCCACCGTTTAGCGGGGGTGGCGCCCCAAAGTTGACAAGTTTTTAAAAAAGATGTTTTAAAAAAATATATTTTTCCCTAACTGTAACGGAAATTAAGAAGAAATCCTGCGGCAATTATTCACAAATAAGTGACTGATTTTTTGGTATAGGTTTCACTTAAGGGTAATTGCCCTATTTTTAATTACAGGGTGTTACATTTTAAAAAACCCCTTTTTATACCATCTGAACCGCTTATGCTAGAGTAAAAATACTTTCAGCGATTACCCATGTACTGGTTCTATTTACAAATTTGTATAATGCACCCCCATTTTTCCCCGGGACCACCCCAAAAAAAGAAGAATTAATAAATAAAGTGATTTTCTTGGAATCCTTCACACACAATGCTCTTTATTAATATGCTTCATATATCATTTTGTGCACGTTATTATGCATGGACACTAAAAGCGATTTCCTAGTGCAACCCCTGCAGCCAAAAAAAAATAAAATGGGGGGTTGAAATTTTTTTTGTTTTTTGCTTTTTGATCCATATGGACATATGCTTAATCAATAGTGCTTTTCAAAAATATATATGGTTATTGCAACATCCCTTCGGAAACCACCCCTATCCTTGAAAATATACTGCAGAAACTACCCCTATCCTTTGGCGAGGATGTTTTTACGATTTTCTCATTACCTATGCATTATTTTTAAACAAAACTTATACAAGGTTAAAGACCACTATTTACTCTAAAAATTAGGTCCTATTCATTTTTTTTTTTCGTATAAGCAACCGTTACGGCACAGTGGCGCCGTAAACCTCATATATGCTTTGGCGGGCTCCAGTTTTTGTTTTTTTTTTTTTCGTAATATGTTTGTTTTATTGATAAAGTACTTATGTAAAATAAAACAACACAGTGTAACCTACAAATTATGACCTATGCACATTTTACAATCTTTGCGCCCCAAAGCCACAGTGGTGGCCCAAAATCAATTTTTGGGCATATACACGCATTTTATTGCATTATTGCTACCTTAATAGCACAATATTTACTCTTAAGTGGTCGCTAAGCAGTGGCGGATCCAGGGAGGGGTGATGGGGGTGATCACCTCCCCCCCTCTCAAACAAAGTGATATTATATTCAAAGATTATAAAAATATTCTTTTATTTTTATAGAAATACTTATATTATTATTTTTATAAGAATGGCGTACTTTTTATGCTTTAGCGACAGTGGAGGATCCAGCATCGTTAAGAGGGGGGTGCCAATTGGCTAAATTTCTATAAAAATAAAAGAATATTTTTATAATCTTTGAATATAATATCACTTGGTTTGAGAGGGGGGGAGGTGATCACCCCCATTACCCCTCCCTGGTCCGCCACTGCTTAGCGACCACCTAAGGGTAAATATTGTGCTATTAAGGTAGCATTAATCCAACAAAATGCGTGTAGGTGGCGAAAATATGCAAAAATTGATTTTGGGCCACCACTGTGGCTTTGGGGCGCAAAGATTGTAAAATGTGCATAAGTCATAATTTGTAGGTTACACTGTGTTGTTTTATTTTACATAAGTACTATATCAATAAAACGAACAGATGACGAAAAAAAAAACAAAAACTGGAGCCCGCCAAAGCATATATGAGGTTTACGGCGCCACTGTGCCGTAACGGTTGCTTATACGAAAAAAAATGAATAGGACCTAATTTTTAGAGTAAATAGTGGTCTTTAACCTTGTATCAGTTTTGTTTAAAAATAATGCATAGGTAATGAGAAAATCGTAAAAACATCCTCGCCAAGGGATAGGGGTAGTTTCTGCAGTATATTTTCAAGGATAGGGATGGTTTCCGCAGGGACAATGCAATAACCATATATATTTTTGAAAAGCACTATTGATGAAGCATATGCCCATATGGACCAAAAAGCAAAAAACAAAAAAAAAATTTCAACCCCTCATTTTATTTATTTTGTTTTGGCTACAGGGGTTGCACTAGGAAATCTATTTTGGTGTCCATGCATGGGTAATAATAGCGTGCACAAAATGATATATGAATCATATTAATAAAGCGCATTGTGTGTGAAAGATTCCAAGAAGATCACTTTATTTATTAGTTCTTTTTTTTTGGGTGGTTCAGGTGAAAAAATGGGGGTGCATTATACATATTTGTAAAAAGCACCAGTACATGGGTAATCGCTGAAAGTCTTTTTACTCTAGCTCTAGCATAAACGGTTCAGATGGTATAAAAAGGGGTTTTTTAAAATGTAACACCCTGTAATTAAAAAAAAAGGCAATTACCCTTAATTGAAACCTATACCAAAAAATCAACCAATTATTTGTGAATAATTCCAGCAGGATTTCTTCTTAATTTCCTTTACAGTTAGGGAAAAATATATTTTTTTTAAAACACCTTTTTTAAAAACTTGTCAAATTTGGGCCGCCACCCCCGCTAAACTATGGATGATAGACAGATGCTTTAAAGGGGTGAAAAGGGGGATTCCGGGGCGAAATTTTTTCAGAAAAAGTTAGTCTTATAATAAGCACCCCTTGATATACCAAAAAAAAATAAAACCGGACTTGTGTCCATTTTGCAAGGTTCAACCTTTGTTTCCTACACTAATATACAAATGTTAAATTTAGTTAATAAAACTATATATCTATGTAAATTAACTACAGACGACAGTCTGACTTTTAAAAAATTAGTGTTAATTTTTGTGAAATATTTTGTCTCAAAAAATGCATTGTTTCGACAGAAAAACTTTCAAGATCCTCTTACTATTATCGTTATAATTTTCAGGTTAAAATAAAAACCAATAGCAGATAAAACACAAATTTTATTTAGACCGAAGTAAATAACATACAAGCTAATATAATCTGTGAACGTTATAAATAACATAAAGACAAATCTCTTTAAAAAGTCTTGCATATTAACTTTGTTAAGTTCCCTTTTGAATTTTTTATCGGAACGATAACTCGATATAAATCCCGGTACGAAGCAAGTTCTTTTAGTGTAAGCTTTCTTGGCACTCATATTTAAATAATATTAACCACCAAAACCAGTAATCTTATATTAACTACGAATAATTAATTATTTTCGAAATTTTCCCATTCACTCCAATGCAAAACTAGCATCTATCTCTACGCCAGCGCCGCCCTAGCGAGAAACCAAGCCAACAGGCAAAATCGTGTACACAAATTTCAAGGTCGTCCTATCTCGATTCCTCTCCTCTGTGTAGGTCTCCATAGATACACGGTTCTTAGACATTACTACGGTTGCCTAGATCGACTAACCAATGAACATTAAGGGTGCGATTACGTCACGAGAGTGTACTGTCATTTGAATCGTAATATATTTTTTTCCGAATCCTGAGAAAACCAACTATTTTAGAAAAATTTAAACGCAGGATGAAAGATTACATTATTACCGAGGGCGGAAAGCCCCTTAGAATAAACGAGCAGTTTCTATTGAATGAAATATTTGAAATTAAATATCACACTTCTCTTTTATTTTCAGCCCTGTAACTTATTAAAATAAACATTATAGAAGTTTTCAGGGACTTTCGGCCCTCGGTAATAATGTAGTCTTTCTTTCTGAGTTTAAATTTTTCAAAAATATTTATTAGTTTTCTCAGGATTCGAAAAAAATGAATGCAATTAAAACACATTGATAATTTTGACATGCGTCAAAATTTTGCATTAACTCAATGTAAAATTCTAAACTATTGAATTACAGCTTCCCTAATTATTTTACATCAAAAGACATTAGAAACTATTTGTAGAGGATTGAAATCTGTATTGGAAACAACTGTTAAAATTGGTCTACGTAATTAAACATAAGTATTCCAAAATTTTGTAAAAATGTAATACATTTTAGTTTTCAGCCCAAACTTAGGCCACACACAATGCAATAATGTTCACATTTTTGAACTGTCAATATTTTTATTTTATCATCTATTGTTTAAAAACAATACAGTCGATAAGATGCCCTCAGTTGCGGAGAACGAATTAATAATAAAGATTTTTTATTCAGTCAATGGTGTGAGCACTGTCAGTTAAATAGTAACGTGTAGCCTAACTTTAACACGCATACCTATTGTGGCAAATGTATCATATTTTTCAAAATTTTGGAATGCATTTAAATCGTAGAACAATTTTAACTTTTGATTTTAATACAGATTTTAATTCTCTAAGTATTCTCTCATGACTTTTGATGTAAAATAATTAGGGAAGCAGGAATTCAACAATTCAGACTTTTACATTGAGTTTCCTATGGCCCTTTTTACGATTCACCACCCGGTATAAGATAAAATGTGTACTATTTGTCTTATTATTTTATAATAACCCAAATAATACACATATATACACAATAACACATTCAATGATCGAAAATCATTTAAAAATATGGAAATGTAAACTCTTGTGACGTAAAGTCAAAAATATAAGTCTCCCCACCACCGTCGGACAAGGCAACCGTAATAAAGTCTAATAACCGTGCCATAGATACACATAATATTGACAGACATATTTGACTATTTGACGTTAATGTAGGTAATCTTTATTTACCATTTTTGATAAAATTTATTATACAAACAATAAGTTCGGTTGTCACATAACGTCAAATTAAAAAGCGGATAATTAGAAGTTCTCTGAATAAAATATAAATTTTAAGGGATTTTCGTCACTTTTTCGTTATAGTTTAGTTGCTGGTTTTAACATTAATTAAGTGTACATCGAAAGCAATTAGGCAAGGCCGCTTCGTCCATAAGGGCGGAGAGGGGCGGTGTCCCCCGGCGCCGAACCAAAAAGACGCCGGTAGGTGCCGAAAAAAAAACTGACAATACCGAAATTACTAGAAATATTCGTAATATTTTAGTATCTTGTAAAATTGAAAATTTGCCAATCGTAGGTAGATATAAAAATAGCAGTTATTATTACTTTGAACCCCTAAGTGTACGAACTGTTACTTCTCGCATTAAATTGAACTATTACTCCATTCATGCACGGTAAAATATTGCAAAACCTCTGAATTTTAAAGAACAGCTTGGATTAACATGACATTTGGCATACACATAGCTAACAAGTCAAAGAAGAAAATGATATTATGTGTCGACGTGTGCTTTTGCCATAGGAGAGTACCACCCCTTCACGGGGGTGAAAAAATATACGTTCAAAATAGGTCCGGAAGTGGATAAACTGACGAATTTTAAGTAACTACATATACTAAATTTACATTCAAGATGCAGTAGAAATAAACAAACCAAGACACGTTAAATGCTACTAAAAGCACTGCCGAATCATAATTTATAATGTATATACTTTGGAAATCATGATTTGGGATTTAAAATGTAAATACATTGTAAATTAGGATTCGGGCGCGCTCCTAGTAGCGTTTAACGTGTCTTGGTTTGTTTATTTCTACTGCAGCTTGATTGTAAATTTAGTATAAAAAGTTAAGTTGTTCTAGAAAGTTTTTATATCTCTTAAGTCAATATCTACTTTTTAAGTTTTAAACCACGTTTTTAGACGTTATAAAAGTATCTTATCAAAAATATATTCTTAGGAAAAATTTTGAAAAAAAAAGCCTTTCCTTGAAAATTTCAAATTATTATTTTTTTTATTTAAAACCATTTTTTTTTCAAAATTAAGCACGTTGAAATGGTGAAACTTCCAGATCATATAGTGAAGTGAAGTGATCATATCTATGATATAAGTGAAGTAAATTTATTGTAAAGCTGTAACGATTAATTTCATTTGGGATGCTTATTAAGCGGAGATTTTGACGATATTTTTTACCAAAGAAAGGCACCAACTTTATTTTTAGAGATACTGGCTTACTTTTGCTACTAGAGACTTTTTTAAAAAACAAAAATAAAGCATTTTCTAAAGACTTTAGAACAGTTAAAACGAGTTTTGCCCAAAAAGTGCTTCATTTTTTGGTTATTTCACGTTGAAATGTTCGATTTGGAACTGGACGTATAAAAACCCACTTTTCTCGAGCTACAACTCTTCCTCTAAATACTAGTTCTACCGACTTCATAGTCTAAGAGCTAGTGAACCCCCCGACTAACGGTCGTCCTGTAAGGCTAGAAATTTGTCTAGTGATAATTCATAGCACACCAAGGCTAAAAACCATGACCTGGCAGGCATCAGCTGTGCACGTGTATCTACCAGGTGAATCGAAAAGTGCAAATTTAGGGGGTAAAATAAACTTTCTCCTGTAAAGTTTAAATTTAAGTATGTGTTTGAGTAAGTCATTTAGAAGAAATGTGTACAATGACAGGCGATTCTGAAGAGCATAAGACCTTGCCAGGCGAGGGGAAAGATTATCGGTTTTTCCTAAAATTATTTTCTTTTGCATCGAACATCGAAGTTTTTTTAGGTTTTGTGAATCATTCCAAACAGAAAAGGTCTCTAGTGATTTTTCTCTTAGGTTAATAGTTTTTGTTATATAAGCGATTAAAAATTTTGAAAATTGCGAAATCGGCCATTTTTAACCCTAAATCGGACATTTAACTAAAAATTTCAATGTTGCCAAGGTAGGCAGAGATTTTTTAAAAATTGATTGATGAAATCCCGAAGAGTTTTTTGCAATATAGTATCGAAAACTCCTTTGTTTTTTAATTGCTAATCAAGCGGGCGGGACACTGTAATATAAGTGAGGACGTTTGAGTTTGCATAAATTCATTATCTCGAGAAAGGGCAAATTTGAAGAGAAATCCTCAGACAGGTCGATTTTTATTCTTAAATTAGGGCATTTTGGCATATACACAATACTAGTGACGTCATCCATCTGGGCGTGATGACGTAATCGATGATTTTTTTAAATGAGAGTAGGGGTTGAGTGATAGCTCATTTGAAAAGTTATTTAATTCCCTATTCAGTATTATAAACATTAACATAATTATTTATACAGGGTGTGCACAAAAATGTTTTCTTCTTTTTTCTAAATTAATTTAATAAAAAAAATTTTGTACACCCTATAAATTAGCTATGCTTATGAAAAATTTCATGTCAATCCAAGCGGTTCTTGGATTTCAATCCATGGAGCAAAAATCGTGAGCAAATGGACTATAATAATAATTATACAGGGTTTTTGGTAAAGAATGGGCCATAGCTTAACCCTAGATTCCTGAGCTTAAAAAATGTATGAAGCTAACTTACCTTAGTACGAAAGTTGATAATAACTGAACTACAGGGCGGTAAAGTTTAACTTTTATTTTATATCTTAAATATTTTCTAACAGGCACGGGATAATAACACGAAATTTGGTAAGCGGGGTTTTTTGAGATGAGAAATCTAAATTTGCCACCAAAACTAATGTATTACCCAGAGGGCGCCACATACGTCTTTCATCGCTCATTTAAGAGCATACAGTAGCGTGTCATCAATATAACTTCGGGAGATAGTATCATACCCTTTTTCGAAAGTTCTGCGAAACTTTGGCAATAGTGGCAATATTTGCCTTTATCTAAGATCAATACTTTGACATAATACTCATAGGCGCGCTAAATGGAAGTAATAGAAAATAATTTTGTTATTAGTAAATAAATATTTCAAATTTCGTGTTGTTATTCCATGCCTCTCAGGAAATATTCAAGAATAAATAAAATAAAAGTTTAACTTTGACACCCTGTATTTCGGTTATTATCAACTTTTGTACTAAGGTAAGTTAGCTTAAATCGACCTATTTTAAGCTCAGCAATTTAAGGTACCATAAGCTATGGCCCATTCTTTACCAAACACCCTGTATATTTATATGTTCTCTGATAATGTAATCGTTGTTTTTGTAAATATTTACAGTATTAATAATAACTTATCAGTATATTACTTTCCTGCTGCTGAAAATCTAAGAGCAGAAACAAACGGTTACCCAGAAGGCCATGCTAAGAATCACAAGGAGACAGAATACCAAATAATATCAGGCAAAGAACAAAAATCAAAGACGTAGTAAAACATGTAGCAAAAAAGAAATGGAGATGTGCTGCAGGTCATGTGGCAGACAAGAACGTTCAACAACAGCTAGACTAGAAGATTATTGGAATAGCGACCGCGGGCGGACAATCGGATAAACTAAGCAGAGATCGACCACCAACGCGCTGGAGTGACGATGTAAAGAGAACTGCCGGGAACTGGTTAGGTGGTAGCTCAAGAAAGGGAGACACGGAGAAACTTAGAGGAGACCTATGTTCAGCAGTGGACGATAATGGTTAGATTATGATAATACTTTCCTAACACATCACAAATAGTTTGTAGGTATACCGTATAAAGAGCCATTCAGCTACAAAAAACTACTTAAAAAGGAAGGGGGAAAGGGGCGCCTAAAATTACTTGCCCCGGGGCGCTTGAAAGCCTTGGCGCGGCCCTGAAATTAGGTAGTGTGAATTATTATTGCCAGATTTTAACATTAGCTGGGCCTATTGAACTATTAATTTTGTGGTGTGTGTGCGTAACACAAAATGGAAAAAGATGACGATAGGAATATACCACCAGATCGGGGAAGGAAAGAAAGTCAGTACTTATGAAAATATAAATATAAATAATAAAAATCATTAACGGCAATAATAAGGTAAGCGAAATATCTATTAGAAAAATATTACTCAATCATTATTCGGCAAAGTTATCATGTTTCGCCGCTACGGGCGCTGGCATAGTTTTGTGTATCGCCACCATGGTCATGCACTGAGCGAATAGAAGTCAACCTTAAGATATGTAAAACAATTCAACATCATCATCTACTGCATCCTAAGCCATCATAATATTGAATACTTAAAAGTAGCTGTATACAGTCGCACTAATATTTGATAAAAAGTAAAAAACGTGACAGAAAAAACAATGGCTAATATCAATATAACGATAATAAATATAATGCAGTTGATAAAAACCCAAAAACAATTGTGTACACAAAATGAACTAACCTAGAATTTTTCGTAATCTTCTTTTATTTGTGCATACATAAAAATGCCCTTAATAATATATTTCTTTAATATTACCTTAGTTCCTTAAGGATTTAGATATTATCAAGTTATTTATTCTCTGGACTTCCCTGCTTTCTATTGTAGGTACTTATTATGGTTAGATAATATTATGTACGCAATTCAACATATACAATGTATATGATATATTTGCGTAAGAGCAATGTCGCTGAATTATTTTTAATCTTATCACAACAACATATTTTAGATTAATAATTATTACAAGAATAAAAAACCGCTAAACGCCGTAAAAATGAGTGGCGCATAAAATATTCCAGCTATAAAAGATCTGATATGAATGTTACGTGGCGCGAAAATGGATTTTCATTTGATGCAAAACAAAACTTTAGTTTTATTTTAAAATATTTTTCCATAATATTTGCTAAATTTGAAGTAAACGCGCCACAAAAGAGTAACTTTGATACAGTTTGAATTTTGAAACTCTTTTGTGGCGCGTTTACTTCAAATTTAGCAAATATTATGGAAAAATATTTTAAAATAAAACTAAAATTTTGTTTTGCATCAAATGAAAATCCATTTTCGCGCCACGTAACATTCATATCAGATCTTTTGTAGCTGGAATATTTTATGCGCCACTCATTTTTACGGCGTTTAGCGGTTTTTTATTCTTGTATCAGGAGTTTTTCAAAGGTATTTATAAATTAAATGTATGAAGTTGAATGCAATGTTCCTCTATTACACGTCAAGCTTTATAAATTGTCACCTTTGTTGCATTATCTCCCAAATGATCTAGTGTCCATCGAACGTACACTAGATTTTTTTCTATTCGAAATAGATTGAAAAAAAAATATATTGAGATGGCCGGTAAATGAAGTCGGATTGCCCGTTGCCAGATCAAATTTAGCGTCGTAACCAGTACAACTACATAAACCATTTGGGGAATAATCGTTAATTGGATTATACTTTTGTATCTTAATAACTTCTAAACGGCTTAACAGATTTTGATCAGTAAACATGAGTTTGAAACGTATTAACCAGTAGTATCTGATGGATCTAAGGTCAAGTATGATAACTGAAGCTATTACAGGAATTATTGAGCTTTCGAAACCGTTTTTCCCACAGGAAATAGATTTTATCATATTTATGAAGCCTATAACCTAAAAATTAGAATTTTCCCGGATATGAGGTATACATCGTTAGATTCGTCTTGAGTCCTTCTACAAACGCAAGTTATTGGTGCAATTCGTACGTTGAAATGTTGAGTAATTGTCGAAAAACCAAAATTTTCAAAGTTTAGTTTTTCAGTTTTTCGGCTATACTGAGCCGTGTATATGTCTGATCTTGACGGCTTAGACACCATTTGAAAGCTTAAGTCAACACTATTGATTTGATGTATTTGCGGTTCTCCTGCCTCTTCGTGATCCGAATATATATACCCCCAAAAAATATGCCGTTTTGTACCTACCAAGTCCTATAACTGGCTTATGGGTGGTCAAAAGTAACAAACTACACCGATTCTAAATCGGCCCTGACCCCCTCTTTAAACACAGAGAAAAATATCAAATCGGTTTAACTTTCAAACACACATACATACATAGCCACAAATATTTTTCCTTTTTTAAATAAAAATTGAGTCACATTTCTAAGCTCTATAACTTTTTTGGTATAACCGATATAACCGAATTTTGATATAACCGAATGGTATAACCGATTTTCAAAATTAGACATGCGTTGGAAAGGTAATGATCAGTTCTATTAGAAGCCGCAAAAATTGGACCAATTTTTAAACTTTTTGGGAGTTTTGGTGACGAGAACGAAAAAGAGGCCCTAAATAGGAAGGGCCGTAAAATCTACACCCTTGGACCAAAATCGATGGTTGACATATAAATGGGTGAGTCTTTTCTGAACTTTAAGATGGGAGTTGGCCCAATTTTCAATTCAGTCAGATTTAGAAAATCGAAAATTTTGTGTATATATAGTGTCGCGTGTAGGGTGGTGTGGGTGTGCGCCACTGGCGAGAACTGCCGTTCTCTGGTAATGTTCAAAATTAGACATACGTTGGAAAGGTAATGATCAGTACTGTTAGAAGCCGCAAAAGTCGGACTTAAATTTTCGAAGTTTTTGGGAGTTTTGGGGACCAGGACGAAAAACAGACCCTAAATAGGAAAGGCCGTAAAATCGACACCCTTGGACCAAAATGGATGGTTGACATATGAATGTGTGGGTCTTTTTCTGAACTTGAAGATGGGAGTTGGCAAAATTTTCAATTCAGTCAGATTTAGAAAATTGAAAATTTCGTATATATAATAGTGTCGCGTGTAGGGGGGTGTATTTCTGCGCCACTGGCGAGAACTGCCGTTATCTGGTAATCTTTCCGATATAAAACTAACAGCTTCGATAACTAATAAATCGAAAACTATTAATTTTTTAAAAAAATGTATAATGAACATTTTTTGCTTATAATTAATATTTTTACCAGCATTTGCGGTAAAAATATAAAAAAAATTTCCACTCTCGAGATGAGGTGGCAACCACCCCATAGTAAAAGCGTCTTTCGACATCATATAGATTTTGATCCTTGGACTATCCACTACTTATTGTCAAATTTTTAAGCAAATCGATCCATTCTGTAAAAATTGCGAAGTGAAAAATTTCAGTTCCTGGACTAATTATACATTTGGAGCTCTATAACTTCTGAACAGCTTACCTAATGTTGATCACTAAACATGAATTTGAAACAACGTATTGACAAGTAGTATCTGATACATCCAAGATCGAGTATGATAACTGAACGTATATTGAGCTTGAAAAACCCAAAAAATTTTTCCCATAAGAAATAGATTTGATCATACTTATGAAGCCTATAACTTAAAAATTCGAATTTTCCCAGATATAAGGTATACACCGTTACACGCGTCCTGAGTCGTTCCACAAACGCTCAGTTATTGGCGAGATTCGTAGGTTGAAATTTTGAGTAATTGTCGAAAAACCAAAATTTTCAAAATTTAATTTTTTAGTTTTTTGGCTCTGGTGAGCACTGCGTATGTCTCAGCTTGATCGCTTAGGCGCCATTTGAAAGCTTAACTCAACCCTATTGATTTGGTGTATTTGCGGTTTTCCTGTCTTTCCTTGAACCTAAGATATATACACCCAAAAAATATGCTATTTTGTATTTACCTAGTCCTCTAGCTAACTTACGGGTAGTCAGAAGTCAAAAATTAGACCGGTTCTGAATCGGCCCTCACCCCCTCTTGAAACACAGAAAAAAATTCAGATCGGTTTAACTTTTCCACACACATACTGATGTGATCTTGATTATTGATATGAGATAATATTCTTATATGTCACTTAATTTAATCAATGTATTAATACTAATCTAATTAATTAACCAGATCACATATCAATATGTTTTCAATCTCAGGGCGAATTATAAATTAATTACTTACTTTCGTGGCTTCTAAATATTTCTCAATGGTTCCTAATCGGGATAGAAAAGAAAAGAGTAAAAAAAATACACATATGGGTTACAATTATAATCAAAATATTTTTTATTTTATTTAAAAGGCAATCAATGCTTAATATTTGCTATTTCTTATTATTCTTAAACATAACATTTACAAATGGGAATCTTATTTCCTTTTGGTTTTCAATTGAAAGTTTTTATTAACATTTAACTATTAGGAGTTATTAGGAACAACTCTATTTAAGTTTGATGAAGCTTTTCTGATATTATTGATTATGTTATTCAATTTTTTATGTGGAATTTAATACGAAAAACCCATACATTCATGTCCAAACAAATGAGACTGACCTTTTCCTGGTGAACTGAAAATGTCCTCACACAAGACCCGTTTCCTGCTATCCTTGGCTGCGATCAAACCTCGTCCTGGCTTCCAGTAATGTTCTCCTTTGAAAAACTAGCTCGTATAGCTCTCGTTCCTGCGTCTGTCGTGATGCTGTGTTCTACCTTTCTCGAAACTGCTATCAGCTACCGGGACACTCTTGGCTCAAGGAGGTTCTTTTACTCTCGACCTGGCCTACTTCTCGTTCCACGATAGATACTCCACACTCACGGAACTACATCGGCTTTCTCACTCTCCGTACACTACCGTCTACTACTCGACTTCACTTCTCGACAGCTCAAAACATTCTGCTCTCACTTTCTCATCCATTCCCCTACTTTCTAAATATCCCTTCCAGATTCACAAATCAATCTTCCACCACCAACTCTCATTCGTAATATTCCTCAAAACCAATTTTTAATCTTTCTAAATATGCTTAATGGATTTCAAAAGAAAATATGTAATTCCCATTCTAAAATACTTTCTAACTATTTACAAATTTTAATGACCTATTCTCTCTTTCAAATGAGTCTTATTTAGCATAGGCTAATGATCGAAACCTTCCGCGAAAAACGATAATGAACTATCATCTATTTCACTGAGTTTTATTTAGCATAGGCTAATGATCGACCTTCCGAGAAGAACGATAATGGTACGCGTCATTCACTTTGTTTATCTAAGCACATTGTTCCGAGTTTCGTACGCTTATTCTAATCACTTCTTAAAATTAAATATAACAATTTGTTGTATACAGATTGTTCTAAATTTATATGCCCGAGGTTGAGAAAATTAAAAATATTTTATATTAAAGTGAATTTTGTTTATAATTATCAAATTTTAATTTTTATATCAAATAGAAATATAACAAATCCCCGCCTTGTATTCGATAAAATTTATCTGCATTTTTAAATAAATTTTCTCGAGGCAAAACCAACTCCCTGTATATTTCCTTACTTTAATCTACGTCTTATACCCCTTCTTCTTGTATTACTCTAATTAGTCCCACCTGTAGAGTAATTGTTTCCTTATTTTCAGTGTCCTCATCCTGTGTTAGAGTGTCGGCTATTATGTTGTCTTTCCCTTTTTCCCATATTAATCTTCTGTCTTTTTCCTCAGATTTTTCACATACTTTTATCGTGTATTCTGCATCCTCGTTTTCATATGCCTCCTCTTCAAATGCCACTGTTTCGATCATATCTTTTTCGCTTTCATTTTTTTGCTTTATTTCTTCTTCTCCTGAGCTCGTCTCTTCTTTTGAGGAATCCCAGGTTTCCTTTGTTTCTGATACTCTCAAATTTTCTTCTTCTGAGCTCAACTCTTCTTTTGAGGAGCCACAGGTTTCATTTTCTTTTGTCTTTTTCTGACTTTTTCTCCCTTTTCTTCTTTGTCCTTGCTTCGTTGCCAAATTCATTTCCACTGTTTGTTCTTTACCTGATTCGTCCGTATTTTGTTTCTCCTGTTCCTTGTCCTGTTCTTCTTCTTTTTCTTCTGTTAGATTCATCGTATTATTTTTAAAATCTATCACTACATGTTTTTCTGCCAATTCGTCAACTCCTACTATCATGTCATGTGACATGTTTGGCATTATTACACATTGTAGTGCATACATCTTCTTACCCAGTCGTACCATTACTCGTATGCCTTCATTTATAGTTGCCAATGTCCGTTTGTTTGCGCCCACTAAATTTACCCTAGGTATTTTGTAAATTAAATTTGTTAAGTTAACTTCTTCTATTAGTTTTCTGTTGACCAATGTTATTTCAGATCCAGTGTCTATCATAATTTTAATTGGTTTCTCGTTGATAAATCCATCCACAAATTTTAAATTAACTCCATTTTTCTTTTCGTTGTTTCTTGCCAATTTAATAAACTCCTTGGGGTTACAAAAGATTCCTGTTTGATTTTTGGTTTTTAGTGAGCGCCGTCGTGAAAAAACGCCGGTTGCTCATCGTTGTTTATATTTTCGTCATAATGTCTCTCTCCGTCATATCCATCTGTCTGGGTATTATTTACTTCTCTTCTATTTTCTCTTGGTCTGTCGGATCTGTTTCGGTTTTCTTGATATCCCTGTTCATTTTGTCTACCATTATTTCTGTTTTCTTGATTTGAGCGTGTGGTGTTTCTATTCTGGTATTCTCGATTTCTGTCCTCATTCCATTGCCTATTTCTTTGTTCATAATTTCCTCTTCCGTTGTCTCTATTTTCGTTTTCCCTTCTGGGATTAAAATCTCGTCTTGTATAGTCCCTCCTATTTTGATTTCTATCTCTGTAATCCTGTGTTTCTCGGGGCCTGTAATCTTCTCGCGATCTTCTTGATTTTGTTTCTCTTACACGTAATTCTCTTATTTGTAGGAATTGGCATAAACTATCTATGTCTTTGTAGTTTTGCAATGTGATATGGTCTTCCAGCGTTTCTTCGAAATGTCTTGCAATCAGTTCGACTAATTGTTCCGATGAGTAATTATATTGTAAATGTTTTGCGTTATAGTAAATTTGTAATGCATATGTCCTTTCTGATATACCCATCCTATCATTGTATTTCCCATTTTGCAATTCCTTGTTAATTTCCAATTGTTGGACTTTTACCCAGAAATAATTCAAAAATTTTTGTTCAAATTGTTGCCAACTGTCAAATTCTTCTTCTTTGCAATCGAACCATAGGCTTGCTTCATTTTTGAGATGGTTTCTGATAGTTTCTTTTGCTGTTTCGAAATTTCCGATGTGTTGTATTTTCTTTTTCAGGCTATTTATGAACGGCACTGGGTGTAATCTTCTTACATCCCCGCCAAACCTTATCTTCACGTCATCTGTGCTATGTATAACCATTTCTCTTCTTTCTCCGACATTTTGTTGCGTCCGGTTTTCGGTGACTTGTTTTTCTATTTCTGTGATTCTTTTTTCCACTTCTTCTCTGTCTACTTGAATAGCATTTTCCAACTTATTTTCCAAATTTTCTAGTTCCTTTTTCTGGCCATTCGTTAACTCCTTTATTTTATCTTGAATTTTCATTTCATACTTTTCTATGCGTTCCTCCATTTTCTTGTTGTTCTCTTCTATGGCTTGTTTTGTTTCCTTCTGATTTTCTTGCATTATTCTTTTTGTTTCATCCATTTTTTGATCCAATTTTTGTTGTGTTTCATCCATTTTTCGTTGTGTTTCCTCCATTTTTTGATCCACTTTATCCATTTTCTTTGATGTTTCTTCCTGATTTTTCTCCATTGTTTGTTTTGTTTCTCTTTGATTGTCATCCAGTTTTTGTTGTGTTTCATCCATTTTCTGTTCCATTCTTTGTGACTGGAGTTGCATCATTTGTAATAATTTATCTATTCCTGATAATTCTTGCTGTTCTGATGCCATGATTGTCTTGTCTAAAATATCTTCTTGGTCTGAATTATTCTCTTGATTTGAATGTTCTTTTTGTTTTTTGTTGTCTTTGCTTTGGCTTCTTGTCACAGACATTTGTTTTCAAGAAGTACTGTCCCCGCCAAATATGAAATTTTACTAGTATGTTACCAAGACGACTTTTTCTCACCCAAATATTATAAATTGTCAATAAATATATCAAATGTAAATATCGTAAAATAAAATATTAAATCAGTTATGTAAAATTTGTACCTAAAGAGATCTAAAATTTTATGTTATCAAATGTAAGTATCTCACTTTTTACCACAGGCATATAAATTTTTAAATACCGGCTTTACTCTTTCTATCCTTCAAATTTGCCACTAGAAATACTTTACAATGCTTTCCACGTTGGACGACAGTTGATGTCATCTTGATTATTGATATGAGATAATATTCTTATATGTCACTTAATTTAATCAATGTATTAATACTAATCTAATTAATTAACCAGATCACATATCAATATGTTTTCAATCTCAGGGCGAATTATAAATTAATTACTTACTTTCGTGGCTTCTAAATATTTCTTAATGGTTCCTAATCGGGATAGAAAAGAAAAGAGTAAAAAAAATACACATATGGGTTACAATTATAATCAAAATATTTTTTATTTTATTTAAAAGGCAATCAATGCTTAATATTTGCTATTTCTTATTATTCTTAAACATAACATTTACAAATGGGAATCTTATTTCCTTTTGGTTTTCAATTGAAAGTTTTTATTAACATTTAACTATTAGGAGTTATTAGGAACAACTCTATTTAAGTTTGATGAAGCTTTTCTGATATTATTGATTATGTTATTCAATTTTTTATGTGGAATTTAATACGAAAAACCCATACATTCATGTCCAAACAAATGAGACTGACCTTTTCCTGGTGAACTGAAAATGTCCTCACACAAGACCCGTTTCCTGCTATCCTTGGCTGCGATCAAACCTCGTCCTGGCTTCCAGTAATGTTCTCCTTTGAAAAACTAGCTCGTATAGCTCTCGTTCCTGCGTCTGTCGTGATGCTGTGTTCTACCTTTCTCGAAACTGCTATCAGCTACCGGGACACTCTTGGCTCAAGGAGGTTCTTTTACTCTCGACCTGGCCTACTTCTCGTTCCACGATAGATACTCCACACTCACGGAACTACATCGGCTTTCTCACTCTCCGTACACTACCGTCTACTACTCGACTTCACTTCTCGACAGCTCAAAACATTCTGCTCTCACTTTCTCATCCATTCCCCTACTTTCTAAATATCCCTTCCAGATTCACAAATCAATCTTCCACCACCAACTCTCATTCGTAATATTCCTCAAAACCAATTTTTAATCTTTCTAAATATGCTTAATGGATTTCAAAAGAAAATATTTAATTCCCATTCTAAAATACTTTCTAACTATTTACAAATTTTAATGACCTATTCTCTCTTTCAAATGAGTCTTATTTAGCATAGGCTAATGATCGAAACCTTCCGCGAAAAACGATAATGAACTATCATCTATTTCACTGAGTTTTATTTAGCATAGGCTAATGATCGACCTTCCGAGAAGAACGATAATGGTACGCGTCATTCACTTTGTTTATCTAAGCACATTGTTCCGAGTTTCGTACGCTTATTCTAATCACTTCTTAAAATTAAATATAACAATTTGTTGTATACAGGTTGTTCTAAATTTATATGCCCGAGGTTGAGAAAATTAAAAATATTTTATATTAAAGTGAATTTTGTTTATAATTATCAAATTTTAATTTTTATATCAAATAGAAATATAACAATATATATATATATATATATATATATATATATATATATATATATATATATATATATATTGATGCACGTTAAGTTGTGACTTCCGGTATACAGAAGAGGCTGTCCGACTTCCACCTTTTCTACTAGGAAATATTTTTTAAAAATTGTGTATTTGGTAAAAGGGGGGCTTATAAAATGGGTCTACCTATTGAGGGGAAAGGATTTACCAAAATAAATTTTGTATATATATACGTATATACCGAAGCGTACAGCATACGTTATGGCTTCCATATATAGGGTAGTTCAAGGTGCGTTGTCACTTCCAGCGGTGTTGTCATATTTTGGAAGTCACAACGACTCGTCTGCTGATTTACCTCTTACTTTAAGCGTAATGTGTGATCTTTTGAAACTTTTACTGTGAATACAGTTGTAAATGCAGTTCTATGTTTTAAAGTTGTCTATTTAAATTAAAAGATTGATATTCTTTTGATTAAACAGGTTTACAAAAAAAATACATTTCGGAATATTTGACGAAACCATATGACTAGGGGGTTTTTGGGGTCGCTGGTCACGAATCCGGGGTCCGCTGACCTCTATCACGTCAGGTAATGGTAGTCTCAAGGTCAAATCAAGATAAACCGACAGTCGCTCTGAAAAAGTATATTAGGGGGTTTTTGTGGTCGCTGATGACGAATTTGTGTCCGCTGACCTCTATCACGTCTAGCTCAAGGTCATTTCGAGGTCAAATCAAGATAAATGGACACGATCGCTCTGAAAAAGTATATTAGGGGGTTTTTGGGGTCGCTGATCACAAAACTGGGGTCCGTTGAGCTCAACCGCGACAGGTAAAAGTCATTTCAAGGTCAAATCAGTTTTGTGGACTTGTCCTGATTTGGCCTTGAAATGACCATTACCTTACGTGGTAGAGCTCAACGGACCGCAGTTTTCATGATCAGTGACTCCAAAACCCCTATGTTTTCAGAGCGATTGTGTCGATTTATGTTGATTTGACCTTGAACTAGACGTGATAGAGGTCAGCGGACTAATCATTCGTCATCAGCGACACCAAAAACGCCCTAATATACTTTCTCAGAGCGACTGTCGATTTATCTTGATTTGACCTTGAAATGACCTTTACCTGGCGTGAAAGAGGTGAGCGGACCCCGGATTCGTGATCAGCCACCCCAAAAACCCCCTTGTAACATGGTTTCGTCAAATAGTCCGAAATTTAGTTTTTTTTGTAAACCTGTATTATTTATGATATGATTGATATTTATTTTACAAATACTAATATTTTATTATTGCTGCAAAATGGATTTTTTGGAATTAATTAAAAAAGTGTTATTAGTAAGTAATTTATTTATGAAAATTATATCAAAAATTTTAATAAATAAATTTGAACTTATAGGAAATTTTAATATTTATTATTTTTCTTGATTAAATTTTGAATTTTAGATTTTATTACAGGCACCGTCCTTTTAATTTTTGATGTACCAATAATAATGTGTAATAAGAAAATTAAATGGCTAAATACACCAGGTGGGGTTGAGCTGCTAAAAAGCTATCTAGATCCATCTTTTTAGAGCAGATTAGTCCCAGTCTGCTACTCGATACTATTGACTGTGCTTCTCCAGTTCTTTCTATCCTCTGTCTTTTTCTGCTAGTCTCTAATTCCTGCCCTATATAAATTTTCCTTTACTTCCTGTAACCATTTATTCTAGTTCCTCCGCGTCTCCTTCTAACTCCGGGTTTCCATTGTAAAATTGAGTTTATAGTTGTTACGCTACCTGCTCTCCATATATGCCCCAACCATCTAACACTGTGCTGAAATCTGAAAATCTGGAATAATATCTACCCGGGTCGAAACATTTTTTTTAATATATGAAAATAGTTATTTATGAAACTGTTCGTGAAGTATGCTTTTTACGAATGCACGTGATGTTTAGAGCACAAGCGACAACGGAGCGAGTGCTATACATCGCTTAAGTTCGCAAAAAGTACTTCACGCACAGTTTCATACAATATTTTATCTACGATAAACAAATAAAAAAACTGTAACTCTTCATCACTGGAATTCATTCCTATTCTACAATTTTTAGAACTTATTTAAACATTCTAATTTCTTTCAAACCACAAAACTGTCAAATTTTTTTTTGTAATTTATTGCTCATTATGTCATCACCATGACAACGCGGAAGTTAAGGATATTTGATTATATGAAAGTGTGTCAAAAACAGTGCGAAAAAGTAAATCCCGTTTAAAATACATTGTTACTTCACGCACACGTTATCCATTAAATAGATCGATGCAGATCGGCCTTATATCGGATCCTCTACTATTAGTCCGTTCGCTGACGGTAAAATATTGCAAAACCCATAAATTTTAAAAAACCGCTTAGATCAGGGGTGGGCAATTACTTTTAAGCGCGGGCCAAAATGAAAGTTTCAAAATGTCTCTCGGGCCGGAGGACTATACCGGATATGTACGCTGTGCCCACGCGAATTTTTTTGGTGTAGTTTATTCCCTGCCCAAGAAATAAATACTATAAGTATTATTTTAAAGCATTTGGACAAAGAAATTTGACTGTTAATAATTAGAAAATGGTAATAATAAATTGTCCTACTTGGGAATACATGCGAAAAACTTGTGCCCAGTAAAATATGTCACGTAATTGAAAAAAAAATGGTCATTATATTAAATCATAAGAAGATCCAGAAAAAGAACCAGATAAAAAATGAAGATATTGAGCAAGTGGACAAAATGAAATACTTACTTAGGAGTCTGGATTACGGAAGATTTAAATTCGAAATCATAAATTGGATCAAGAATAGAGCAATTGAGGGTAGACTTTTTGAAGATGAGGACATTTCTGAGTCACCAAAGACTCAATCTGCAAATCTGATATTAGTTGATAAAATGTTGTATATCCACTCTATTCTTTTTTATGGTGCCGAAGCTTGGATTGTTAATGCTGACTTAATGAGAAAGCCGGAAGCTTTTGAGATGTGGCTTTTTGGGAGAATTTAGAAAATACCATGGACCGATCATATACGAACAAAATGATGTTGCACGAAATGGAAAGAGACAGAGAACTTTTGACCTCCATTAAAAGGAGACAGACAGCATATTTACGGCACATGCTCAGAAATGATATGTACGAGTTGTTCGAAGGAAAAAGGGGTCCTGGTAGACGACAAATATTCTGACTGAAAACATTTGAGACTGGACCGGGTTAAACACACAGACGCTTTTAAGAAAAGCAGAAAATAGAGACGAATTTGCAATGGTGTTTTAGCCAACCTTCATTAGTGGAGTCGGCGTTAGAAGAATAATAAAAAATTAATGGTAATTAAATAAATCAGTTATTGAAAGATTTTATTTTCTTATTTATTTATATTTTAACGATACAAATTAATTTATATTGATACATATTTTGTAAATATACCTAATATTAAATAAAATTATAAAAAAAAAGACAAACATTAAACGTTAAAATTAATAGAATACTCATTATAAGTATAACTTCTATAATAGTTAATGCGAAACGTGAAATCGCGAATGTTCATGTGATATTATTTCTTCAAAATTGGGATCCAAATCACTTGTAGCAAACCTTAATACCGAGTGTAGATTTTCGTCAGTAATTTGTGATCGATATTTATTTTTCGTGGAAACCATCAACGAAAAAGTTCTTTCACAAATATATGTCGAACCAAATAAAACTAGGTATTTTTGAACATAGTTTAAAAAATGTTTAAAATGTTCTGTATTCAAAGCACCGTAGAAAGCACTCAATTCGTTTGATTGAACATTTTCTTTTTAAATTATTTGCCTGTAAGTCAATTAATTCTAGCTGAATTTCAACAGGAGCTTCTTGCACATCGAAATTGAAAGGTTGACTAATTAATGACAAAGGTTTTTCAATAGCTTTGAAATCTTGAAATCTTCTTTGGAATTCAGTATGCAGGTCTTGTGTTACTGAACTATATTTAAGAAAATCAGAATTTTTCAATAATTCTCGTCGTGTTTGTAATGATGGGAAGTGGTTTAATATTTTTTTATTAAAGTTCTCAGCAAATAAGTTTAGTTTTATCATAAATGCTTTGACATTTGAGTGCATATTGAAAGCGAACTGGTTTTTCCCTTGTAAATTTACATTAAGTCCATTTAAATATTTTACAATATCTACAGAAAACGACAAATCGTTTAGCCATGCCTCATTTTGCAATTCAGGAAAATCATGTAGTTTTTCTTTTATCTACAAGAAGGATACTATTTCATCAAGCAAATATTGAAATCTGTCCAAAACTTTACCGATGCTAAGCCATCTCACCTCAGTGTAGTAAGGAATTTCGTAAAAGTCACTTTCAATTTCTTTCAAAAATTCAACAAACTGTCGATGATTTAAGGCACGTTCCCGGATAAAATTTACAACTTTTGTCACAACAGTAACGACGTGATTCAATTTTAAAACTTTTCTACATAACACTTCTTGATGAATAATGCAGTGTAAAAATTATATGTCTTGTTCTGGCTGCAACTGTTTTACTTTGTCGCTGATTCGTTTTAGTAAGCCCACATTTTTCCCTGTTAAACTAGGACAACCATCCGTAGTGATGCTTACTATTTTGTTCCAAGGTAAATTTACTTTAACTAAACACTCTTCAACAGCGTTAAAGAAGTCTTCACCGGTAGTTGTATCTTTCATTGGATGCACACTAAGAAGTTCCTCGCGAATTTCACATTTTTTGTTAATGCCCCGAACAAATATTAATAATTGACTTGTGTCAGTAATATCGCAGGACTCATCCAACGCCAGAGAACAATATGTAAAATCAGCAATTATTGTTTTTAGCTGGTCGAGTAAATTTCCTGAAATATTTTCGATCCGTCGTACTATTGTTCTCCTTGACAGGCTTAAATTTTCAAAAATATGTTTTTTTTAGGACAACATATCTCCGACACTTCTACCATGCACTCTTTAACAAATTCTGCTTCAGAAAAAGGTTTACATAACTTAGCAATTTTGTGTGCAATAACATAACTTGCTTGTGTGGTAGATTTCTCGATGTTACTTTGTTTGCTAAAAATATTTTGTTGTTTATTTAAGTTTTTTGCTAAGTTGTCTGCAGCATTTTTAAGTTCTTCTAAAGAAAACGATGCATATTTTGGATGTTTTGATGTAAAATGCCTCTTTAAATTATATTCCTTGAAAACAGCAATGGTTTAATGGCAAACTAAACAAATTGCTTTCTTACCAATGTTCGTAAAAAGGTATTTTTCTGTCCATGCTTCATTAAAATTTCTGCATTCCAAATCAACTTTTCTTTTTTTAGATTGTATCATTTTGCAAATGCTTACAAATAAATATTTTAATACAATAAAATAAAAACAATGTTTTCAAATTTTACTTACAAAATGTCCTCCACTTTTTCAATTTATTATATATTTGCAAAATAACACACACTGTATCAAAAGAAATATGAGGAGTAATAGGAAATAGGACCAGTGCTAAATCAAAATAAACTTATACATGTCTTTCCAAGTAGTTGTAAAACTTCAGCAAGGTAACAATGAATTTTATGCTGAAGTAGGTATTCCAAACAACCATACTTAATTCAGATTTAATAAATAAAGAATCATATTATTGGGACCAAAGTGCTGAGGTATTTAGATCATAAACTGTCAGTGATATGGTTGAAATAGATACCCAAACACTGACTGCTTGTCTTGAGACCTTGAGAGGTAAATAGGATTATTAATGAATAAACAATTATGAATCTCCGGGGATTTCCCTATATTTTAAAAGAAATTTAAAGTAAATAGTTACAATTAAACAGTTTTTAAAAATATAGTTAGCTAAGGCTGTTCGTAATTATAATACTCTCTATTATTTATATATTTAATAATTTATGTGAACACTATGCAAACTATTACTGTTGATTTCAACAAAATCACATAAAAGGGATTAAAAAGATTAGGTACTTGCGGGGTTTTTCAACGGGCCGGACAAAGTAAGCGAAAGGGCCGGACCCGGCCCGCAGGCCGGCTTTTGCCAACCCCTGTGCTATAGCCTTATTCTTTAACTATATCGCTGTAATAACATTGTTTCTAGACAGGTAAATTATCATTGTATACTGGGCGTACCAATCAAACTGGTTTTTTTTTCAATTTTCACAACACCCTGTGGAATATTCTAGCTTTTATACAATATTGAAATTAAAACCCAACTATAGCCCCAGGTTTTCTTAACGTTCTGTTTGTTATTCATTCGCTTATGTTGGATAATAAAAAAGTTAGGGACTTTAACAACTAAACATGTTCTTTATCAATACATGGTGTTTCTAAATAAGTGCGACAAACTTTAAGGGGTAATTCTGCATGAAAAAATAATGATCGTTTACTTGATAAAGCTATGTCCGCAAATGCTTGCAAATATAAAATTCTTTTGCCAAACGATCATTATTTTTTCATGCAGAAATTACCCCTTAAAGTTTGTCGCACTTATATTTAGAAACACCTGTATCGATAAAGAACATGGCTAGTTGTTAAAGTCCTTAACTTTTTATTATCCAACGTAAGCGAATGAATAAAAAAACAGAATGTTAATAAAACCTGGAGCTATAGTTAGGCTTTGATTTAAATATTTTATAAAGGCTAGAATATTCCACAGGGTGTTGTGAAAATTGAGAAAAAAAACCCAGTTTGATTGGTACACCCGGTATACAATGAAAATTTACCTGTCTATCAACAATATTATCATAGCTATTTTGTTAAAGAATAAGGCTATAACATATTAAAAAAAATTACTTAAATCGGACAACAGGTTTGGGAGATACGAGACATCAAAAATTACCCATTTTTTTGGGGTGCCCGTTTTTCGTGCCGGTGAGTGTAGATTAAATTAGAAGTTCATTGTAAAAAAGGAAGTAAACAAAAACACGAGAAAAATGAATTTATATAAGTAAATAGGTAAGTAAATATTATAGATTAAAATAAGTACAGAAAATATATAATTATAGAGATATATAATCACTTATTGTACCTTCATTTAAGGCTAACTTTAAAAGTAAAGCAGATCTACTATTATTCATGTTTAAAAACAAAAGGCACACAAAACACTAAGTACGATTAGGACCGCGAATCTACAACAGATAAATGTCTGGAAACCGTTACACAGGGTTGCCAAAAAACGGAAGTCACACCGAGCGGTGTGGTATACGGAAGACGCTACGCGTTGTGTACATAGCCTGTATAGTAGCACGGGAGCGACACTAGCGCTGGTGATATACCGTCGAACTAAAATCTGATCTTATGAGTATGTTAGATACGATATGACTTCCAGCGAAATTTTTAATATAAGCCTACTGATACCATCTAGTAGCCAAATTCGTAAAAATATAGGCAAAACGTTGTGACTTCCGAAATTGGAAGTCATAACGGTATATATGAAGTAACAACGTATTACGAGAATCTACTTTGGAAGTCACATGGATACATGTATCAATATATATATATATATATATATATATATATATATATATACATCCTACTATCAATTTGGCATCGATACGTTATGCATTTACCATCGATTTGGCATCGTCTTGCAAAGTGGCATCTGTATATCGATGCCACTTTACACTACCTTAATAACTTTTTTTCTGCACTTGTTACCAGAAGTCTAATCAACTCGGTAGTTAGAGATTTGATTTCTTGATGTTACTTTAATATATCAGCTTTCTTTGTTTATCCCTTACTAAGTTATATAAGTTTATTCCATAAAATGTTTGAGTCCAAAATGATGGTACAGTGAAAATATTATATACATTTAGTTCAGTGTTTTACCGTTTTGTCGCTGCCGCTATATACATGAAAACGTATATCCCACTTTCATTATCAATCATTTTGGCATCAGAAATTTGGCATCACTGTTGAATATAATATTATCCACACCGAAAAATAGGCAATTTGAGAATGTATATATTATTTTCATCAACAAATCATTCTGGCATCATGTTGTTTTCACCCAATTTTGAAAAAATGTGAAAACTTTGTATTATCCACGTCCGTCTGTCTGTAATCACAACTCCTCCGTCAACATACCAGCTAGAATGACAAATGAGGTGTCAACTGAAAGCTGATAATCCAAGGATGGTACTAAAGGTGAGATATTTGACCTTGGCGGTCTGTTTGTCGGTCTGTCCGACCGCGAATATAATTCCTCCATCATTATACCAGGTAGAATGACAAATGAGGTGTCAAATGAAAGCTTATAATCCAAGGATGGTACTAAAGGTGAGATATTTGACCTAGGCTGTCTTTCCGTCGGTCCGTACGACCGCGAATATAACTCCTTCGTCATTATACCAGGTAGAATGACAAATAAGGTGTAAAATGAATGCTTATAATCCAAGGATGGTACTAAAGTTGACATATTTGACTTATGCGGTCTGTGCGTCGGTCCCTCCGACCGCGAATATAACTCCTCCATTATTATACAAGCTTGAATGATAAATGAGGTGTCAAATAAATGCTTATAATCCAAGGATGGTACTAAAGGTGAGATATTTGACCTAGGCTGTCTTTCCGTCGGTCCGTACGACCGCGAATATAACTTCTCCGTCATTATACCAGGTAGAATGACAAATGAGGTGTCAAATGAAAGCTTATAATCCAAGGATGGTACTAAAGGTGAGATATTTGACCTAGGCTGTCTTTCCGTCGGTCCGTACGACCGCGAATATAACTCCTCCGTCATTATACCAGGTAGAATGACAAATGAGGTGTCAAATGAAAGCTTATAATCCAAGGATGGTACTAAAGTTGACATATTTGACTTGGGCGGTTTGTGCGTCGGCCCCTCCGACCGCGAATATAACTACCAGCTTGAATGATAAATGAGGTGTCAAATAAAAGATTATAATCCAAGGATGGTACTAAATGTGAGATATTTGACCTAGGCTGTCTTTCCCTCGGTCCGTACGACCGCGAATATAACTTCTCCGTCATTATACCAGATAGAATGACAAATGAGGTGTCAAATGAAAGCTGATAATCCAACGATAGTACTAAAGGTGAGATATTTGACCCAGGCTGTCCTTCCGTCGGTCCGTACGACCGGGAATATAACTCCTCCGTCATTATACCAGGTAGAATGACAAATGAGGTGTCAAATGAAAGCTGATAATCCAAGGATGGTACTAAAGGTGAGATATTTGACCTTGGCTGTCTGTCCGTCGGTCTGTCCGACCGCGAATATAACTCCTCGATCATTATACCAGGTAGAATGACAAATGAGGTGTCAAGTGAAAGCTTATAATCCAAGGATGGTACTAAATGTGAGATATTTGACCTAGGCTGTCTTTCCGTCGGTTCGTACGACCGCGAATATAACTCCTCCATCATTATACCAGCTTGAATGATAAATGAGGTGTCAGATGAAAGCTTATGATCCAAGGATGGTACTAAAGGTGAGATATTTGACCTAGGCTGTCTTTCCTTCGGTCCGTACGACCGCGAATATAACTTCTTTGTCATTATACCAGGTAGAATGACAAATGAGGTGTCAAATGAAAGCTGATAATCCAAGGATGGTACTAAAAGTGTGATATTTGACCTAGGCGGTCTGTCCGTCGGTCCGTACGACCGCGAATATAACTCCTCCGTCATTATACCAGGTAGAATGACAAATCAGGTGTCAAATGAAAGCTGATAATCCAAGGATGGTACTAAAGGTGAGATATTTGACCTTGGCGGTCTGTCCGACCGCGAATATAACTCCTCGATCATTATACCAGGTAGAATGACAAATGAGGTGTCAAATGAAAGCTGATAATCCAAGGATGGTACTAAAGGTGAGATATTTGACTTAGGCGGTCTGTGCGTCGGCCCCTCCGACCGCGAATTTAACTCCTCCATTATTATACCAGCTTGAATGATAAATGAGGTGTCAAATAAAAGATTATAATCCAACGATGGTACTAAAGGTGAAATATTTGACCCAGGCTGTCCTTCCGTCGGTCCGTACGACCGGGAATATAACTCCTCCGTCATTATACCAGGTAGAATGACAAATGAGGTGTCAAATGAAAGCTAATAATCCAAGGATGGTACTAAGGGTGAGATATTTGACCTTGGCGGTCTGTCCGTCGGTCTGTCCGACCGCGAATATAACTCCTCGATCATTATACCAGGTAGAATGACAAATGAGGTGTCAAATGAAAGCTTATAATCCAAGGATGGTACTAAAGGTGAGATATTTGACCTAGGCTATCTTTCCGTCGGTTCGTACGACCGCGAATATAACTCCTCCATCATTATACCAGCTAGAGTGATAAATGAGGTGTCAAATGAAAGCTTATAATCCAAGGATGGTACTAAAGGTGAGATATTTGACCTAGGCAAACTTTCTGTCGGTTCGTACGACCGCCAATATAACTCCTCCGCCATTATACCGGGTAGAATTACAAATGAGGTGACAAATGTCAAAGTTTAGTAAAAATGACTCAAAATTAGTAAATTCGTATATCAATCCACGCAAAGTTTCACGTAAAATTCAAATATCGTCTTCCAGTTCTACTTTCGATTACTTTGGGTGAAAAGCTAGGACTTACGAAGTCCAATTACTTGTTTTGTTTAAAAATAAGGCATATCATAGACATGCCTTAGGCATCATAGAAGACAATGACACAGAAAAATCAAAACACAGCAGCATGTCAAAAAGGCCTTAGTTATGTATCTTCGGTCCTGTTAGTCCAATCGTGATGTATAGCACCTCAAATGATAGGATTTGACAAACAGAATACAATGACATAGAACATTCAAATACAACAGCATGTCAAAAGGGCCTTAGTAGCGTATCTTCGGTCCTATTAGTCCAATCGTGACGTACAGCATCTTAAATAGTAGGACTTCATAAATAGAATCAAATTTGACACAAACAAATCAAATACAGCAACAAGTCATAAGGGCCTTTGTTATGTATCTTCGGTCCTATTGGTCCAATCGTGACATACAGCAACTCAAATGATAGGGTTAAACGAACAGAATACAATGACATAGAATAATCAATTACAGCAACATGCCAAAAGGTCCTTATTTACGTATCTTCGCTCCTATTGGTCCAATCGTGGAGTACAGCACCTCAAATAACTGGATTTGTCAAATAGAATACAATGACATAGAAAAATCAAATACAGCAGCATGTCAAAAGGGCCTTAGTCTTGAATCTACGGTCCTATTGGTCCAATCGTGATGTTCAGCACCTCAAATAATAGTATTTGACAAATAATATAAAATGGCACAGAAAAATCAAATACAGCAACATGTTAAAAGGGCCTTAGTCATGCAGCTTCGCTACAATTGATCCAATCGTGACGTACAGCGCCTCAAACGATGGGATTTAACGGGCAGAATGCGGCTGTAGACAAATCAAAATGGCGGCATGTAATAGCACCTTAAAATTGTAGAAATAAAATGGATTAACGCACAGAGGTGTATGACATATTATGTGACAGTATTTAACAAATTGAATACGATTACATATGTCCAGTTTTTGACAAGTGACTTCTCTACATGATAAACGCGAAAAGGCTCCGTTCGTTCACTGTTCGACATAGGCCTCCCGTTCACTGCATATATCCACTGCTTCCTGGAGCCGTGACATAAGAGGATAGAATTTAACCTTCGGAGTACGGAAATTATTTGACTTACTTAGATTACGATGATGGGTCAAGCGTGACCCATTCTCATTTTATTTATAAGGATGTTTTAAATAGTCAGTATTATCAAACAGTATCTTTAATTCAACAAAAAACAAACAAAATCCTAAATTATTGTATTTAAATTTTTTAAGATGGTTACCCATGGGCATAATATACTAGTTCGCTCCGGTGGCGCGGCGGCCAGATTTTAATACCTTACAGAAAACGGGCATAGGTAAATTTGCTCCGGCCATATATTTGAATACAGTGGAACCTCGATAAGTCGGATTAATCGAGACTGCGGCCGATCCGAGTTATCGAAAATCCGAGTTATCCGGAGAATATGGCAAAAATTAATAAAACACGGTATACTTACACATAAACTCCATTATAATTGCAAAAACATGAAATACATAAAATATGCACAATACATCTAAATTACGTACAGTTGTATACATACAGTATTGTTTATTTCTTGGTAAAAAACTTGGTCAAAGTGAAAAAATGTTTGTTTTGTCTGATGAAAATCGGTTCGGGTTAGCCGGACTTCCGGGTTATCGGAGGCCGACTTATCGGAGTTCCACTGTACGTATACCCGTAAACAGAGACGGCTGCGATTTACGTGTACCTACAAACATATTGAAAATATTCTTCGAAATCCGAAGACCGGGTCAGGACTGACCCGGCATCATAGATGTTACGTAGAGGAAAAACTGTAACTTGCATGTTCACGAATTATATACGAAAAAATAGATTGAAACAAATAAGGAGAACTTACGATCAATCAGATTTGTAAAAAAATTATTTCATAAAATATTCAGAAATAACTGAATTTCGGGTCACGCTTGACCCAGTCTTCGTACTCCGAAGGTTAACGAATTAAACGACAAAGAAGACTAAACAAGGCAGCGTGCGGGAAAAACAGGACCATCCTTTGTATACTCCACAGGAAAGCATTATATATTCAACGTTAGAATTATGTTATAGTATAAGGGTATATATTTTTAAATGATAAATATATTTTTTTATTTAGTACATTCCGTACGTTTTTTAAACATGATCAGGAGAATTTGTTGCCTGAAGTCTATAAAAGAATTTCCTAACAATCCTTGTGTTATGGATTATTTTTGAGAATGTGTTTAAAAGTTAGCTTACATGCTTATTGTTCAATGGTCTTATCAGTTTTAAGCGCTTGTCTTTTTGTAGGGCTATTAATTGTGATTTCAACCATTCTTGCGGGACAATGCCTTTTCAGTAAATGAAGTGAATATTGTTATACATTTAATTTTTTTCCTCAATTAATTGGATGCCCCCTACTGGTGTTTGGTCTAAGCTTACAGCTTTTCCCCATTGAAGCTATTTTATAACTAATTATAATTAGGGGTACGGAATTTTCGCAAACAAAAACATGAATTTCGCATTTACTTTTTTTATAATTACAAAATTTCGCATTTATTTTTACGAGTAAAACAACAGAAAACATTAAGTAAAAGCTAGCATCGTTGTAATTTCGACATTCGACTCTTTAAGAGCTGTTCTTCGATCTGTCACTACAATATTATATGTGCTGAAGAATCGTTCTGCGTCTACGCTGTTCGTTGGACTCCAAATGCTCTGTAATGCTGCTTTAGCAAATGACGGAAAACTGCACTGTGTAGCAATTGTGTCTTGTGTCACACAGATATAGGTCATCTGTTGCAAATTCTTTGACTCGATCACTCAAAATTGTTTTAGGGCGTCCCATTTTAGGGGATACTTTAAGTAACTTTATGTTACTATGAAAACTTTTTTGATAGACCATGTTCTTAATAAAAATTGACGGAATGAGCACTGATTGTCCTGTTTGACTAATTTATATGTTTAGAAAATAAGAATTAGCCGACTTTTATTCCTACTTAGATTTTTACCAATACAAAAGACCGAAATGCAGATAACAACAGTCAGATTATTTATATTTCTCAAAGAATCAACATTGAAAAATATCAATTCCTTATCTTATCTTTATCTATTTAATGATGAACAATGAAAGTTCCTTCTGTTTCAACACGTGTTAGAAAAATAAACAACCTTTCAAAAATTATGTACAATAGAAAACTTTCCGTAAAATCTTTCCATGCCTTATTTACTACGTAACTACCTACTTATTTACGGGCGAGTTGGGCACCTGCAGGTATTTCGGGGAAATAAACAAAAACTCCATATTTCACATTTATCGCATTTATGTTCAAAATTTCGCCGAAATTCGCATCTATTTCGTAAAAACGAAAATTCCGTACCCCTAATTATAATAAAACAGTTGGTCCAGAATCATTATCTCGTTGACTGTTTCTTGTTTATCGTTGATAATTCTGCCGTTTGAACCTTCTGATAATCCATATATTTTCTCTATCTGCTCTTAAAGTGTGTTTATTATATTATTTTCTTTCTCATTTAATTTACACCGATCCAGACTAGTATAGCTCCATATAACAGTTCTAGTTCTGCAGTAACGAATCAATACTTTTATTTAGCACATTAATTTTTGTTTTGTCTTCGGGTCTATTAAATAATTTTCTTGCACTGTTTCTCGCAATTTTTAATTATCCATTTATTACTCTACTTGTCTTATTTTTTGAATATACGACTTGAATAAAGACTTTAATGTTTTTCCAGTCGTTATTGTTTAGTAGACTGGAATATTGAGATATTAATTCTTTACATTACATATTTGTCTTTCGGTGATTTTCTATTATTAATATGAAGCTGGAAGTGTTAGGTTACACTGGTTTTTGATATTTGGTCCAGAGTTCCCTCTCAATTCTTTTGTCGGATTTCTCTTTAATATTATCGCAGCTGCATGCACTGGTACTAGGTTCTGAGTGCTCAGGTGACCTTTGAAGGACTCCCAATTACTCTATTTCGTCCACTTCTTCTGAGGTGGGTTCAGAAAAGGATATCAACTTCTATTCCATTATTCCATATCTATTTATATGCCATCTAATGATTTTATTTTAAATTTAGCTGCTTGATCTTCTTCATGAGTAATAAAATTTTTGTTATTTTTGCTACTTAGCATAAAGCATTAGAAAGTCTGTAAGCTTTTTTTGTGAACTGCTGAAGTGCGTCCTATAAAAGTAGACATATTTTCATGAAAAACATTTTTTCATGAAAATTCTTTAATTTTATTCAATATGTTCAATACAGCGATTTTAACGGTTTTACAAATTTTTTATGTCGATGCCGTGCGCATAATACTATTCTGAAAGCTCTGAAAAATAGTTATTTTTTTCTTCAATTATCTCAGCTGATTTTTTTATTTACGATTCATTTCTTCAGATTTGGGAACACTTAATAATCGGAGGGGGCCAAGTCAGGAGACTAAGCCGCATGAGAAAGTAATTCGAACCCCAACTCGAATTTTTGCTACTGTGACAACGCTCTTGTGAGTCGATGTATTGCCTTAGGTCTTGAGAACACTTTAAAGAACACTTTTTTCTTCTGTTTATAGAGTCGTTTTTCATTCATCACATACCGGAACTCACCACATAAATTTTGAAGACCCTGACATCAAAACTGTATTAAATTATATGTGATCTAAGTAAGTTATAGAAAAAGTCAGAATAGATAGAGTAGAACACTTATAAAAAAATTGTAACAAGCAATTGGACATCGTAAGTTCTAATTTTTCACCCAAGGTGACCGGAAGTTGAACCGGCAGTCGATATTTGAACTCTTCGTGTAACTTTTTGTCAGTTGATATGACGGATGAATTTTGTTCACCGACAGACATGGACGAACAGACAGGCATGAAACCGGAAGTATGTATTTGTTCTGGTCTTTCTTAGTCGCGTTGAATAATAGTTTGTACTATTTCGACGAATTTAAAACAGTACTTTCGGTTGCAACTCTGGAACAGCCAGTCCGAGGTCAAACTTCTCACATAAAATATCATATTTTGGTTATAGGCTTTCATTTGACACCTTATTTGTCATTCTTTCTGTCCTACTAACAGAGGAGTTGTGTTTATTGACGGACAGACATGGATAATTCTATGTTTTCACATTTAATAATAAAAACAATAATTATATAATTCAGTTAACCTGACTATGTCATTGTGATAATGACTTCTTATCTAAAAGTGACAACGGCAATCATTCCATTCACTCACGGTAAAATATCGCAAAACCTCCAGATTTTAAAGAACCGCTTGGATTGACATGAAATTTGGCACACACGTAGCTAAGATGCCAAAGAAAAAATGAGATTATGCCGATATGTTCTCTTGCCCTGGATGTGACTTTCACCCCTTCTTGGGGGTGAAAAACATACGTTCAAAATAAGTCCGGGAGTAGATAAACTGACTAGTTCTAATTCTAAGCAAATTTTGTTCTATAAAAGTTTTAAACGGCTGAAAATATTATAAGAATTTTTTGCTCTACATTGTGCTTTCTATCTATACCTTTAAGGAACGCACTATTTTCGGGGACACCCTGTATATGATCTGTAAGTTGCATTGGTTAAAAATGCTTATTTTTGAAAGGGGTTTTATTGAAAGGGCTCTAACGAATCACTAGTCACGAGTATGTATATGCAAATTTTAAACAGCCATATCTTAACCAATTTTTGTCTTCCAGAAAATCAAAAAATCCCAAATATTTAAAAAAGCAAAACCTACATTTTTTACTCTTTAAGATATTTGGTATCACTAATAATTTTTAAGTTATTTTGAAAAAAGTCTTTTTTTTTCAAAATTAATGATTTAAAATTTACTTTAAAACCAAATTTTTTCACAAATAAGCCCTTTGAACTGATGAAACTTACAAACACAAACAATACATAAAGTTACTTGTGAAGTGGTAACGATTAATTCCATTTGGGCTGTTAATTAGAGGGAGATTTTTACGATATTTTTAACCAAAAAATAAGGAACAACTGTATTTTGAGCGTAACTTGCTTACTCTTGCTGCTAGAAACTTTTTAAAAAAATAAAAATAAACGTTTTCTTAAACACTTTAAAAAAGTTGTAATAAGTTTTCCCAGAAAAGTGTTTCATTTTTTTTTATTTCACGTTAAAATATTCGATTTGGAATTTGACATATAAGAGCTTATTTTTCACTATAGTCTGTTTTTAAACCAAGAGGAGTTAATTCAAATTTCCCGCGCCGTAAACCTTGTTTGTAATTGGTACAACCTCAGGCAATTTTACTCATATCAAATTTTGACAATAATGACATTTATAAAATTTTAACACTATTGGCATTTCATAGGTTAGTTTATTTATTTTATCAGCGATTTTTGCATTTTCTGCGTTATTCCTTTTATTTTTAGATTTTTAGTGAATATTACCGTCAAAGGCCGATATGATCAACCAAAAAAGAAGATGTATCTGAAGATATTTCTAGTGACTTTCTTGGGTGTGAATCTGTCTTTTTACCCTAATAGCACAAGGACGTCCAATGGACGTCCATAGGACGTCCTTCACGGACTTTAACGACGTCCGTTTACGTCCGAGGAACGTCCTTTATACGTCCTATTTTGGTCCAAATGTCGCGCTACCGAACGTCCATTGGACGTCCATCTAAGGTCCGAGGGGACGTAAATTGGACTTTAATCGGACGTAAATTGGACCTTAATCCGACGTCCTAGGGGACGTAAATTGGACCTTAACAGGACGTCCTAGTTTGGTCCAAAGCCACATTGCCAAATGTCCAATGGACGTCCACCTAACGTCCGAGGGGACCTAAATTGGACCTTAATCGGACGTAAATTGGACGTTAATCGAACGTAAATTGGACCTTAATCGGACGTAAATTGGACCTTAATCGGACGTCCTAGGGGACGTAAATTGGACCTTAACAGGACGTCCTAGTTTGGTCCAAATGCCTCGTTGCCAAACGTCCAATGGACGTCCATCTAACGTCCAATGGACGTCCACCTAAAGTCCGAGGGGACGTTCGGTGGACGTCAATTGGACCTTCATAGGACGTCCCAGTTTGGTCCAATGTCGTGCTGCCGAACGTCCATCTAACGTCCTGAGAGGACGTTCGGTGGACGTCTAGCGCCGATATTTAGACCTGTGGAGAATGTATTGTGGGAAATAAAAAATACATTTTTTAAGGAACTTATATTACATCTTATATTAAATTACAATTATTGGATATTACATTATTTACATTAAATTACAATTACACTTCTCCAAGAAATTAACGCACCACCTTAAAATGATGCATTTTTGATGTCTCGAATTTCCTAAACCTGTTGTCCAATCTCAGTGATTTTTTTTATAATATTATAGCCTAGGCTACAAGGTTACCTCCTTAAGCTTGTCATGAACGGGGAGCTATACTGTAATATATTATGTATATTATATCATATCACTCCCTATAGTAATGAGTGAGCCTGGAGACACGGAACTAATGGTTCCGTGTGTGCAGGCTCACTCATTACTATAAAGAGCTATGTGATATAATATATATTACAGTATATAGCTCCCCGTGCATGAAAAGCTTAAGGAGGTAACCTATAGCCTAGGCTATAATATTATAAAAAAAATCACTTAGATGGGACAACTGGTTTAGGAAATTCGAGACATCAAAAATGCTCAATTTTTAAGGTGGTGCGTAATGGGCTGTATATTATACATATACATATTATTTCAAATCGACACCTTGCTCATTTGGAGATAATGGACAATTTCTTAAAAAGAAGATATTCTATCTATGTATACTTATTATACAGAGAGCAGGTAAAGGTTGGAATAAATTCATTTTTTTTTTGAGAATGGAGGATTTTGGAGAAAAATCCCGAAACAGGTCAATTTTTGTTTTTAAATTACGACTTTTTGGCATATATATCATACTAGTGACGTCACCCATCTGGGCGTTATGACGTCATCGATGATTTTTTTAAATGAGAATAGGAGTCATGTGATAGCTTATTTGAAAGGTAATTCAATTCTCTATTCAGTAATATAAACATTAACATAATTATTTATACAGGGTGTCCAAATTTTTTTTTTTGATTAAATTAATTGACATGGAAATAAGAATGTATGTAATTTATTTAATTCAAAATACATTTTACTGCTCTCAGAAAACAAAAAAATGTTTATTTGAAAAATATTCATGGCTTTTCGCTTAAATTAAATATTCAAACTGTCACGAGGCTGGTGGGTGGCTGCTTTAATATTGAATTTAAGCAAAAACAATATTTATTTGCCAAATAAACATTTTTTGTTGTCTTCTGATAGCAGTAAAATGTATTTTGAATTAAATAAATTACGCACATTCTTCTTTTTATGTCAGTTAAATTAATCCAAAAAAATTTTTTTGGACACCCTGTATAAATAATTATGTTAATGTTTATATTACTGAATAGAGAATTGAATTACCTTTCAAATGAGCTATTATACGATCCCTATTTTCATTTAAAAAATTCATCGATGACGTCATCACGCCCAGATGGGTGACGTCACTAGTATAATATATATGCCAAAAAGTCGTAATTTAAAAATAAAAATTGACATGTTTCAGGATTTTTTTCCAAAATAGTCCATTCTCGAGAAAATGAATTTATTCCAACCTTTACGTGCTCACTGTATAGTGTAATATTATATTATAATATTATAATAATCATTCAACTTTTGTCTAATTTTTTTTCATCCGCCTTCGCTTTCTGTCTTTAGATAATTCAATATTATAAATAGATTATAAAATACTGAGATAAATACTTTTTGCTTACTAGGTACAATAACCAACCCAATCTGTTTGACAAAAGAACCGTTATGGGTAAAGGTAATAAGTTAAGACGAACAAAAGGCGACCGCGACTTTCCTTTAACAATTGTAATTCAAAATTCAAGGAAGTCTATACTTTATAGAAAATCAAAAAGATTGGCTAGAATACAAATATGTACTTATACAGAGTGTTTGGTAAAGAATAGGCCATAGATTAACCTTAGATTTCGGAGGGTAAAATAGGTCGATTTAAGTTAACTTACGTTAGTACTAAAGTTGATAATAACCGAAATACAAGGTGTCAAATTTAAACTTTTATTTTATTTATTCTTGAATATTTCCTAACAAGCATGGGATAATATCACGAAATTTGGTAAGCGGGGTTTTTTTGGGACAAGAAATCTAAATTCAACACCAAAATTGATGTATTGCCCAGGAAATAATCAAGAATAAAATAAAAGTTTAAATTTGACACCCTGTATTTCGGTTATTATCATCTTTCGTACTAAAGTAAGTTAGCTTAAATCGACCTATTTTAAGCTCAGTAATCCAAGGTTAAGCTATGGCCTATTTTTTACCAAACACCCATAAGATTGAAAAATGTATGAAAAATATACCAGAAAGAATAAGAAATATATATCAAAGAGCATGAAAAAATATGTAAATGTAATAAAAAACGTAAATAATACCAATGTTTGGATACCAGTTGTCCTGGCTGGTGGTTTTTTCCATCATTCTCGGTGAGTTTGTCCTCTAGGCCATCAGGGATCGATAGGCTATGTCCAGACGGTGGTAGCAGCAGAGTCTGAATGCTTCCTTTTTGGCGTTCACTTACCAAGAAGTGACTGGCTGCAACGTGGAGCTCCAGTAGCTGTCTGGGGTTGATGGCTCCGAAAACTCCTCATCTGATCGAGGAATCAGGAACATAGACTGTTTCGGCACTTCAGAAAAACTCCAGGAGCAGGAATCCTCAGGGTGGTAGATTAAAATGTTGTGCGCCTATGTCAAAGGGGCACATAATAATCCATTGGATGGGCTTATGCATTGATGCTCTAAATGGCCCGATGAGGCGGTCGGACTTTGTGTTATGTTGTGAAACAGCGTCTTCATAGTTTTACGTAATATATAGTATATGTATAAGTATATTATACTTTAATTCGTATATACTATAATTTCTTACATTATGAAAATCAGTGGTTAATGAATAAAACTCTACGCGGGAGCCCTAACGACGACAACGACTGAGAGATCAACTCTCCAACTTCGAACTGATATCGGTGGGTGAATCGAAAATCTATCGCCTATCGTTATAGTTTTGTGAACAGAGGAACCAAGTAGTGGGGGTGATTTTCAGACGTCCACAAAAAGTCCGTATTTCGTCCAGTACGGACGTCCAAAGGACGTTCGTATTTATTCCACCATCGGACGTCCACCATCGGAAGTCCGAAGGACGTACATATTTAGTCCACCGTATTCATATTTATTCCACCCGAAGTACGTCCAACGTCGGACGTCCAAAGGACATCCATTTATAGTCCATAGACATTAGGACTAAGACTGGACCTGGACCTATTTTGGGCACGGCCACGTATATTCAACTTCAAAAAGATGCTCTTAAGATTCATTTTTAGTACAGATACATTGATAAAAATTATATTTTTGCTTACTAGAATTAATTAGCAAACTTATGTCATCTTGGTAACTAGAATAATAAAACATTGTAACAAATAATTTACAAATAAGATTTTCACACTTTACAAAAAAAAAACAAAAACATGTTTAGAATATTAAACTGTGCAATTTTGAATTAAATATAATTATCTTTTCGATGTAAACTATTTTATTAACATAATTAAGTTAATATTTTATTGAATTATTTTGCTATTTTATCCCGTAATTCGTATAATATGTCGAATATGGACGATCAGCAAACGTCCGTATTTCGTCCAGTACGGACGTCCAAAGGACGTTCATATTTATTCCACCCGAAGGACGTCCAACATCGGACGTCCGAAGGACGTACATATTTAGTCCACCGAAGGACGTCCAACGTCGGACGTCCGAAGGACGTACATATTTAGTCCACCGAAGGACGTCCAACGCCGGACGTCCAAAGGACGTCCATTTATAGTCCATGGACGTTAGGATCAAAAATGGACCTATTTTCGACGTCCAGAGGACGTCGTGTGCTATTAGGGTTATTTTACCTACTCCTCTTGGTTTTAAAACAAAGCTTAGCAATAACTCTGCTTCTACTGGGTCTACAGACCTGACACATATACCATTTTTTCACTTTTCTATAAGCTATATTTGCTATTTGCCAATTTTTTTTTTCAATAAAGTAGGTACCTACTTTTTGAGTTATTTGCGAAAAACCGTCTAAAAACGTGTTTTTTTTTTTGTTGAAAAATGAACATATTCACTCGCAAATATCTCTAAAAGTATTGACTTAGTGAAAAACTCTATAAAATAGAAGTTGCTTAGAATTAGTCAGTTTATCCAATTCCGGACTTATTTGAACGTATTTGTTTTCATCCCCGATAACGGACGAAACTCACCTCCAGATCAAAAGCACATATCGGCACAATATCACTTTTTTTCTTTAACATATTAGCTATGCGTGTCCCAAATTTTATGTCAAACCAAGCGTTGCTTCAAAATTCTGAACAAAAACCGTAAGTAAATTAAATGAAAATGTAAAAGGTACATTCCATGTCAAATCACTCATGCAAAAAAATTTGGATCTCCGATTTGTCTGAAAATTGGTATATAGCTTCTGCGGGACGTAAAAAGAAGATATTTAAGGTCAAAAAATCTTCTTCTTCTTTTTTTCTCAAAATGTTATTTTATGCGATTTTACAGTGATTTGGTGTTTATTTAAACAAATTTGCATTTTCTGTCGTAAAGTATCAATGAAAAACATAATATTTTAATAGAAATGACTCAAAAATGTCATTATATGGCATTATAACAAGTTATTTTGAATCAAAACAAGATTTTGATCAAATTTTATAGTGTAAAAAACGTTAAAATACCGTTTTTTACATTTTCCTCCATTCCCAAAATACATCATCATCGATTTGGCTAAAAATTTGCCCGCAGATAGCTAAAAGATAGGATGTTTTTCACGCACATGTTTACTGATGTATGTAGTGAAACTAATAATTCCTGTTTCAAAGAAAACCAAATAGCCGTTTCAATTAAAAATAAATCAATAAAACATGACATAATATTTACAAAAGCAGACAAAGGTAACACTACTATTGCTATCGACAAACGAGACTATAATAACAAAACAATAGAATTTTTAACTAACCAAAACAGTATAAAACTAAACAAAGACCCCACAGAAAAATACCGAAAACAAATTAAACTAGCCATTGAAAATTCAAAATCAATACTAAATCCAACAGAACAGAAATACCTTAATATTATGAACCCACAACCTCCTAAATTATACTCTTTTATTAAACTACACAAACCTGACCACCCAATAAGACCTGTAGTTTCTTTTTATACAGCTCCGTCATATAAACTTTCAAAAAAACTGTCAGATATTATTACAGAATACACTAAATTTTCACCTAAATTCACCGTAAAAAATACACTAGAACTAGTTAATAAAATACAACATTTTCAATTGCCCAACAACTCCAGACTAATTTCATTTGACGTAAAAAATCTTTTTCCTAGTGTTCCTCCTACAGAAACTTTTGTTTTAGTTAAGAATCTTTTAGACCATAATAGTACAAATCCGATCATTGCATCTGAAATTTTACACCTTCTTGAAATTTGCATAAATCAAGACTATTTTGAATTCAATAATCAAATATACACAAACAACAGTGCAGGACTTATTATGGGTAATCCTCTAAGCCCATTGCTATCAGATATATTTATGAACCAACTTGAAACAACAATTTCTAAACATCCCGTATTTAAACAGTTCTTATATTGGTGGAGATACGTGGATGATATACTAGTATGCTTTACAGGAACTAACAGACAACTTGACCAATTTCTATCATATATTAATTCACTTCATAATAATATTGAGTTTACAATAGAAACAGAACAGAATAACTCCATAAACTTTCTAGATGTAACGATTTCCAGACTACACAACAAACATGAGTTCTCCGTATATCATAAACCTACCCATACTAACACAACTATACACAATTCATCATCCCATCCTACACAACACAAATTAGCAGCCTACCATAGCATGATACATAGACTGACAGAAATTCCCATGACAAAAAATAACTTCGAGATAGAACTAAACATCATTAAACAAATAGCAGTAAACAACGGCTATAACGAACAAACAGTTAACAAAATTTTAAACCAAAAACTCCATAAGAAAGCCCTGAAATTAGTGTATCCACCACCACAGAAAGAACCCAGTACTTTCTGCTCTCTCACATATACTGGCAAGATAACAACAAAAATAGCCAGATACATAAAAAAGAAAGGAATAACACCAGCTTTCAGAACTAACAACAACTTAAGCAAATATATTAAGAACAATAAAAGTCGAAAGAGAAAGCAACTACAGAGTGGTGTGTACAAACTAACTTGTGGTGACTGTCCGAAAACGTACATCGGTCAAACTGGCAGAACTTTTGACAAACGGATAGCAGAACACAAAAGGGCATTCAACAATAGAAAAACAGACACTTCTACATACGCACTTCACCTTCTAGATCATAATCATTCTTTCAATGAAGAGTTTCAAATTCTACATATTCAAAATAAAGGCCTTAAGCTATCTTTTTTAGAATCTATGGAAATTAATAAACTGAAAAATACAGATATAATTCTGAATGACCAACTCGAGACAAACAGCTCCCCACTCCTCAACCTCTTCAGTTGAAGACTTAAAAAGGCAAACACATTGTAAACTATATCACTTGAGAAAGGCACTCCGCCGAAACAGCTGTAGTCACTTAGTTATAATAAATTTTGTGGAAGTTAGAAAACAAACGTTTTCAGTGTTTTACTGTTAGATAAAAGATAGGACTTTAAGTGGTTAGAAGGATTTGAATTATATTACAATACCAAAAAAGTTACATGCAGTAATATCATACTCAAAAGTATATATTAGTCCAGTCGGGATAGCATTTGACCTTGAATGCCAAGCTGCACAAAAATCTTTAGGGGAGTCAATAGTAGCCTAAATTTAAAATCGCGAATGAATTCCTCCGTTACGTTAGCGGCCATCTTGATTTTAAAGGAGCACCTGTTTTGCTCAATATCTCCGCCATTTTTAACTTTTCCACAAAAATGGAAGGAACTGAAATTGTTCCAAATAAATCGTATTTACAATTATTACAATTTATTTTTAACAATTTTTGTCGTGAGGTCGATATTTTCGAGTTAATTTTACTTACAGTAGACGCCTATATTTTTGACTATAATATTGCATGTAACTTTTTGGGTATTGTAATATAATTCAAATCCTTATGACCACTTAAAGTCCTATGTTTTGTCTATCTGTGGGCAAATTTTCAGCCAAATCGATTATGATGCATTTTGGGAATGGAGAAAAATGTAAAAAAAAACGGTATTTTAACGTTTTCTACACTATAAAATTTGATCAAAAGCTTGTTTTGAATCAAAGTAACTTGTTATAATGCCATATAATGACATTTTTGAGTCCCTTCTATTAAAATATTATGTTTTCCATTGATACTTTACGAGAGAAAATGGAAATTTGTATAAATAAACACCAAATCACTGTAAAATCGAATAAAATAACATTTTGAGAAAAAAAGAAGAAAAAGATTTTTTGACCTTAAATATCTTATTTTTACGTCCCGCAGAAGCTATATACCAATTTTCAGACAAATCGGAAGTCCAAATTTTTTTTTGCTCCAAAATTGAGTGATTTGAAATGGAATGACACAAAATTAATTTTTCAAACAAATATTTTAAGTCGTTATGAGAAAATTATAATTTAACAGATGAAATAAAATAAACACAATTCAACTCGTAAAATATTTGGATCCTTACCAGCCGAACCAGCCGAACAGGTAAAGAACCCACCTTTTATATAGTTTCTAATATACCTTTTCTACCTGGCCTCAAACCCTCGATATTTTTAACTCGTGGCAACCTCGATTGATGGCAAATAGATCGCAAATACACATTTTTATGTGGTGGAAGTCAAAATGGCTGTGAAGTGTAAAAATTTTTGTATATAATTTAAATTTTTAAAATCAAAATTTTAGAAAACTGAGAACGATACAGGGCATTAAAAAATGCGCTCAACAAACATACACGAATTAAAATTCGAAAATGATAGTATTTCTTAGTGATGCCAAATGACTGCAACATGAAAAGATGACATAATGATAGCGGGATGTATATATATATATATATATATATATATATATATATATATATATATATATATATATATATATATATATATATATATATATATATATATATATATATATGTATATATATATATATCTATATATATATATATATATCTATATATATATATATATATATATATATATATATATATATATATATATATATATATATATATATATATATATATATATTCTTGAATATTTTCTAACAGACACGTGATAATAACACGAAATTTGGTAAGCGGGGTTTTTTGAGATAAGAAATCTAAATTTGCCACCAAAACTAATGTATTACCCAGAGGGCGCCACATACGTCTTTCATCGCTCATTTAAGAGCATACAGTAGCGCGTCATCAATATAACTTCGGGAGATAGTATCATACCCTTTTTAGAAAGTTCTGCGAAACTTTGGCAATAGGGGCAATATTTGCCTTTATCTAAGATCAATACTTTGACATAATACTCATAGGCGCGCTAAATGGAAATAATACAAAATAATTTTGTTGTTAGTAAATAAATATTTCAAATTTCGTGTTGTTATTCCATGCCTCTCAGGAAATATTCAAGAATAAATAAAATAAAAGTTTAACTTTGACACTCTGTATTTCGGTTATTATTAACTTTCGTACTAAGGTAAGTTAGCTTATATCGACCTATTTTAAGCTCAGCAATCTAAGGTCCCATAAGCTATGGCCCATTCTTTACCAAACACCCTGTATATTTATATGTTCTCTGATAATGTAATCGTTGTTTTTTGTAAATATTTACAGTATTAATAATAACTTATCAGTATATTACTTTCCTGCTGCTGAAAATCTAAGAGCAGAAACAAACGGTTACCCAGAGAGCCATGCTAAGAATCACAAGGAGACAGAATACCAAATAATAGCAGGCAAAGAACAAAAATCAAAGACGTAGTAAAACATGTAGCAAAAAAGAAATGGAGATGTGCTGCAGGTCATGTGGCAGACAAGAACGTTCAACAACAGCTAGACTAGAAGATTATTGGAATAGCGACCGCGGGCGGACAATCGGATAAACTAAGCAGAGATCGACCACCAACGCGCTGGAGTGACGATGTAAAGAGAACTGCCGGGAACTGGTTAGGTGGTAGCTCAAGAAAGGGAGACACGGAGAAACTTAGAGGAGACCTATGTTCAGCAGTGGACGATAATGGTTAGATTATGATAATACTTTCCTAACACATCACAAATAGTTTGTAGGTATACCGTATAAAGAGCCATTCAGCTACAAAAAACTACTTAAAAAGGAAGGGGGAAAGGGGCGCCTAAAATTACTTGCCCCGGGGCGCTTGAAAGCCTTGGCGCGGCCCTGAAATTAGGTAGTGTGAATTATTATTGCCAGATTTTAACATTAGCTGGGCCTATTGAACTATTAATTTTGTGGTGTGTGTGCGTAACACAAAATGGAAAAAGATGACGATAGGAATATACCACCAGATCGGGGAAGGAAAGAAAGTCAGTACTTATGAAAATATAAATATAAATAATAAAAATCATTAACGGCAATAATAAGGTAAGCGAAATATCTATTAGAAAAATATTACTCAATCATTATTCGGCAAAGTTATCATGTTTCGCCGCTACGGGCGCTGGCATAGTTTTGTGTATCGCCACCATGGTCATGCACTGAGCGAATAGAAGTCAACCTTAAGATATGTAAAACAATTCAACATCATCATCTACTGCATCCTAAGCCATCATAATATTGAATACTTAAAAGTAGCTGTATACAGTCGCACTAATATTTGATAAAAAGTAAAAAACGTGACAGAAAAAACAATGGCTAATATCAATATAACAATAATAAATATAATGCAGTTGATAAAAACCCAAAAACAATTGTGTACACAAAATGAACTAACCTAGAATTTTTTATTGTAGGTACTTATTATGGTTAGATAATATTATGTACGCAATTCAACATATACAATGTATATGATATATTTGCGTAAGAGCAATGTCGCTGAATTATTTTTAATCTTATCACAACAACATATTTTAGATTAATAATTATTACAAGAATAAAAAACCGCTAAACGCCGTAAAAATGAGTGGCGCATAAAATATTCCAGCTATAAAAGATCTGATATGAATGTTACGTGGCGCGAAAATGGATTTTCATTTGATGCAAAACAAAACTTTAGTTTTATTTTAAAATATTTTTCCATAATATTTGCTAAATTTGAAGTAAACGCGCCACAAAAGAGTAACTTTGATACAGTTTGAATTTTGAAACTCTTTTGTGGCGCGTTTACTTCAAATTTAGCAAATATTATGGAAAAATATTTTAAAATAAAACTAAAATTTTGTTTTGCATCAAATGAAAATCCATTTTCGCGCCACGTAACATTCATATCAGATCTTTTGTAGCTGGAATATTTTATGCGCCACTCATTTTTACGGCGTTTAGCGGTTTTTTATTCTTGTATCAGGAGTTTTTCAAAGGTATTTATAAATTAAATGTATGAAGTTGAATGCAATGTTCCTCTATTACACGTCAAGCTTTATAAATTGTCACCTTTGTTGCATTATCTCCCAAATGATCTAGTGTCCATCGAATGTACACTAGATTTTTTTCTATTCGAAATAGATTGAAAAAAAAATATATTGAGATGGCCGGTAAATGAAGTCGGATTGCCCGTTGCCAGATCAAATTTAGCGTCGTAACCACTACAACTACATAAACCATTTGGGGAATAATCGTTAATTGGATTATACTTTTGTATCTTAATAACTTCTAAACGGCTTAACCGATTTTGATCAGTAAACATGAGTTTGAAACGTATTAACCAGTAGTATCTGATGGATCTAAGGTCAAGTATGATAACTGAAGCTATTACAGGAATTATTGAGCTTTCGAAACCGTTTTTCCCACAGGAAATAGATTTTATCATATTTATGAAGCCTATAACCTAAAAATTAGAATTTTCCCGGATATGAGGTATACATCGTTAGATTCGTCTTGAGTCCTTCTACAAACGCAAGTTATTGGTGCAATTCGTACGTTGAAATGTTGAGTAATTGTCGAAAAACCAAAATTTTCAAAGTTTAGTTTTTCAGTTTTTCGGCTATACTGAGCCGTGTATATGTCTGATCTTGACGGCTTAGACACCATTTGAAAGCTTAAGTCAACACTATTGATTTGATGTATTTGCGGTTCTCCTGCCTCTTCGTGATCCGAATATATATACCCCCAAAAAATATGCCGTTTTGTACCTACCAAGTCCTATAACTGGCTTATGGGTGGTCAAAAGTAACAAACTACACCGATTCTAAATCGGCCCTGACCCCCTCTTTAAACACAGAGAAAAATATCAAATCGGTTTAACTTTCAAACACACATACATACATAGCCACAAATATTTTTCCTTTTTTAAATAAAAATTGAGTCACATTTCTAAGCTCTATAACTTTTTTGGTATAACCGATATAACCGAATTTTGATATAACCGAATGGTATAACCGATTTTCAAAATTAGACATGCGTTGGAAAGGTAATGATCAGTTCTATTAGAAGCCGCAAAAATTGGACCAATTTTTAAACTTTTTGGGAGTTTTGGTGACGAGAACGAAAAAGAGGCCCTAAATAGGAAGGGCCGTAAAATCTACACCCTTGGACCAAAATCGATGGTTGACATATAAATGGGTGAGTCTTTTCTGAACTTTAAGATGGGAGTTGGCCCAATTTTCAATTCAGTCAGATTTAGAAAATCGAAAATTTTGTGTATATATAGTGTCGCGTGTAGGGTGGTGTGGGTGTGCGCCACTGGCGAGAACTGCCGTTCTCTGGTAATGTTCAAAATTAGACATACGTTGGAAAGGTAATGATCAGTACTGTTAGAAGCCGCAAAAGTCGGACTTAAATTTTCGAAGTTTTTGGGAGTTTTGGGGACCAGGACGAAAAACAGACCCTAAATAGGAAAGGCCGTAAAATCGACACCCTTGGATCAAAATGGATGGTTGACATATGAATGGGTGGGTCTTTTTCTGAACTTGAAGATGGGAGTTGGCAAAATTTTCAATTCAGTCAGATTTAGAAAATTGAAAATTTCGTATATATAATAGTGTCGCGTGTAGGGGGGTGTATTTCTGCGCCACTGGCGAGAACTGCCGTTATCTGGTAATCTTTCCGATATAAAACTAACAGCTTCGATAACTAATAAATCGAAAACTATTAATTTTTTAAAAAAATGTATAATGAACATTTTTTGCTTATAATTAATATTTTTACCAGCATTTGCGGTAAAAATATAAAAAAAAATTCCACTCTCGAGATGAGGTGGCAACCACCCCATGGTAAAAGCGTCTTTCGACATCATATAGATTTTGATCCTTGGACTATCCACTACTTATTGTCAAATTTTTAAGCAAATCGATCCATTCTGTAAAAATTGCGAAGTGAAAAATTTCAGTTCCTGGACTAATTATACATTTGGAGCTCTATAACTTCTGAACAGCTTACCTAATGTTGATCACTAAACATGAATTTGAAACAACGTATTGACAAGTAGTATCTGATACATCCAAGATCGAGTATGATAACTGAACGTATATTGAGCTTGAAAAACCCAAAAAATTTTTCCCATAAGAAATAGATTTGATCATACTTATGAAGCCTATAACTTAAAAATTCGAATTTTCCCAGATATAAGGTATACACCGTTACACGCGTCCTGAGTCGTTCCACAAACGCTCAGTTATTGGCGAGATTCGTAGGTTGAAATTTTGAGTAATTGTCGAAAAACCAAAATTTTCAAAATTTAATTTTTTAGTTTTTTGGCTCTGGTGAGCACTGCGTATGTCTCAGCTTGATCGCTTAGGCGCCATTTGAAAGCTTAACTCAACCCTATTGATTTGGTGTATTTGCGGTTTTCCTGTCTTTCCTTGAACCTAAGATATATACACCCAAAAAATATGCTATTTTGTATTTACCTAGTCCTCTAGCTAACTTACGGGTAGTCAGAAGTCAAAAATTAGACCGGTTCTGAATCGGCCCTCACCCCCTCTTGAAACACAGAAAAAAAATTCAGATCGGTTTAACTTTTCCACACACATACTGATGTGATCTTGATTATTGATATGAGATAATATTCTTATATGTCACTTAATTTAATCAATGTATTAATACTAATCTAATTAATTAACCAGATCACATATCAATATGTTTTCAATCTCAGGGCGAATTATAAATTAATTACTTACTTTCGTGGCTTCTAAATATTTCTCAATGGTTCCTAATCGGGATAGAAAAGAAAAGAGTAAAAAAAATACACATATGGGTTACAATTATAATCAAAATATTTTTTATTTTATTTAAAAGGCAATCAATGCTTAATATTTGCTATTTCTTATTATTCTTAAACATAACATTTACAAATGGGAATCTTATTTCCTTTTGGTTTTCAATTGAAAGTTTTTATTAACATTTAACTATTAGGAGTTATTAGGAACAACTCTATTTAAGTTTGATGAAGCTTTTCTGATATTATTGATTATGTTATTCAATTTTTTATGTGGAATTTAATACGAAAAACCCATACATTCATGTCCAAACAAATGAGACTGACCTTTTCCTGGTGAACTGAAAATGTCCTCACACAAGACCCGTTTCCTGCTATCCTTGGCTGCGATCAAACCTCGTCCTGGCTTCCAGTAATGTTCTCCTTTGAAAAACTAGCTCGTATAGCTCTCGTTCCTGCGTCTGTCGTGATGCTGTGTTCTACCTTTCTCGAAACTGCTATCAGCTACCGGGACACTCTTGGCTCAAGGAGGTTCTTTTACTCTCGACCTGGCCTACTTCTCGTTCCACGATAGATACTCCACACTCACGGAACTACATCGGCTTTCTCACTCTCCGTACACTACCGTCTACTACTCGACTTCACTTCTCGACAGCTCAAAACATTCTGATCTCACTTTCTCATCCATTCCCCTACTTTCTAAATATCCCTTCCAGATTCACAAATCAATCTTCCACCACCAACTCTCATTCGTAATATTCCTCAAAACCAATTTTTAATCTTTCTAAATATGCTTAATGGATTTCAAAAGAAAATATTTAATTCCCATTCTAAAATACTTTCTAACTATTTACAAATTTTAATGACCTATTCTCTCTTTCAAATGAGTCTTATTTAGCATAGGCTAATGATCGAAACCTTCCGCGAAAAACGATAATGAACTATCATCTATTTCACTGAGTTTTATTTAGCATAGGCTAATGATCGACCTTCCGAGAAGAACGATAATGGTACGCGTCATTCACTTTGTTTATCTAAGCACATTGTTCCGAGTTTCGTACGCTTATTCTAATCACTTCTTAAAATTAAATATAACAATTTGTTGTATACAGGTTGTTCTAAATTTATATGCCCGAGGTTGAGAAAATTAAAAATATTTTATATTAAAGTGAATTTTGTTTATAATTATCAAAATTTAATTTTCATATCAAATAGAAATATAACAAATCCCCGCCTTGTATTCGATAAAATTTATCTGCATTTTTAAATAAATTTTCTCGAGGCAAAACCAACTCCCTGTATATTTCCTTACTTTAATCTACGTCTTATATCCTAACTTACTATCTACTTCATGTAATTCTGTCTTTTATTCGTGATATTTGTATACATCGTGAATATTATAAATTCCTCGGATCTTTTCCGAGTTCCTGTGCCTCAACTCATAACTATTTATCCCATTTTCATTATTCACGATGTACGGGCCTTCGAAAACAGGCATCAACTTTGCGCAAATGCCCCCAGGAAGATTTGATACTCGTAATGCCCTCACGAGTACTTTTTCACCCTTTTGGAAAGTCACTGGTCTTCTTTTTCTATTTTGTTCCTGTCTTTGGATATATTTTTCGTTGCTTCGCCGTAATCTTCTCTGTACGGTTTCAATCACCTGTTGATATTCTTTTGGCTCTTGGTCTTCCCATGGCCTTATCGGCAGTACACCCTTCATGATGTATTCTGGGGTCTCTTTTGTTACTGTGCTCGGAATTGTATTTAGATACCTTTCTATTTCCGCCATTTTCCTGTCCCAGTGGCGATGTTGACCATCTGTTGCAATGCGAAGAAATTTCGTCACTTCCTGTATGAATCGTTCCGAAGGATTACTCTGTGGATGCCTGATGCTGACAAAATTTGTCTCTATTCCTCGTTCTCGAAGTTGTCCCTTGAAACGATCATTTCGGAAATACGTTGCATTGTCCAGTAGAATCTTTTTTGGTGTTCCTACTATGGCTATAAAATTGTCGATTTTTCTTAATATTTCCTGCCCCTTTGTGGTGCGGCAACTATATAAATTTACGTATTTTGAAAACACATCCACCATTACCAGAATATGTTTGTTCCTTTTAGTGGTCATAATTAGATCGCTTAACATATCTATTGCTACAATGTCTAGTTTGTTTCGGGCTTCAATATTTTTGGCAACATTTTCGTTTTTGAAATTCCGACTCTTATATTTTTGACATACATCGCACTTCTGGGTAATTTCCTTTGCAATGCGGTAATCCTGTCGGCTGATGTAATTTTCCCTAAAAACGAGCCAAACTTTTCTGCTACCGATATGCCCATTGTCCTCATGTAATTTCTTTATTATCTTTTCGGCCAATGTCTGTGTCACTAAATATAGTTCCTTTCCGTCTATTCTCTTAAAATATATGTCATTTTCTATTTCCGCTCTTCTTTTCTCTCATTCCTCTAGGTCTTCTTGGTTTGTCCTTATCTCATTTAACGAATATATCCCTTCTTCTTGTATTAATCTATTTAGTCCCACCTGTAGAGTAATTGTTTCCTTTTTTCCGGTGTCCTCATCCCGTGTTAGAGCGTCGGCTATTATGTTGTCTTTTCCTTTTATATATCGGAACTCAAAATCATACTCCTGTAATAATAGAATGCCTCTATGTATTCTATTATTTACTAATCTATTATTCATGATATGTACTAAAGCTGCATGGTCTGTTTCGATTGTGAATTTTGCTCCCAATAAGTAAAACCTCAATTTGTTTACGCAATATAGTACACTGGCAAACTCCAATTCTGTAACACTATATTTTCTCTCATGTGTTTTAGTCACTCGAGATATAAAACATATCGGCACTTCTTGGTCGTTTTGTATTTGAGACAGAACTCCTGCAAATTTTTGTATGGACGCATCATTTCGGAGTATAAAAGGTAAATTGTAAATGGGGTGGTATATTTTCGTTCCTTTTGCGAATTCTCGTTTTAATGTTTCGAAAGCTTCCTCCTGTTCTTCTTTCCAATTCCATTTTATTCCTTTTTTAAGCAACTTTATCAGAGGGATTTCCTTTTGGCTCAAATCGGGAATCAGTTTTTTAAAATAATTAATCGTGCCAAGAAAACCTCTCAATGTTTTCAAATTCGTTGGTCTTGGGTATTCATCTATGAGCTTGACTCTGTCTTCGGATAATCTTACTGTTTTGGTGTCCAATTGAAAACCCAAATAAATGACTTCTTTTTGAAAAAATTGACATTTTTCAATGTTTAATTTCAATCCCGCTGTGTCCAATTCTTCCAGAATTATTTCTATGTGTTTCAGATGACTCTGAGTATCTTGTGAAAAAATTAATAAATCATCGATATAATGAACTATGAAATCTTCGTGGCGATTCAAAATGGTATGTAGAGCTCGGACGAGTGCAGCACAAGCACTCTGCAATCCAAACGGCACTACCTTAAACCGGTAGACAATACCATCAATAGAAAAAGCGGTGTAGTTTCTACACTTTTCAGCTAACGGTATCAACCAAAAACTGTGTTTTAAGTCAATTTTCGAAAATATGTGAGACCCGGTGATTCTTCCAAAAATGGCCTCGATGTTTAGAGGTGATTCATATTGTGATACTGTGTGCTGGTTGATATTCCTGGCATCTAAACATAATCTCAATTCTCCACTGCTTTTCTTTACTATCACAATCGGGTTAACATACGGTGAATCACATCTTTCGATGATTTGATCTTCCAACATTTTATTTATTTCTTCTTTCACCTCTTGTCGATACTTGTATGGAATCGGGTAAGTCTTTGATCGAAAATTTCCCAAGTTTTTCACCTCAAATGAATGTTCGTACTTTTTAGCCACTCTGTTTTCCTCATTGATCAAATTTTCGTAGTTTCTTAACATCAACCGCAATTCTTTTTCTTTCCCTTCTCCACATATCAATTTTCTGTCTTTTTTCTCAGATTCTTCACACAAGTTTACCGTGCATTCTGCATCCTCGTTTGCATATACCTCCTCTTCAAATACCACTGTTTCAATCATATTCTTTTCACTTTCATTTTTTAGCTTTATTTCTTCTTCTCCTAAGCCCGTCTCTTCTTTTGAGGAATCCCAGGTTTCCTTTGTTTCTGATACTCTCAAATTTTCTTCTTCTGGGCTCAACTCTTCTTTTGAGGAGCCACAGGTTTCATTTTCTTTTATCTTTTTCTGACCTTTTCTCCTTTTTCTTCTTTGTCCTTGCTTCGCTGCCAAATTCATTTCCACTGTTTGTTCTTTACCTGATTCGTCCGTATTTTGTTTCTCATGTTCCTTGTCCTGTTCTTTTTCTTTTTCTTCTGTTAGTTTCATCGTATTATTTTTAAAATCTATCACTACATGTTTTTCTGCCAATTCGTCCACTCCTACTATCATGTCATGTGACATGTTTGGCATTATTACACATTGTAGTGCATACATATTCTTGCCCAGTCGTACCATTACTCGTACGCCTTCATTTATAGTTGCCAATGTCCGTTTGTTTGCGCCCACTAAATTTACCCTAGGTATTTTATAAATTAAATTTGTTAAGTTAACTTCTTCTATTAGTTTTCTGTTGACCAATGTTATTTCAGATCCAGTGTCTATCATAATTTTAATTGGTTTCTCGTTGATAAATCCATCCACAAATTTTAAATTAATTCCATTTTTCTTTTCGTTGTTTCCTGCCAATTTAATAAACTCCTTGGGGTGACAAAAGATTCCTGTTTGCTTTTTGGTTTTTAGTGAGCGCCGTCGTGAAAAGACGCCGGTTGCTCATCGTTGTTTATATTTTCGTCATAATGTCTCTCTCCGTCATATTCATCTGTCTGGGTATTATTTACTTCTCTTCTATTTTCTCTTGGTCTGTCGGATCTGTTTCGGTTTTCTCGATATACCTGTTCATTTTGTCTACCATTATTTCTGTTTTCTTGATTTGAGCGTGTGGTGTTTCTATTCTGGTATTCTCGATTTCTGTCCTCATTCCATTGCCTATTTCTTTGTTCATAATTTCCTCTTCCGTTGTCTCTATTTTCGTTTTCCCTTCTGGGATTAAAATCTCGTCTTGTATAGTCCCTCCTATTTTGATTTCTATCTCTGTAATCTTGTGTTTCTCGGGGCCTGTAATCTTCTCGCGACCTTCTTGATTTTCTTTCTCTTAGACGTGATTCTCTTATTTGTAGGAATTGGCATAAACTATCTATGTCTTTGTAATTTTGCAATGTGATATGGTCTTCCAGCGTTTCCTCGAAATGTCTTGCAATCAGTTCGACTAATTGTTCCGATGAGTAATTATATTGTAAATGTTTTGCATTATTGTAAATTTGCAAAGCATATGTCCTTTCTGATACACCCATCCTATCATTGTATTTCCCATTTTGCAATTCCTTGTTAATTTCCAATTGTTGGACCTTTCCCCAGAAATAATTCAAAAATTTTTGTTCAAATTGTTGCCAATTGCCGAATTCTTCTTCTTTACTATCGAACCATAGGCTTGCTTCATATTTGAGATGGTTTCTGATAGTTTCTTTTGCTGTATCGAAATTTCCGATGTGTTGTATTTTCTTTTTCAGGCTATTTATGAACGGCACTGGGTGTAATCTTCTTACATCCCCGCCAAACCTTATCTTCACGTCATCTGTGCTATGTATAACCATTTCTCTTCTTTCTCCGACATTTTCTCTGTCTACTTGAATAGCATTTTCCAACTTATTTTCCAAATTTTCTAGTTCCTTTTTCTGGCCATTCGTTAACTCCTTTATTTTATCTTGAATTTTCATTTCATACTTTTCTATGCGTTCCTCCATTTTCTTGTTGTTCTCTTCTATGGCTTGTTTTGTTTCCTTCTGATTTTCTTGCATTATTCTTTTTGTTTCATCCATTTTTTGATCCAATTTTTGTTGTGTTTCATCCATTTTTCGTTGTGTTTCCTCCATTTTTTGATCCACTTTATCCATTTTCTTTGATGTTTCTTCCTGATTTTTCTCCATTGTTTGTTTTGTTTCTCTTTGATTGTCATCCAGTTTTTGTTGTGTTTCATCCATTTTCTGTTCCATTCTTTGTGACTGGAGTTGCATCATTTGTAATAATTTATCTATTCCTGATAATTCTTGCTGTTCTGATGCCATGATTGTCTTGTCTAAAATATCTTCTTGGTCTGAATTATTCTCTTGATTTGAATGTTCTTTTTGTTTTTTGTTGTCTTTGCTTTGGCTTCTTGTCACAGACATTTGTTTTCAAGAAGTACTGTCCCCGCCAAATATGAAATTTTACTAGTATGTTACCAAGACGACTTTTTCTCACCCAAATATTATAAATTGTCAATAAATATATCAAATGTAAATATCGTAAAATAAAATATTAAATCAGTTATGTAAAATTTGTACCTAAAGAGATCTAAAATTTTATGTTATCAAATGTAAGTATCTCACTTTTTACCACAGGCATATAAATTTTCAAATACCGGCTTTACTCTTTCTATCCTTCAAATTTGTCACTAGAAATACTTTACAATGCTTTCCACGTTGGACGACAGTTGATGTGATCTTGATTATTGATATGAGATAATATTCTTATATGTCACTTAATTTAATCAATGTATTAATACTAATCTAATTAATTAACCAGATCACATATCAATATGTTTTCAATCTCAGGGCGAATTATAAATTAATTACTTACTTTCGTGGCTTCTAAATATTTCTTAATGGTTCCTAATCGGGATAGAAAAGAAAAGAGTAAAAAAAATACACATATGGGTTACAATTATAATCAAAATATTTTTTATTTTATTTAAAAGGCAATCAATGCTTAATATTTGCTATTTCTTATTATTCTTAAACATAACATTTACAAATGGGAATCTTATTTCCTTTTGGTTTTCAATTGAAAGTTTTTATTAACATTTAACTATTAGGAGTTATTAGGAACAACTCTATTTAAGTTTGATGAAGCTTTTCTGATATTATTGATTATGTTATTCAATTTTTTATGTGGAATTTAATACGAAAAACCCATACATTCATGTCCAAACAAATGAGACTGACCTTTTCCTGGTGAACTGAAAATGTCCTCACACAAGACCCGTTTCCTGCTATCCTTGGCTGCGATCAAACCTCGTCCTGGCTTCCAGTAATGTTCTCCTTTGAAAAACTAGCTCGTATAGCTCTCGTTCCTGCGTCTGTCGTGATGCTGTGTTCTACCTTTCTCGAAACTGCTATCAGCTACCGGGACACTCTTGGCTCAAGGAGGTTCTTTTACTCTCGACCTGGCCTACTTCTCGTTCCACGATAGATACTCCACACTCACGGAACTACATCGGCTTTCTCACTCTCCGTACACTACCGTCTACTACTCGACTTCACTTCTCGACAGCTCAAAACATTCTGATCTCACTTTCTCATCCATTCCCCTACTTTCTAAATATCCCTTCCAGATTCACAAATCAATCTTCCACCACCAACTCTCATTCGTAATATTCCTCAAAACCAATTTTTAATCTTTCTAAATATGCTTAATGGATTTCAAAAGAAAATATTTAATTCCCATTCTAAAATACTTTCTAACTATTTACAAATTTTAATGACCTATTCTCTCTTTCAAATGAGTCTTATTTAGCATAGGCTAATGATCGAAACCTTCCGCGAAAACGATAATGAACTATCATCTATTTCACTGAGTTTTATTTAGCATAGGCTAATGATCGACCTTCCGAGAAGAACGATAATGGTACGCGTCATTCACTTTGTTTATCTAAGCACATTGTTCCGAGTTTCGTACGCTTATTCTAATCACTTCTTAAAATTAAATATAACAATTTGTTGTATACAGGTTGTTCTAAATTTATATGCCCGAGGTTGAGAAAATTAAAAATATTTTATATTAAAGTGAATTTTGTTTATAATTATCAAAATTTAATTTTCATATCAAATAGAAATATAACAATACATACATACATATCCACAAACATTTTCCATTTTTTAAATAAAAATTGAGTCATATTTCTGAGCTCGATAATTGTTGAATGGTATAACCGATTTTCAAAATTAAACATGCGTTGGAAAGGTAATGATCTATGCTATCAGAAGCTGCAAAGGTAGGGCTTAAATTTTTGAAATTTTTGGGAGTTTTGGGGACGAGAACGAAAAACAGGCTTTAAATGGGAAGGGCCGTAAAATCCACACCCTTGGACCAAAATGGAGAAGTAACATATGGATGGACGAGTCTTTCCCTAAACTTTAAGATGGGATTTGGCTCAATTTTCAATCCAGTCAGGTTTAGAAAATCGAAAATTTCGTGTATACAGTGCTAGTCAAAAGTCCGTACCCCCCCCCCTCGTATCTTTTGAACGGTTATACCTATAATAGTGAAATTTGGAGGGAAAAAATAAACGGACGTAATCTTCTTAACTAGTCATGTCAGGTGACGTAATAGTGACAGATGACTTTACAGCGCCACTGTGACAGATAATTTTAAATGGGACTTTATGACAAGTGATACATCGTTTGAAAGGTATTGAAAATACCTACTCAGACATACTAATTTTGTTTAAGTTTAAGCTAATTTTGATAAATAAATGAAATAAATATAAAATTGTAGTTTCGCATTTAATTAAAAAAATTCTAAATTCCGCCTATGATTACTTGTCAAAAAGGTTCATGTTGTCGTAAAACTTACTAGAGAATTGAAAAACGTCAACTTATTTGACAAAAAAACTATAGATGGACATTTGAATTTTTATTAATTAAATGCGAAACTACAATATTATATTTATTTAATTTATTCACCAAAATAAAAATCAACTTAAACCCAAAAAAATTAGTATGACTGAATAGGTATTTTGAATACCTTTCAAACGAGGTATCACTTGCCATAAGCTCACATTTAAAATTATCGGTCACAGTGGCTCTGTAACGTCATCAGTCACTATTACGTCACCTGTCATTAGTAGTTAAGAAGCTTACGTCCGTTTATTTCCTCCCTCCAAATTTCACTATTATAGGTATAACCGTTCAAATGATAAGAGGGGGGTACGGACTTTTGACTAGCACTGTATATAGTGTCACTTGTAGGGGTGTTGTGCGCCACTGGTGAGAACTGCCGTTCTCTGTGGATCGTTTAAAAAGTGTTAAAGTAAATAAATAAACTTTGTAAATCAATGATTGTGAAAAAACCGTAAAATAAAAAAAAATAATAAATAAATAATAAAATTAATTTATTCGATTTTAAAAATATTATTTAAAACTTTAAAATATAGCAAACATAGTCTGAAGCGTTGTTCTACAGTACCGCCTACCGTACCACTTTTTTGTAATTCTATTTCAATGATACTCTTTGGGATAGTAGAGCATGCATTTGAAATTACAAGTCTTCTTATCTCTATTTGTGACTCATTTATATTAATATATTTGTAGGAGTGAAGAAGCGTATTTGGCAGAACTACACTCGGGTGCAAAAAAGTCGATCCACTTAAAAATTTGGTCATTTTTGATGCTCGAATTTCCTAAACCTGTTGTCCGATTTAAGTGATTTTTTTATTATATTATAGCCTTATTCATTAACAATATCGCTGTAATAATATTGTTGTTAGACAGGTAAACTCTCATTGTATACTGGGTGTACGAATCAAACTGTGTTTTTTTCTCAATGTTCGCATCACCTTTTCGACTATTTATAAAATACTGAAACTAAAACCGAACTATATCCTCAGGTCTTCTTAACATTCTGTTTTTAGATTCATTCGCTTATGTTGGATTATAAAAAAGTTAGGTACTTTAACAACTGGCCATGTTCGTCATCAGTACAGGGTGTTTCTAAATAAGTGCGACAAAAATTAAGGGGTTAATTGTACATGAGAAAAAAAAATGTGTGTGTACTTTGTACGCACGTAAGAAGTTATACTTCTATTATATGATTTAAACGAAATTAATATACTTTTTATTTATATTTTGTTTAAATATTAAACTAATTTATACTTACTACTTCTCAAACATTTTTATTAGAACAGTGCCAAAAATTAAAATAATAAAAGAATAAAACACACACAAACACATTAAACAAGCCACAAATGATGTCTGAACATTAATTGTCGAAAATTTTTTTAACTAAATACGTATTTTCTGAAAATACAATTATATAATAAATATACTTACAATCATATAGGTCTGGATCCCGCGTATGAAAAAAAGTTGATTAATAGCAAGCTGAAAATTTGTTAATAGCTTAAGGGTGCCTAGTCGGATAAACTTTGATATATGGGAACACTGGAACAGGGGCAGTTTTAATTGTGGAACAGGTTAAAAATTTGGAACGGCCACACCACGAAAACGGCACATTTATTTTGTCCGACAGAACAGACTTGAACTCTCCGAACAGAGATTAAACTCTCATGCAAAAATCAGACTGCTATTTATCACCTGTCATAATTCCTGTCATTTGACAAATTCTACATGTTCCACTCATTAAAACTCCCATTTGGTGATACATAGCAGTCTGATTTTTGCATGAGAGTTTAATCTCTGTTCGAAGAGTTTAAGTCTGTTCTGTCGGACAAAATACATGTGCCGTTTTCTTGATCTGACCGTTCCAAATTTTTAACCTGTTCCACAATTATAACTGCCCCTGTTCCAATGTTCCCATATATCAAAGTTTATCCGACTAGACACCCTTAAGCTATTAACAAATTTTCAGCTTGCTATTAATCAACTTTTTTTTCATACGCGGGATCCAGACCTAATAAAATGTAATGTAAAAAAACAAAAAAGAAAGTTTCTATTGGGACTCGAACCAGCGCTGATAAGCGCGGTTGGTATTGGAATTCATTCGCCTTCAACGATTAGCCACGGACACTATGTGTCATTATTTACGAAGATCGACTAACTAAACGGATTAAACTTGTGATATTTTGATATTTTGAAAATTGATCAAATTATTTTAATTTTGAATTGAAATGATTTATAATTGAAAAAATACAACAAAACATAGAGTAAGAAAACAATATATTAGGTGAATATTGATAGAAATTTTGATGGTAATCAAATTATATAAATAAAAGTATTACATACTATGTATTTTGGCAGATCAAATAGGTAGGTTTATACGCATGATACATTAACAATTATTACGTACCTGTTGCTTTTAAAAACTATTTAAAAGTCACTACAATATTATAAACTTTTTTGTTTCTGTCCTCACAACAATAAAACTAATATATTATACATTTGTTTACCTTTCCCTTTACCTCCAAACCACAGCTGTCCTACAGCTGCCATATCGGATAATTTTTGACATGTCATTTGAACATCCAATCAGAACAAAGTTATAATGCGCATGCGCCGGGCTGATAGGTTTTAACATATAAAAATTCACCCTCTATCGCCGGTAAAGAAGTATAACTTCAATAAGGAGAGTTTGCTTGATAATCATATGTCCGCAAACGCTTCGTTTCTGAGATACGGGATGTTTTATTTTTTTTACAAACTGACGATTTATTTATTACTTTTAAAACCAGTTGAGATATGCAAATCAAATTTGGTGGGTTTTAAGACGTAATTGTTGCACATTTTTTGACACACAATTAAGAATTTAATATTCACCATTGGCGTGCATACGGGTAATATGATCGGTCATAATACCTGTTTTTACGCCAATGGTTAATATTAAATTCTTAATCAAACAAATGAAATAGACAATGTGGAAAATCCCCTTACGAATAACTCACACATCCACTATTTCGGGCTGGGAAAAATTTTCTGAATAGAATCAAAGATTTAAACACCAGTTCTCAGAAATGTGTTTCGCCCTCTTCAACCCCCCTGGGCTCATCGGTAAAGATGAGAGGTTGAATATCTTTAGACACATTCCATCAAAAAACAACATCCGAGACATAGACATAACAGGAGCGTATATCTACGCATCATCTGACAATGACAGTCTCAAGTTTTAATTCCCTAATTACTTAAAGTAAAATGTATGTTTAAAAAACAAAAAAAAGAAGGGGATTTTTCCACATTCTCTATTTCATTTGTTTGATTTTGTTACGATTGGTCGGTGAACCAACTTTGTATCTTTTGATCACTGAGTGTGTTCAAAGATTGACTTCTTTTTTTTTTTTTTTGTTTTTTAAACTTACATTTTACTTTAAGTAATTAGGGAATTAAAACTTGAGACTGTCATTGTCAGATGATGCGTAGATATACGCTCCTGTTATGTCTATGTCTCGGATGTTGTTTTTTGATGGAATGTGTCTAAAGATATTCAACCTCTTATCTTTACCGATGAGCCCAGGGGGGTTGAAGAGGGCGAAACACATTTCTGAGAACTGGTGTTTGGATCTTTGATTCTATTCAGAAAATTTTTCCCAGCCCGAAATAGTGGATGTGTGAGTTATTCGTAAGGGGATTTTTCCACATTCTCTATTTCATTTGTTTGATTTTGTTACGATTGGTCGGTGAACCAACTTTGTATCTTTTGATCACTGAGTGTGTTCAAAGATTGACTTTTTTTTTTGTTTATTAAATTCTTAATTGTATGTCAAAAAATGTGCGATAACTACGTCTTAAAACCCACCAAATTTGATTTGCATATCTCAACTGGTTTTAAAGCAATAAATAAATTGTCAGTTTGTAAAAAAAAAATTGAACACCCCCGTATCTCGGAAGCGAAGCGTTTGCGGACATATGATTATAAAGCAAACTGTCTTTATTTTCTAATGTAAAATTACCCCTTAGCCTTTAACTACCCGCGGATCAAGTTATAACATAACTACACGCGTGGCGTACTTTGTACGCCACAAGAAAATACACTTAAAAACAGCGGATTTGTTTAATTTTTTTTGAAAAAATACACTTAGTTGTTTGTTATAAACCTTATTCGGCATCAGTGAATACTTGTAGTTCCTTTTCAGTAAGCCAATTGGGATTTATAACTGGAATCATGGAATAACTGGATTCCATGATAAATAAAATTACTAATAAAAAATTTTTTTAAATGTGATTTTTTACAGGAGAAAAAGTATTGTTTACAAAGAAAAATATATTTTGTGCCATAATGACTAAAAAACAATTAAAATATGTACTTATATTACGACTTATAGTAATATAATCCTGGGGTATATTGTCCACCACCGGAAACAACAAATAATAAAATGTAAATTACGATCTTTCCAGAACGCCGATTATAACGAAACTAAAACCAAATTGTAAAGCACATTCCAGTGATAGGTTAGAAAAATAAGCAAGGTCAAAAATTAAATTTTTAAATATATTTCCAGTAGAATTCTTATATCTGGCGTACAAAGTACGCCAGCGCGTGTAGTTAAAGGTTAAACAATTTTTAGACCACGGCACCGGCCGGCACCCTGTGGATATGTTATAAGGACCTCTTTTTGAGTAAGTTTGTGCAAAAAAAATCTAATCGAAATAGTTCCGCTAACGGGAGTGACGATACAGTTGGACTATAGCGCTAATTGTTAATAACTAAAAGTAACAGCTTTGTAATAAAATAATGCCAAAAATCTCTTCAAGACGTTGAAGAAGATATTTGAATCTTGATTTTGTCACTTTTTGAATTTTATAATAATAATTTTTAATCGAGTTATGAAGCCTTGAAAATGGCAATTTTCGCATTTTTCAAATTTTTAGTCGCGTATAACTCGACAACAGTCAAGCAAGAAAAATAAGCAAGGTCAAAAATTAAATTTTTAAATATATTTCCAGTAGAATTCTTATATCTGGCGTACAAAGTACGCCAGCGCGTGTAGTTAAAGGTTAAAGTTTGTCGCACTTATTTAGAAACACCCTGTACTGATGACGAATATGGCCAGTTGTTAAAGTTGGATAATAAACTTTTTTATTATCCAATATAAGCGAATAAATCTAAAGACAGAATGTTAAGAAGAATTGAGGCTATAGTTGGGTTTTAATTTCAGTATTTTATAAATGCTAGAATAGTCCACAGAGTGATGCGAACTTTGAGAAAAAAAACACAGTTTGATTCGTACACTCAGTATACAACTACAGTTTACCGGTCTAACAACAATGTTATTACAGCGATATTGTTAATGAATAAAGCTATACCTAACATGGTAAAAAAATCATGGATATTTTGAAGTAAAAGGTGAAAAATGGGAAATTCCAAAAATAATTGATGGATTCGACCGTTACTTGATGGAAGTTCATTTTATCTAATAATAAAACACTGAAAACGTTTGTTTTCTATACTTCCACAGAATTTATTATAACTAAGTGACTACAGCTGTTTCGGCAGAGTGCCTTTCTCAAGTGATATAGTTTACAATGTGTTTGCCTTTTTAAGTCTTCAACTGAAGAGGTTGAGGAGTGGGGAGCTGTTTGTCTCGAGTTGGTCATTCAGAATTATATCTGTATTTTTCAGTTTATTAATTTCCATAGATTCTAAAAAAGATAGCTTAAGGCCTTTATTTTGAATATGCAGAATTTGAAACTCTTCATTGAAAGAATGATTATGATCTAGAAGGTGAAGTGCGTATGTAGAAGTGTCTGTTTTTCTATTGTTGAATGCCCTTTTGTGTTCTGCTATCCGTTTGTCAAAAGTTCTGCCAGTTTGACCGATGTACGTTTTCGGACAGTCACCACACGTTAGTTTGTACACACCACTCTGTAGTTGCTTTCTCTTTCGGCTTTTATTGTTCTTAATATATTTGCTTAAGTTGTTGTTAGTTCTGAAAGCTGGTATTATTCCTTTCTTTTTTATGTATCTGGCTATTTTTGTTGCTGCTCTCTCACACATACTGGCAAGATAACAACAAAAATAGCCAGATACATAAAAAAGAAAGGAATAACACCAGCTTTCAGAACTAACAACAACTTAAGCAAATATATTAAGAACAATAAAAGCCGAAAGAGAAAGCAACTACAGAGTGGTGTGTACAAACTAACGTGTGGTGACTGTCCGAAAACGTACATCGGTCAAACTGGCAGAACTTTTGACAAACGGATAGCAGAACACAAAAGGGCATTCAACAATAGAAAAACAGACACTTCTACATACGCACTTCACCTTCTAGATCATAATCAATCTTTCAATGAAGAGTTTCAAATTCTGCATATTCAAAATAAAGGCCTTAAGCTATCTTTTTTAGAATCTATGGAAATTAATAAACTGAAAAATACAGATATAATTCTGAATGACCAACTCGAGACAAACAGCTCCCCACTCCTCAACCTCTTCAGTTGAAGACTTAAAAAGGCAAACACATTGTAAACTATATCACTTGAGAAAGGCACTCTGCCGAAACAGCTGTAGTCACTTAGTTATAATAAATTCTGTGGAAGTATAGAAAACAAACGTTTTCAGTGTTTTATTATTAAATTCCAAAAAATTTATTTTTCTTTAAACTCCAATTTTTCTAAAATTGGGCCTTTTAAATAAAGTCAAACTTCTTGGGTGTATTGATAATACAAATATAAAAGGAATCACAGAAAGGTAAAGAACAATTTTTAATTAGGAGGGTAGTTAGGGGGTTGTTAGCACTGATTTTTTAATAGAGAAAAGCAGGTACCGACCTTTTTTTGATTATAAGTCGCTTAATTTTCAGACTAAAAACTTTTTATTATTTTTTTTTAAGGCCTAACTGTATACTTGAAAAAAGATTATTTAAATTTTCTCGAAATATGCAAAGTTTTTCCGTTATTTTACTTTGAATATTTCAAATTATGCATTTGACGAAAAAAGCTAACTTTTAACATGCCGTATCTCGGTTTGTATTAGTCTTAGCGATATTACAGAAAAATAATTTGGTTTGTCTTACTAAAAGATACAATTTCGATATCCAAAGTTTTTTTGATTAAATGCATATTTTTCGAGGTATTCTCAAAAAACCCTCTAAAAAAGTCGATTTTTTCATCGAAAAACTGTTACTTTCAAGCGCGAATAACTCGAAAAATATTAGTTTTACGAAGAAAATGTAAAAAACATTTTTTTCTTATAATTACTTTTTACATCGATTTACATAAGTAGTTAAAATGTAATAAAAAATTCCCGCCCCCGAGTTGGGGTGGCAACCACCCCCAAGGTTTTAGCGTACAGTGGCATGATATAGAAAATTAACTTTGGACTATTCCCTACCTTCTGTGAAAATTTCAAGTAAATCCATGCTGGACGAAAAAATTGCGAGCCAAAATGCTTCATTTCCTCGACTATATTGCTTGATCCTGTGTTGGGTGTTTAAACGTATTTACTACATTGAAATGTGTTTTTTTGTGCATAAAATATTGAGTAGAAGTACCTACTTATATTTTTGATGGAGATAATTTTTATAATTTTTGTTTACTGCGCTGCCGCAAGTCCGGTCCTGTCACCGGTCTAAAACTGGTGTGCATCAGTGCATCCCGAACTGTTTCAATTGTAGCTGTAGGTTTTTGTTTCTATTTATACAAATTGTATTTACTATTTTAATTACTTATATAAAAGTTTTTGTTACTCACGTCAGGTTGAGTCGGTTGGCATCAACACTGCACTATAATTTGTTGATAGTATTAAAATGAACAAATTTTTGTTTAGGATTAAACATTTTTAGATCTAAAAATGACAGAGCGGTAAAGCTTGCTATGTTATACGCAATGACGTATATTGTCACTTGTCTTTAATAATTTAGTTATGCCACTCTCAGGGCCGTCTTCCTGGTCTTATTTTATTGAAAGTTGCTCTCTCCATTTCGATTTTACTTTTAATCTCAGAATCTGGATTTACAATATAGATCTTGCGTAATAATGCAAGATATTATACAGTGATGAGCACACTAATAACCGGCAAAATAACGCAAAAGATGGAAAACATATTAAGTTGTGAGATGAACCTACTAGAGGTGTTAAATTTAGCGATAGTAATTTATAAATTAACATTATATTAACTAAAATCAATGGGAAATACCCAGTAGCTGGCTGTATACCATAATTAAAAAAAATCATACAGAAGTAAAAACTTCGTTTGTACAATAGTATAAAAAAAAGTTTATTAAAAACCATTAAAAGTCATCCAAAAGGATTCGCAAAACGTTTTCGATCTAGATCAGAAGACTGAAGATGATCTGATCTAGATCGAAAACGTTTTGCTAATCCTTTTGGATGACTTTTAATGGTTTTTAATAACTTTTTTTATACCATTGTACAAACAAAGTTTTTACTTCTGTATGATTATATTGACTGTTTCCCACCTTTAGACGTATCGGATGAGTTTGAGAAATGCCACTGTCACAGTGACAGTTTTAGTTGAAATACTCGTCTGATACGTCTAAAGGTGGGAAACAATCAATATAATGTCAGTTTATATGTTACTATCGCTAAAGTTAACATCTCTACTAGTTTTATTTCTTTCTATCCCACAATTTAATACGTTTTCCATCTTTTGCGCTATTTTGCCGGTTATTAGCGCGCTCATCACTGTATATTGTATAACAACAAGGATTCAGATCCGGAAGATCCTGCGTAGACGCCGCGCCGTATTTGTATTGAGACAAATCACAGAAAAGGCCATCGAGTACAATAAACCAGCATATCTATTTTTTATAGACCTGACAAAGGCTTTCGATCGCATCCAAGTCAGAGACGTCTTACACTTACTGTAAGGTCAGGTGGGGTAACTGTGTATTCGGGGTAAGTGTGTAAATTCAAAATATATTTTAATATGGTTATATACTAGTATCGCCATCTATGACTCTGTAAAGAAGAATACAAATGCTTAAAAGGTAAACTGAAACCAAGATTCGGTTTGTTTTTATTTGACTATAGTCTAAGAGCTAGTGAACCCTCCGACTAACGGTCTTCCTGTAAGGCTAGAAATTTGTATAGTGATAATTCATAGCACACCAAGGCTAAAAACCCAGACCCGGCAGGCATCAGCTCTGCACGTGTATCTACCAGGTGAATCGAAAAGTGCATAGTTTAGGGGGAAAATATACTTTCTCCTGTAAAGTTTAAATTTAAGTATGTGTGTTGAGTAAGTCATTTAGAAGAAAATGTACAATGACAGGCGATTCTGAACAGCATAACACCTTGCCAGGCGAGGGGAAAGATTAGGGGTTTTTCCTAAAATTATTTTTTTTCACCGAACAAAGTTTTTTTTAGGTTTTTTGAATCATTCCAAACAGAAAAGGTCTTTAGTGATTTTTCTCTTAGGTTAATAGTTTTTGTTATTAAGCGATTAAAAATTTTGAAAATTGCGAAATCGGCCACTTTTAACCCTAAATCGGACATTTAACTAAAAAATTTAATGTTGCCAAGGCAGGTAGATATTCTTTAAACATTGATTGATGAAATCCCGAAGAGTTTTTGCAATACAATATCGAAAATCCCTTTGTTTTTTAATTGCTAATCAAGCGGGCGCGACACTGTAGTATAAGTGTGAGGACGTTTGGGTTTTCATACATTCATTATCTCAAAAATGGGCAAATTTGAAGAGAAATCCTCAGACAGGTCGATTTTTATTTTTAAATTAGGACTTTTTGGCAATAATACCAGTGACGTCATCCGTCTGGGCGTGATGACGTAATCGATGATTTTTTTAAATGAGATTAGGGGTTGTGTGATAGCTCATTTGAAAGGTTATTTAATTCTCTATTCAGTAATATAAAATTAACATAATTATTTATACAGGGTGTACAAAAAATTTTTCTTCTTTTTGTCTAAATTAATTTAATAAAAAAAATTTTTCTACACACTGTATAAATTATTATGTTAATGTTTATATTACTGAATAGAAAATTAAATAGCCTTTCAAATGAGCTATCACACAACCCCTACTCTCATTTAAAAAAATCATCGATTACATCATCACACCCAGATGGATGACGTTACTAGTAATAAATAATAATAAAATAACCAGACTTCAGTACACTAGGTACGACATCTATATGAACTAAACGAAAAGATTTCCCTGGTATACAGAAGAAATCTTCTCCGGTAGCGGACGTGAAAATGTAAATTCAAAGTCTTGATAAAAGACGATGAACGGCAAAAGATATCTTTTTATATCACAGATTTTCCTACAAAGCCACGTTATTCGCTACACATTAGTCAATTACGGAAAAACCGTGAAATGAAAGAATTCGGCGATTGCATTTTATTTCACTCCGACCACCACCGATATCCTACACGACGTGTTTCGTGGTCATGTCAACCACTCGTCAGGGACATCTAGGTGGATGGTCAAAGCGTAACAAAATGCATTGGGCCTTCCCGGCAATAATAAAATAACCAGACTTCAATACACTAGGTACGACATCTATATAAGCTAAACGAAAAGATTTCTCTGGTATACAGAAGAAATTTTCTCCGGTAGCGGACGTGAAAATGTAAATTCAAAGTCTTGATAAAAGACGATGAACAGCAAAAGATACCTCTTTGTATCACAGATTTGCCTACAAAGCCACGTTATTCGCTACACATTCGTCAATTACCGACCACCACCGATATCCTACACGACGTGTTTCGTGGTCATGTCAACCACTCGTCAGGGACATCTAGGTGGATTGTCAAAGCGTAACAAAATGCATTGGACCTTCCTGGTAATAATGAAATAACTAGACTTCAGTACACTAGGTACGACATCTATATGAACTAAACGAAAAGATTTCTCTGGTATACAGAAGAAATCTTCTCCGGTAGCGGACGTGAAAATGTAAATTTAAAGTCTTGATAAAAGACGATGAGCGGCAAAAGATACCTCTTTGTATCACAGATTTTCCTACAAAGCCACGTTATTCGCTATACATCCGTCAATTACGGAGAAACCGTGAAGTGAAAGAATTCGGCGATTGCATTTTATTTCACTCCGACCACCACCGATATCCTACACGACGTGTTTGGTGGTCATGTCAACCACTCATCAGGGACATCTAGGTGGATGGTCAAAGCGTAACAAAATGCATTGGGCCTTCCTGGTAATAATAAAATAACCAGACTTCAGTACACTAGGTACGACATCTATATGAACTAAACGAAAAGATTTCTCTGGTATACACAAGAAATCTTCTCCGGTAGCGGACGTGAAAATGTAAATGCAGTCTTGATAAAAGACGATGAACGGCAAAAGATACCTCTTTGTATCACAGATTTGCCTAGAAAGCCACGTTATTTTCCCATTGTTTTCGCATTGAAGCAGGGAAAGAGATATTAGGGTGTATGGGGAAAGCTGATTAACCATGGATAACGCTGGACGCAAAAACAAAAATCAAGGAAAGAAAAGCAATCAAAACCGAATTGATCAGAACAACAAACCCAATAAAACGAAAAGAAACGCAGGAAAAATACACAGAAAAAAATAAAGAAATTAAAAAAGAAGCCAGAACAGATAAAAGGCTGTATATGGAACAAATGGCAGAAAATCAGAGGAAGCAGCGAGAATAAATGACACAAGGACACTTTACTCAATAACAAAAGAAATTAAAGGGGATAAGAGCAAGCAAAAACGAAACTAATGGGGAAAGAAGGAGAAACACTCAACTCAAAAAGAAATCGCACAAAGATGGACACAATTTTTCGCAGAACTCTATGAAGAAGGAATTGAATCACAAATAGAGATGGAAGAAACAGAGAAAAACGAAACGTTAATCATTAGAAAAGATATAATGTACCTCCTTCCACGAATATACGACCCTTTTGGATTATCGCGACAACGAATATTTTACTGTGCAAAATATGAAGAACGAAAGTAAATTGCAAATTATATTGTTGTTTATTGGATTATTATAGCAAAATACTTTCGTACTTCTTATGTTGTACACTAAAATATTCGTTGTTGCGATAATCCAAAACAGTCGTATATTCGTGGAATACACCATAGGTATGCTATAAACCTTTTAAAAACGACAAAGCGGCTGGTGTTGATGAAATTCCCGCAGAACTGATAAAATCACACTTAAACTTCTTAGTGGATGTGTACTACTTACTATTTAAAAAATTTGGATCGAGGAAAAGATACCAAAAGATCGGGGTGGAGGAGTTATAATAAAGCTACCAAAGAAAGTGAATCTCACACTATGCGAAAACTGGAGAGCAATCACTCTTCCCACTGTAGCTACCAAAATAATGGCCAGGATAATATTGGAGAGAATTAAAGATCCCATAAATGAAAAATTAAGAATAATTAACGAAATAGGATTCAGGCCGAACAGTTCCTGTATTGACTATATAAATACCCTAAGAAAGAATCATCCTGGAACAATCAGCGGAAATGAATCAGGAAGTTTATATCAACTTTGTACACTTCGAAAAAGCGTTTGATTCAATAAATCGTAATATGATGTGGAAGATATTAAAACTTAATTGAATACCAGACAAATATATAAGAGTAATAATGCTTTTCTACGACGAATGTTTTGCTAGAGTTGAACATGAAGGGAAACTATCCCAACAAATAAGTGTCAAAAAAGGAGTAAGACAGGGGGGTGTCTTGTCACCGACGTTGTTTATAATAGTCATAGATTGGGTAATGAAGCAAATTGGAGATAAAAAACAGGTATACAATGGTCACCATTTAAAATACTAGAGGATCTAGAGTTCGCTGACGACATATCCCTCATAACATCAAACAGACAACACATGCAAAACAAAATTACCAGATTGAACAACATAGCAAAAGCAACCGGCTTAAAAATAAATCCCAAAAAAACGAAAATATTATCAAATGGGGAAACGAACGGAAACAATATATATTTAGAAGGGAAACAAATAGAAGAAGTAAAAGATTTCTGTTATTTGGGCAGTCTGGTAAACACAACAGGAGGCACAGAAAAGGACATAACACAAAGAATAAGCTTGGCACAAAACGCTTTCAACTCTCTACGCAAGATATGGGCCTCGACAAACATCAGCAGCAGCAGAAGAACAAAGCTACGATTATTTGAAACTAATGTAAAGTCTGTCCTGTTATGTGGAGCAGAAACATGGAAACACCATAAACAATTCTTTCAGAAAATTCAATTCTTCAATAACAGGTGCCTACGTGTTATACTGAGAATATTTTGGCCAAACAAAATTACTAATGACGAATTGTGGAGAATAACAAACGAAGAAAGGATAGAACATACAATAAAAAAACGGAAATGGAAGTGGATAGGACACACCTTACGAAAACCAGAAACAAATATTGCTAGACAAGCTCTACATTACAATGCTCAAGGCAAAAGGATAAAGGGTAGACCATCTTATACGTGGAAAAGAACAATAGAGAAAGAACTCAAAGAAAATAAATTAGCATAAAACGATGCAAAAAAGATAGCAAAAAACAGAAGAGAATGGAGAAAACTAGTAAACAAAATTGGACGGAACTCAACAGATGATGCGTGAGACTAGCAACCTCACCATCATTCCTCATGGTACTTGAAACACCGCAAGGTGCCCTTTGCTCCACTTGGAGATGTATGAGTATATGATGATGATATAATAATATACTTAATATTACCTCTCACTTATGAACATTTACAGGATAAGATCATTCATAATTTTAATTTAGGATTTTTGAAAACTATTTTCGAAATGTCAAAACAAATGTAAAATTTATAATTCTCATCACAATCAATTAAGGTTTAATCATCCATCTTAGGCTCTTAGACAACGTATTTACCAAGTAACAAGTCTTTACTGTTTTCATATTATTTCATAATTTTAGTCAAAAGAAATTATTGCAAAACCACATAAAACCAATCTTTAATTTATATAAATAATAAAATAAATAAATTTCTATTATAGTATTAAATAATATGAAATAAATAATAAAAACACAAAGTTTGTGTTTTTATTTTTGACTTTTATTAAAATTTCTATTTGTTAAAATTATAACCAACTCTTTATTGGAAAATAAACATATTTATAATACTATTTCTTTATTAAAGTTTATGTCCGATTGTTGCCATTCCTCTTATTTATTTCTTTCTCAGATTATTTATTTCAGTATATCCTCTTCATGAATTATATTTTTTTATGTTTTTCTTAGAAATTCATAACATACAGGAAATATCTGACAAATTTATTTTTTTCAGTAAATACAAATACAATTTTTACAGATTAAACATGAGTTTAAACTTGTATTATTAATTTGAATTTACAATAATTAACATCTACGTTACAGTCAGTTTCAAATTCTGCTTGACAAATGACGTCACTCTCTGTGACAGCGATGCGCCTGCACATCAAGTTATATCAGACGGGTGTTAGTGTATCGTGGTTTTTGCGTGTCAGGTGGTAGGGTGATTTTTGCTCCCAAAAGTAATAATTATATTATTGTTCCTCACATAGACCGATATTAATATTCGGTTGTGCATTGAGTTAGTAGGTACCTTGATATTGATGGTAAGTAAAGCTTAGGCATTTTTGCATGTAATTACTTAGCGATATTATTTTTATTTTATCGAATTTTGAAAAAATATCACATTTTGGTGAAATTGTACCTGTGGGGTACAATAAAACAATCTTTAGTGGGGCAGACTGAGACGCGTCTCACTGTACCCAATCGAGGACGTTAGTTGGATAATACAAACACATACTGTTGTTTCTTTTTTTTTGTAGATCAATGCAAGGAATAGAAAAAGAAAGACTAACATTGCTTCTTTCTCTGACAGTCAAATGAGAGAAGCCGTGGAATTAGTCACAAAAGAAGGGTCTTTATTGCGAAAAGCAGTAGAACTTAAAGGGGTGTCATTTCAGACTTTAGCAAGGTAAATTGTTAAAGAAGTGCGGAACGGTTAGGTTTCGCGTAAAATATTTCATTTTTTCAATAGACAATAATCTATCTATTTCATATACGTGAAAAAACAAAGGAATAACCCTAATACCTAAGTGAAAATGAGACCTTTCTAAGAATGCCGATAAATTATGTCGAAAGGATAATAATTTGCACTGGCAGAATACCTCGGAATGTGCTCAAAAATGAACTACGGCCTAATAACTCTTAGATGTCGCCGTTTAGCAGACCAAATGGCTCAAAAAAATAATATTCGGATTCCGAATAATTGGTCAGAAAATAGAGCGGCCGGCTTAGAATGGATGAGAGGATTTTTAAAATGATCACCTAACTTGAGCATCAGATAACCAGAAGGACGTAGTCTCTCGCGAACTACATATTTCAATAAACATAATGTATCAACTTTCTTTGATAAATTGCACCATGTCTTTAGCAGACAAGAAAGCTTTGATGATGGCTCTAGAATATTGAATCCAGATGAAACTGGAACGACAACTGTACAGAAACCAAAAAAAGTGATCGCTTGCAAAGGAGTTAAACAAGTGAGTCAAGTAACTAGTGCCGAAAGAGGGTCTTTGAGGGTCTTCGGTAATAACCTGCTGCTTCATAAGTTCTTCCGGAAACACGATTTCACCAGCTATTATATTTTCTAGGACTCATTTTAAATCGTATATGCTTCGTAATGCGCCAGCTGGTAGTTTGGAACTTGCAACACACGTTCGGGCTGAATGAACAGCGAGTTGTTTGTGGAAGCTTTGTGTCATATCATCTTCTTCTTCCTTCTTATATGTAGGCTTTAAAGCCTGTTTCTTCTTCAATGTTAGCCTCCTAAATTGTTTAAGTTATCGCACCATCTTTTTTTGGTCTGCCAATATTTCTTCGTCCATTTGGTGACTTATCTCGTGCTATTCATACTATCCTATCCTATGCCATTCTACTAATGTGTTCATTCCACTCCTGTTTCCGTTTTGTCACCCACCCATGTATGTGTTCTACATTGCATGATCTCCTGACTTCTGTTTTCGCTTCTCTCCCTATCCAACAGACACATTTCCGTGATATTCGTCGGAGTATTTTCATCTCTGTTGTTTCTAGTAGTCGTCTCGTTTTAGATGTGTCAGGTCTTGTCTCTGCCGTGTATGTCAATATAGGTCCAATTGCTGCTTTATAGATTCTTGCTTTTGTGTCTTATCTTAGGTGTTTTTTCTTCCAGATTGTGTCATTAAAAGATCGCGCCGCTTTACTTGCTTTTAAGCTTTGTTGTCGTACTTCCTCTTCAACATCTCCATAACCCATATAGCACACAACGTCCGATGGACGTCCGTATAACGTACATTTAAAGTCCAAACGTCCATGGACCAAAACTGGACGTACTATGTACGTCCATTACGCGACGTCCATTGGACTTTTGATTTCAACGTACATTGGACATCCATTTGTGGTCCATGGAGATTTTACACAAAATGCGACTATTATTATGAGTAATTATATATAGCTTCTTGTTTTAATCAAAGCAATATTATTAGTAGAATACAAGAAGCTTCTAATAAATGTATCACATATTTTTTCATCATCGAATTAAAACACTGAACCACTAAAATTATTTTAATTAAACCTATATAATATTAGATGATGATAAAACGATGGTAAACTTTTTCAGAATAACGGAGCTACATCGCGCATCGGTAATTATACAACTTACAATAATTAGACACTACCAATTTAAATCTTAAATGTGCATTTTGTAACTGTTAAATTTCCCGCCAAACTAAATGAGAATCTTCTTGACAACGTTGTCGCTCTTCACGCTATCGGTCGTAAAAGGTAGTACTAGGCAAGTACTTTTAGGGGATTATCGCTGTAATTGTTGTGGAATACTGAAGGAGGATTTATTTATGATAATTCACAGAATGGCAAACCCGCTTGCAATATACAACCGTACTGACTCTAAGTTCTATGAAATAATGTTTGGAAGGAACAGAACAGAAATAAACCTCTTTTAATGTGCATGCATCATAGGGCGCCATTATCTGAATTTTGTCTTTATTAAGTTATTACATACAATATAATACATCATGTGATATCTTTGTGTTTGCTGTTTATCGTGCAAGTGCAGTCGTGCATTAATGAAGTTCCTATAATAAAGTATACATAATAAAGTTATAATAAAGAGAAATAAAAAAGGTATTTTGTGTAATATTTTAAAGTATAAGTTTAGTATTATAGGAACTATTTCCTATACCTAAAGGCTTTTTGCTATGTATGTATTCAAAAAATTATGGACACTAGATTGCTTTCTGAAAAGTGCCCTACAAAAATGTCCATAAGACGTACATTGAACGTAGTACATAAAATGTACACTGAAAGCTTCAACAACGTACACTGTACGTTTGTAGCGGACGTTCTATGGACGTTAAATTTTGTGAACTCTGGACGTTCGTTGGACTTCCATCGGATGTCCATTGTACCTTAGCGGGACGTCCATTGGACGTTCCAATGTACACAGATGTACGTCCATTGGATGTCCATAAAATGTACTTGTGCTCTCTGGGAACTGGTTATATCTATTCCTAGATATCTAAACCTTGCTTCTTGCTTTATTATTTTCCCATCAATTTCGATTTTACATCGTAGTGGGTATGTAGATGTTGTCATACATTTGGTTTTTTTTTGCTGATCTTATCATATTGTATTTTTTGGCTGTTATATTGAAGATGTGTGTTAATCTTTGGAGATCGTCTTCCGTCTCGGCGATTAATGCGGCGTCGTCTGCATAACATAATATTTGCATTTCTGTAACCATGACCTTTACGTATTGCTTCTATTATTTCGTCCATTATTATGTTAAAGGGCAGTGGGCTTAATGAGTCACCTCGTCTGACTCCGCTTTGTACTGGTATAAACTGCGTTAGTTTTCCATTTATCTTTGCCTGTATTCGGTAAAGTATTTAAGAAAGCGCCAAGGGTTCCATGGGTTGCAAAGAACAACTCACCATCGCCTCAGTCATTTCTAACCAGACATATTCCAAAAAAGGAACCTATTTACTGCCTTCATTGATTATAAGAAGGCCTTTGATTCAGTGCCGCATGAATGGCTTATAGACATATTGAGAATATATATAAAGTCGATGATAATATAATGACCTTTTAAAAGCATATAATGATAGAGTGGAAGACTAGAATTCACCTTCAAATACCTGGTAAAAATCACATCGAAACTGAAAATATCGCAATCAGCCGGGGCCTCTTCCAAGGAGATTCGTTAAGTCCACTGTGGTTCTGTCTAGCTATGAACCCACTATCTCAGCCATTGAACTCCACTGACATGACAGTTTATTTGCACATTTTTTTAAAATTATTGTCGAAAATTAGTCATTTTTGGTATACCACGTATGTATTTTATTGTTAAATTTTGCTCTCGGTTTTCCTTTCTAGTCTCTAACTCAGATCGCAATTCTTTTAAAAAATTAAATTGCATAGCTGTCTTATCAACAATGGATACATTTTTGGTTTTTGCTTTTTCTAAAAGTTTTCTTTTATTTCGTAGAATTTGCTTAGCCTCATACTCATTATATTCATTACCATTTTGATCATTCTAGGAAATCGTATCACCAACTTTGCCTACTCTAAAGAAATTAACCGGGGTAGCATTACATTCTACAGTTGAAAAAATTTCCTCCAAAAATTTTTTGTCTTCATCTTGTTTCGTTTGAATATCACCTGTAGATTCTGGTACGCCTCTGACAATAACATTTTTGGCACGATTAATACGATCTGTTTAAGAGCTATATGTAATTAGAGCTATAAAATAAGAAACCAGTTATAATTTTAATCGCATTTATTAAAAAAATCGATGTATTTTAAAAAATATAATGATTTAAACAAAAAATTTTCTAAATCGTCATGGACGTTAACAATACTATCGTTCCATTTGTTGAGGAGGAAATGTATGTAGTTGTGCTGTACTATCAGTTGTCTCCTAAAACAAAAAAAAAAACAAGCTATAAAGGATTTAATAATTTACAATACAAGCACAAAAAATAGATTAGATACCTATATACTAATAGTAATGTCTAATAAAACTTGATACTGTAAAACTTTATAGATGATACTGTAAAACATTTTCTTTATTAATTGATGGATTCGACCGTTACTTGATGGAAGTTCATTTTATCTAATAATAAAACCCTGAAAACGTTTGTTTTCTATACTTCCACGGAATTTATTATAACTAAGTGACTACCGCTGTTTCGGCAGAGTGCCTTTCTCAAGTGATATAGTTTACAATGTGTTTGCCTTTTTAAGTCTTCAACTGAAGAGGTTGAGGAGTGGGGAGCTGTTTGTCTCGAGTTGGTCATTCAGAATTATATCTGTATTTTTCAGTTTATTAATTTCCATAGATTCTAAAAAAGATAGCTTAAGGCCTTTATTTTGAATATGCAGAATTTGAAACTCTTCATTGAAAGAATGATTATGATCTAGAAGGTAAAGTGCGTATGTAGAAGTGTCTGTTTTTCTATTGTTGAATGCCCTTTTGTGTTCTGCTATCCGTTGTCAAAAGTTCTGCCAGTTTGACCGATGTACGTTTTCGGACAGTCACCACACGTTAGTTTTTACACACCACTCTGTAGTTGCTTTCTCTCTCGGCTTTTATTGTTCTTAATATATTTGCTTAAGTTGTTGTTAGTTCTGAAAGCTGGTGTTATTCCTTTCTTTTTTATGTATCTGGCTATTTTTGTTGTTATCTTGCCAGTATATGTGAGAGAGCAGAAGGTACTGGGTTCTTTCTGTGGTGGTGGATACACTAATTTCAGGACTAACGAACAAACAGTTAACAAAATTTTAAACTAAAAACTCCATAAGAAAGCCCTGAAATTAGTGTATCCACCACCACAGAAAGAACCCAGTACCTTCTGCTCTCTCACATATACTGGCAAGATAACAACAAAAATAGCCAGATACATAAAAAAGAAAGGAATAACACCAGCTTTCAGAACTAACAACAACTTAAGCAAATATATTAAGAACAATAAAAGCCGAAAGAGAAAGCAACTACAGAGTGGTGTGTACAAACTAACGTGTGGTGACTGTCCGAAAACGTACATCGGTCAAACTGGCCGAACTTTTAACAAACGGATAGCAGAACACAAAAGGGCATTCAACAATAGAAAAACAGACACTTCTACATACGCACTTCACCTTCTAGATCATAATCATTCTTTCAATGAAGAGTTTCAAATGCTGCATATTCAAAATAAAGGCCTTAAGCTATCTTTTTTAGAATCTATGGAAATTAATAAACTGAAAAATACAGATATAATTCTGAATGACCAACTCGAGACAAACAGCTCCCCACTCCTCAACCTCTTCAGTTGAAGACTTAAAAAGGCAAACACATTGTAAACTATATCACTTGAGAAAGGCACTCTGCCGAAACAGCTGTAGTCACTTAGTTATAATAAATTCCGTGGAAGTATAGAAAACAAACGTTTTCAGGATTTTATTATTAGATTTTCTTTATTCTTTCGTATTTTCTGTTTACTCGGTATTGGCATAACATAATGTTATCAACTACAAACAAATAGTTTTTTCCTTGAATTGACAGGAGCAGGTCATCTGGTAAGATCAGACAAATACAGAGTGTTAAACAGTGTTTTTGAGAGACCAGACAGTAGAAGATTAGTAGTTCGTCCCATAAAAAGATGGAAGGATGATGTTGAAGCCGATTTATCTAGGATTAGGGTCCAAAAATGGGAAATAAAAGCGCAAGATCGTAGAATATTGAAGGCTATAGTGGATAGCTATAAAAAATTTTAACTTCTTGCTTTTTTTGCAAACAAATATTTGTAAGCTTCCTCAACCTTGATCAAAACGCACTGCAAGTGATACGTTCTGTATGTCTATATCTATCGAACATCATTATGTCGAGATCCGTCTAAGATTTTATCTTTAAATTATTGTAGTTTTTTGTTCAGAAGTATATTCTAATGTTTTTGTTATATCTTTATATTATCAAATTATTATTTTCTTGCTTTCTTAATGCCTTTAATTGCTTTTATCACATATCATCTTATTTTCAGTTCTCCAGTTCAGTACATAATGATATTAAAATGAAGTGGAACTAAAAACTCTCCCTGCTGAACACCATTCTACTAATAATACAATATTGATTAAAAATAAATAAAAATAAAATAAAATAAAAATAAAAATTCAACAAAAATAAAAGATATTCCATAAAAATAAATAAACATTAACAGGAAAATAAAATTATAAACCCAAAAATAATAAAAAATTATCCACGATTTAAAAATAGGTTTTATTATGATATTACAGGGTAATAGGGTACTGTACAGGCTACTAAATTATGTTAAACAAACGTTTATGGCTATTACCAGAGGCGTACGACGGGAAAAAGTGAGTGGTTGACCCTTTCCAAATTCTACGCCACTGGCGAAATTGCTATTTTAGTTCAATTTTTGGATTCTCCAATACTTTCTATGAAAATACTATACTCTTCATTCGTAACGATAAAGTCATTAGTTTTCGAGATATTTGAAGTTAAAAATGAAACGACACGGTTATTTTGATCAGTGGTGTATTGTGTCGCTTCATTTTTAATTTCAAATACATATCTCGAAAACTAATCATTTTATCGTTACGAATGAAGAGTATATTATTTACATAAAAACTATTGCAAAATCAAAAAATTACACTAAAATAACAATTTCGTCAGTGGCGTAGAATTTGGGAAGGGTCAACCAGAGACTATCCCCTGTCGTACGCCTCTGGTAGTAGCTAGAAACGTTTATTTATCTTAATTTAGTATTATGAGAAGGATACGCAAACCAGTTTTAAAGTACTGGGTGTACAAATAATTTTTAAATTGTAATCATATGAATCATAATATCATAAATTAATCAAAATAACTGTGCCTTTTCATATTGAACTTCAAATATCTCGAAAACTAATGACTTTATCGTTACCAATGTAGAGCATATTATTTACGTAGAAAGAAATGTAGAATCTAAAAATGGCACTAAAATAGTAATTCCTCCAGTGGCGTAGAATTTGAGAAGGGTCAACCATTCACCATCCCCTGTCGTACGCCTCTGGTAGTAGCTAGACACGTTTGTTTATCATAATTTAGTAGAGTGTCTAGTAGTCGCACTTTCTGCCAAGTATGAAAAGGATACGTCGAATAGTTTTAAAATGTTGAGCAAAAATAGTTTTTAAATTTTTAGATAAAACACCCTCTAACTCAGTAAGGAACCAATTTATTCAAGTGTTTTAGGTTAAATCTTCGTATTTTGTAATAAGGTTTCTCCAGTTACTATATGGACAATTATTAATGAAACACCCTGTATACTATGTTTTCACTTAATGAAAATAATATACTCTTGGTATTACTAATATAGTGAAAAGAGTTATTTAGAAGAGGAAAGTTGTGTGGTCTGTGCATATAAATTCAACTTACTATTACGAGGTTGTGCCAAACAAGATCTAATTTCCATCGGGACCTGTAAAACGCAAATGTTCCATTGGTGTAATGTTAATTAACAAATTTAGAGGATCAGAAATACATCCAATCGTATACATACGGGTATACCTTTTGAAATGAACATACAAATAAGAAAGACTCCGCGAGCTGGCAGATTCGCTTGAAAGCGAACAATTTACACGAATCATGGTTCAAGCCACGCACTAGACAGACATTCTTTCAAATGTAACAGTAAAAATCTAACGCCGACCATTCACTATCAGGTACATCTGAACAGTGAGCTGAAAGTCAGATATGAGGAGCACACATACTCTTCAGGTATACCTGATGGATGTATATATTATGTGTTATTAAAATTAAATATAAATATTCCAAATAAATGTATGATTCAAGTTAACGGATAGATTATTTAGAAGACGATCTGCTCTTTGTCTCCTTATCGTTTTTGCGAATAAAAAAAAAGTTCACGAAAGAAACACAAACAATGGCGCAAAGAATAATTGCAGAGAAGAAATAAAGTTACCCATAGCAATCTCCGTAATGAATTATTAAGGTATGAACCATCTGACTATAACAATATTTCAATGAAGGAACCGAGAAGTCACTTACAGACGTATGTTCAACAGTAAAATAAATAAAAACACTAATAAAAAAATGGATAAAAATTGGTATAATGGTATACATTTTTATTTTAAAAACACTAATCTTTAAACTGGTCACAACAAAGGATTTTTAAAAACTGAGACCTGTTCAGGTATATCTGATGAAATCGCCAAATTTTCCTCTGGGGGGAGGGGTTGGAGCCCCAAAACCTCCCTGTGTGCGCCACACACACTTACTCGCTGGTCAGGTAGAACTGATCGAATTTTCATCAGGTCTCGGGTCGGCTTCAGGTCGCCTGAAAGGCTATTTATTTCCGTCACACACTATCAGGTATACCTGGCAGGTCTGCATGCCTGTTTCGGTGTACCTGTCAGATGTACCTGATAGTGAGTGGCCGGTCTAATACTTTCTGTCAACGGGCGATATTTGTGAAGTTGCTTGTTCACTTACGTGCAACATCAATATAAAAAAAATATTCTCTTTTTGGACTTCAAGCCATCTTATTATCTACCTACAGGTCAAAGCACTGGATATATTGATTAAATTAAGAACAGAATTATTAGATTAGATGGATTCCACTTAAAGAGTTTTAATTACCATAGATTTATCAAACTCGTTATTCGCTCCGTGCATAACTAACGCGACACCTAGCGTAGTCGCCTGAAATTTTTGGCGAACACACTTTGACGTTAAACATATCACCGGTCCGGAATAAGAATGACGCAACTGCAAATTTTGTCAACTCCTGTTTCTTGCGTAATTAACTTCTAAAATACTGTGTACAGATGATACAAAAGTGACAGAACTGTAACTATCCCAGGCAACCAAACGACGTTTTTATAACGTAGATAATACGTCATAGAAATGACCAATTGACGTGTTTCTATGACGTAGTATTGACGTTGAAAATCACGTATATTTTTCTCATCGATTTGACGTCATAATTGTGACGATTTTAGAACGTAATCGTATCTACGTTTTTTTCACGACGAGATCGTGACGATTTTCAAAGGTCAAAAAGATGACGACCTTTATGCGTCGGTAAAATCACGTCTTTAATACTTTCAAAAAGTGACCTCTTTCAGATGTTTCAAAATAGTATAAAAATAGGTAACATGGAACCTATAGGCCTACTTCCCATGTGTCGAAGATATACTACCACTTGTTTAAGATCGCTTGTGCGCTAGAAGCAACATTGATTCTGCATGATTGTACCAGCTCTCACATTATAGAATTTTCACTAGTTATATATACCTACTTACTGTGTCAAAACTGAAACAACATATATATGAAGCTAATAAATAATTGATTAACAAATTATCCAGCGTACTTAATATCTTAATTTAACGCTGTCTTAATATCTTCATTTAACGCTTAATTAAAATAACAAATAAACAACCTCAAATAGTTGTCTAGAAGAATTACTGCATTAAACTAACTCACTGAGCAAAAAACGCATAAAAATCTATTAATTAACACGTTTCTTCAACTATATATCTAAATGAAGAGTCTTATTTTATCACACAAGACACAAACCGCGTAAACAATGAAATAAGAAATTTCTTATGAACATTTAGCGTTATACATAAACGAAATTGTTTGGAATCAATACAAACTAGCAAGCTCCTCCCAATTTTGTGACGTCAGACTTAAGCTGTCTAAAATTAAAACGTTTTTTAAACGTAATTTTATCGTCATTAATCTTACGTACTTAAAATCGCCTACAAAAGACGTCTATATGACGTAATGTTCAAACACGTGTTATATTCAACCAAAAACTGACGTTTCCTCAACGTTATATGACGTCACTTGGTTGCCTGGGATGTACTGAGCCACTACAGGGTAGTTGCGTCGTTATTGAAATATGCACCATTTTAGACCTTGTTTCAGATGAATAATGACGCAACTGTAAATAGGGTTGAAAATGGGGGAAGTAAATTAAGATAATGAAATTCGAACCAATAGGGATGAAAACAAAAGCCATTGCTGTAAGAATAAATGGCATAGGTACTAAATGTTATAAATAGTTTTTTTGTACAGAAAAATTTTAAGATCAAGAGTGACGCAACGGTAGATAGGGTTGAAAATGTGGGGATAAATTTAAGATAATAAAATTCGAACCAATAGGGATGAAACTAAAAGCCATCATTGTAAGAATAAATGCCATACCGATGCTCCGGACGGTTACTCTTTATTTAATCACTATTTTAAATACCCATTTGAAAATTTTTATATGAAGAATGGCGCAACTGTAAAAAGAGTTGCAAATGGGAGGATTAAATTAACATAATGAAATTCGAACCAATAGGGATAAAAATAAAAGCCATCATTGTAAGAATAAACGTCATACCGTTGCTCTTGGACGATTACTCCTCATTTAAATCTCTATTCCAAATCTTTAAACATCGTTTTTTTGCTCTCCTGAGAAATTTGGCTTTTTGCAGTTACGTCATTCTTATTTCGGACCGGCGATATAATACACATATGACATATTTGACGTTAATGTAATATTTATTTACCATTTCTGATAAATAGCCCGATCAAAGAACAATCTGACCCAAAAAATAAAGGAAGGATAAAAATTTGGGAATAGGTAGTTAAAATTGTCTATTATTATATAAGAAAAAGTTTACAATTCTACATCCATCCATTTCTGTAAAATGGAGGGGTATATCCCCTTCTCTGGGGTGAAAAATATACATTCAAAATAAGTCCGGAATTGGATAAAATGACTAATTCTAAGTAACTTTTGTTCTATAGAGTTGTTTCACTAAGTTAATACTTTTCGAGTTATTTGCGAGTGAATATGTTCATTTTTAACAAAGAAAAATATGTTTTTGGACAGTTTTTTCGCAAATACCTCAAAAAGTAAGTATTTTATCGAAAAAATATTCTGAATAAAAAATAGCTTCTAAAAAAGTGAAAACAATGGAGTATGCCTCAAGTCTATAGACCCAGTAGAAGCAGAGTTGTAGCTAATGAAAAGTAAGTTCTTCGTAAAACTTCAATTCGAATAGTTCAACGTGAAATAACCAAAAAACGGAGCACTTTTCGGGGAAAACTAATTACAACTTTCTTAAAGTGTTTAAAAAAATAGGTCTGGATCCCGCGTATGAAAAAAAAGTTGATTAATAGCAAGCCGAAAATTTGTTAATAGCTTAAGGGTGTCTAGTCGGATAAACTTTGATATATGGGAACACTGGAACAGGGGAAGTTTTAATTGTGGAACAGGTTAAAAATTTGGAACAGTCATAATACGAAAACGGCACATTTATTTTGTCCGACAGAACAGACTTAAACTCTCCGAACAGAGATTAAACTCTCATGCAAAAATCAAACTGCTATTTATCACCAAATGGGCGTTTTAATGAGTGGAACATGTAGAATATGTCAAATGACAGGAATTATGACAGGTGATAAATAGCAGTCTGATTTTTGCATGAGAGTTTAATCTCTGTTCGGACAGTTTAAGTCTATTCTGTCGGATAAAATAAATGTGCCGTTTTCGTGGTCTGACCGTTCCAAATTTTTAACCTGTTCCACATTTAAAACTGCCCCTGTTCCAGTGTTCCCATATATCAAAGTTTATCCGACTAGACACCCTTAAGCTATTAACAAATTTTCAGCTTGCTATTAATCAACTTTTTTTTCATTCGCGGGATCCAGACCTAAAAGGTTTATTTTTGTTTTTTAAAAAAACTTCGAACATTAAAAGTAAGTGAGTTATGGGCTTTTCCACGGATATACGTCTGTCTTGGATTATCGCGACAACGAATATTTTAGTGTGCAACATAAGAAGTGCGAAAGTAAATGGCTCTAATAATTGTTCCAATAAACAACAATGTATTTTGCAATTTACTTTCGTTCTTCATAATTTGCACAGTAAAATATTCCTTATCGAGATAGTCCTCAACAGTCGTATGTTCGTGAAATAGGGTATACGTTCAAAATATTGTTGGTCCCTTTAATCTTTTTGGTAAAAAGAATCGCGAAAATCACCCCCTAATTTGTATCCAAATAAAATTAATCGTTACCGCTTCACAGGTTACTTTAATTATGTATTTTTTATATGAGCTATAAGTTTCATTGGTTCAAAGTGTCCCGCTTTGAAAAAAATTGGTTTTAAAATAAAAAAAAATTTAATTTTGACAAAAATTCCAATTTTCGTTGAAAATAACTTAAAAATTATTAGTAATACCAAAAATCTCAAAGAGTACAAAAATCATTTTTTTGCTTTTCTGATTATTTTGGATTTCTTGTTTTCCTGTTAGACAAAAATTGGTTATGCGATGGCTGTTCAAAATTTGCATAAACTCGTGATCAGTGACTTGTTCAAGCAATTTCAACTACAGGCTTTTCAAAAATAAACACTTTGAAACGATGAAACTTACAGATAATATAAAGAATACATAAGCAAAGTAACTTGTGAAGCGGTAACGATTAATTTGATTTGGGATGCTAATTAGGGGGTGATTTTGGCGATTCTTTTACCAAAAAATAAACAGGACCAACAATATTTTGAGCGTAACTTACTTACTTTTAATGTTAGAAGTTTTTTAAAAACCAAAAATAAACCTCTTTTAAAATACTTTAAAAAAGTTGTAATGAGTTTTCCCCAAACAGTGCTCCGTCTTTTGGTTATTTCACGTTGAAATATTCGTTCTGGAATTTTACGAAAAAGAACCTACTTTTGGTTAGCTACAATTCTGCTTCTGCTGGGTCTACAGACTTCATATACACCATTTTTTTTCACTTTTTTATAAGCTATATTTTGGCTAAGAACATTTTTTTAGATAAAATACTTAATTTTTTAGTTATTTGCGAAAAACCGTCCAAAAACATGTTTTTCTTTGATAGAAATGAACATATTCACTAGCAAATAACTCAAAAAGTATTGACTTAGTAAATAAACTCTATGGAACAAAATTACTTAGAATTAGTCATTTTATCCAATTCCAGACTTATTTTGAATGTATATTTTTCACCCCTGAGGAGGGGGTATACCCCTCCATTTCTGTAAAATGGAGGGATGTAGAATTGTAAACTTTTTCTTATATAATAATAGACAATTTCTTCTACCTATTCAAAAATTTTCATCCTTTCTTATTTTTTTTGAGGTTTTCGTAAAGTTTTGTGTTCTTTGATCGGGCTAAAAATTTATTATACCAACAATAAGTTCGAGCGTCAAATAAACGTCAAATTAAAAGGCGGATATTTGGAAGTTCTCTGAAGAAAATATCAATTTTAAGGGTTTTTCTTCACTTTTTCGTTATAGTTTAGTTGTCGGTGCTAACATTAATTAAGTGTACATCGAAAGCAATTAGGTAGTGTGAATTATTAGTACCAGATTTTAGCATTAGCTGGGTCTATTGAACTATTAATTTTGTGGTGTATGTGTAACACAAAACGGACATAGATGACGATAGGAATATATCACCAGATCGGGGAAGGAAAGAAAGTCAGTATTGAAACATAAATATTAATAATAAAAATCAAAACGGCAATAATAAGGTAAGCGAAATATCTATTGAAAAAAAAATATTATTCAATCATTATTCGCTAAAGTTGTCATATTTCGCAGATACGGGCGCTGGCATAGTTTCGTGTATTCCCACCATGGTCACGCACAGAGCGAATAGCATCTGCCAAAACACGTAGCACGTAGATATAGGAAGTAATGCATACCGGGATGGAATCGCAACCTAGAGCAACCCTACTAAGATTTCCAAGAGAGTGATGATCCTGAAATTGCGGACGAACTTGGAAGCATGGAGTCTCCTAAAGCAATAAGGCAGCTCTAACACAGACTAGTAAACGTCAGAAAGTTACAGCGGACCAGATAGCTGCACAGGTTGTAAAACTCTCCAAAGCCCCAAAATTTAAAGAACACCACTCCAATCACCACGGGAATTAAAGGCACCACGGAAATTAAAAAAGAAAAGCCCACCCTGAATACTCAAAACCCTTTGAAATAGAGAAAGTGAGTAAGCCATTGAACGATACCAAATCTCGAAAAGCACCAGAATTTGACCGAAAACATTGTGGAAGATTCTTAGGAATGTGGCTAAGTAAATTCTACTTTAATATACTTACAATGTGACGTATGCCAGCGGGTTTCAAAAAACAAAAATAATTGCAGTGTTAAACCCAATAAAGTCAAAAGAGGCTAAGTACTTATGGAGAGACTACAATAGAAAAAGCTGGATTCTGTCTCCATCGATCGCAGCTGTACAGAACAAGTGTTCAGTAGACTGTAGCTCAGTCTAACCGTACGGTAGAATACATTGATCTAACTGCTGCTTACAACAGTGTATGGAGGAACAGACTTATCTTTAAATTTCTCCATATTATACCGAGTTGCTACCATGGTAAACAATGTGCTGTGCGATAGGTCTTTTCGAATAATAATTGGCGGCAGTAAAAACAGCGTAAGAAAATTGCAAAATGTGCTCCCAAAAGGATTGGTGCTTGCCCCAATCTTCTTCAATCTATAAATATCTGACAATCTCCCAACGACGCAAAGAAATGTGCATATGCTGATGATCAAGCATCATAACACAGTAAATTAGAGACCCGCATATGTAAATATACAATAACAAATTGGTTCATGTGATATACGGGGTGATAAAAATATACTGTTCAATATCGGATATTAATTCTGAATATTTGGTATTGGACACAAAATGACTTTTGAAAGTTTGAATAATTATTGATAAAGCTTTTGAATAATTATTGTTAAAATTTTTGGTAGTGAAATATGTTCGTTCTAAATGTTATACAATTGTTAAAAAAATAATTTTTATTTAATCCAGTTTTCTTGCTTTTGTATTTATTTTTCTCATAAACTAATCACTTTAAGCATCAAATATTATACATTTTTGAAATCAGTACAAAGAGCAGAATCCAAATATCAAATAAAAAAAGGTGGAAGTGATTAAAAAAATTAGGGGATGATACGGGGGGTGAGAGGGTGTCTTTCCCGCTAAGCTTAAATATGACATAATGTCTCCCCCTTCAGGAATTATTTAACGTGTGTTTGCGTTTTTTCTAAAAATCAGTGGTTCAAAAGTTATATAAGGTGGATAGTTTTATCTGAAAAGCACTGTATATATCTGGATATCGGACGCAAACTACACTATGTTGGCATGGTGTTGTTGTGAATAAGTTTTTTTAATCCACTTATTTTATTAGTTGGATTACACAAATTGGTTATTAGTTATTATCGTTAAAATATGGTCACATTATCTTTTGAACAATTATGGGATATGTAGTCGGTTCGCTAAAGACACAACTTGCTAGTGATTTTAGTAAGTAATTTTGCCAATTTGGCAGAATTGGCAAAAAAAAAATAATTACTAAACAGTTAGTAATTTTGCCAATTGTGACAAAATTGGCCAAAAACAAAAAATTACCTACCAAAATCACTAGCCAGTTGTGTCTGAGTTTAGCGAACAGACTATATCATATTTTTTTATGGGATATATTAAATTTTTATAACATTCAAAGTGCTTTACTCCACAGTTGCTCGAAATGACATAGTGTAGTTTACCTCCGAGGTAAAGATATATTAATAACATCTTACTAAGAGGCTGCCATCTGATTGAACCTGCACCATCAAGTCACTTTCAGTCAACTCCTGGTTCCTTGCCTTCTTTACAGTACTACCTGCTAACTTCCGACATTCTTGAGGCAGTAACCAATGCATAACAGGAGAAATGACATCCGGATCAGTGGTGTTTAAATCATTGGCGCCTGTTAGGAAACTAACAACAATCCCCACAATCAATACACTAACTACTCCTACGAGTGGTATCCAAAGAAAGCTTAGCCTGAATAGTGGAAAAACTCCTGATTCATCTGGATATTCTATCTGAAATATAGAGTATAATTAAAATAAAACATAAATTAGTTAATTGTTATTGACTATTATAACTTAGTCATTTGAATAAACTGTAGATTTCCTATAAGGTGTGTCAAAGCTTAATGGAATAAATTCATAATTTCGTGAATCAGCGATTAGCGAAATAAATCCCGAAACAGGTCGATTTTAATTTTTAAATTATGATTTTTTTAGAATTTATTTGTTACGCCATCCGTCTGGGCGTGATGGCGTAATCGATTATGTTTCTAAATGAGAATAGGGGTCATGTGCTAGCTTATTTCAAAGGAAATTCTCTCTGTTCATTAATATAAAAATTAACATAATTATTTTTACAGGGTGTCCAAAATTATTTTAGAAAAATTTGCGTAATTTACTTAATTCAAAATAAATTTTACTGCTATCAGAAAACAGATTTTTTTTACATATTTTAATTTACCATCTGCTTCATCGAAGCTATAAGTAAATAGTTTGAGTATTAAATATATGACGAATAAGCTGCGCTGTGGCAACCCTATTTTTTACATTAGATTTTAATATATTTAATTTATTAAATCTGTTGGCCATAGTTTCTTCAATCGTCTTGCGAACTCGGGAGAAGTGTTTAGCAGTCTTGCTTCATCATTTGGATGACTTCTCAGTCCATCAAGGCGGCTATTTGTAATTTTTCAAATTTCTGCCTCTACCACAGTTGTAGCTGAGTTCTTGTACTACATTTATTTTTATTTAGCGTATGGCTTACATCACAGAATAGATAATTATTTAGATTTATGCATTATACAATGCATCACAAATAGATGTTCAATTTTTTATATATTCGATTAACCCTTCGGTTGCCATTACAAAGTCTATAGGGTCGTCTGTGTATGCTCTGCGTGGGTAGTCCTGAACTATGTGTTTGATCGTCTGTCTTGCAGCGCCGCAGTAACCAGAAAGCGAGGGAAGTTTACCTCATCTGTAGAGGCAGTCGGCGCATCTTCCACAGTTTGTTCTAATTCGATTAAGGGCTGCCCAAAGCTTACGGGGACGTTCACATCTGTCTCACTTTACCAATCTTCTCTCCATCGGGTATTTAAGTCAAAGTTGGATTGCCGCAGCGCTTGAGGTTGAGATTTTAGAGGAGATAACCTGGATCGGAGACGGTTTCCAAGAATATCGGGGATGTCGTTGTGGACTAGATGCTGGCGACTGTCCATTATTTTGTTATATTCTTTAACCAATGCATGTTCGAGGCGTAGGTTGTGTGGTGCTATATTACCTTAGATTAATGAAAACCCCGAGATGTAACATCGTTCATTGCGCAGTGTGCCAAATTCTTCTTTATCCCTACCTAAGCGATTCCACCAATTGGAGTCGACATTAGCTTCGTATCGTGACGAGAACCGCCGATCATGTTCGAAGCTCCAAATTCCAATGCCGCTTTATTTACATTCGACACCAGGGTGGTATTATGCCAGATTGTTTGTAATTGTAAAAAGTACCGAGTTACTTATTTTAGCATTGTATTGTTTTGTTTATTTTTTTTAAATATATGCTCAAGATGTAGTCAGTTAGTTGTTGATTCTAAATATGTTTTATATTAATGCAATGTAATATAACTTAAAAAAAATATTACAAAAATATATACAAAATAAATACAAAGAAACTTTTTTTGGGGTTAATTAGATCAGTGGGGGGTTATAACAATAATCCAACTGCTAAACAGTTTAAGGCAGCTTATAAAAAATTGTTAAAACATTTAGAATTAAGGGCTAGTTTTAGAGGAAATTGTATTTCTTTAGAACTGATTACAGTTATGGTTCCTGAAAAACTAGTTAATAAGTCTTGTGGCCGAGAACGAATTGTTGAATACGATTGTGTTGATGATAACGATGACATATCCAATACAAATTTTATATCACTTCAATTAAGGAACTTATCATTTACACATTACAAGAGAGAAGTTATTATATACATTTCAGGATGTCATTTATAAAATATCGATAATTTTGAAATGTGAAGATTGTGTAAACGCACTTATAGGAGACCGAGCAGACTTGTTGACATCATTCATCAACCAAAGAGATACATTAAATTTAACTTATCCATCCAAAGATGTTGTTATTATTTGCTCTACTGCCGAAAAAGTGCTACAGTGTCACATAAACGTATTAATGTTAATATTGTTAATATCCAAATATTAAAAGAATTAACAGAACAATTATTATTTAAGAACTTAAACAACAATTTCAAACATTATTCCTTTTTAGAGTCACATTATTCCAATTTATTAAAATTAATAATTTTCACCTACATTAACGTCCGAATTCATCATTATAGTAAAACAATTATAGATACTAGTAAAAGTAAAAGAATTATTCATAATAAAATGACATTATTTTCTGGACAATGAAAATATTTTTTAGTTTTTGATCATTGATTATTTTTATTGTAAAACTTTATGTTATAAAAATATACGGTAAACAAAGTATATTTCAAACGTGTGCATATCCTACATTAAAATATTAATTTTAAATTTAAGATAACTTCTTGTTTTTTGTGATTAGTCAATACGATTAGTGTAATTAGTTAAATAAGTGTATATTAATTTGTGTTATATTCGAAACTAATTCAATAAATATTATTAATTATTCTGAATCCAACTCTGTTTCATCTATGTAGAAGCTCCCCACCCGAGCGATTCTGTTTAGAAACAAGGCAACATTCGCACAGCTATCTAAATAGGTTCATGTTACATCTCGGGCTTCTTAAATCTATGTATATTACTAAGGCTAGTTAGCCACATTGTAGGGGTGAGCTTAATTGTGCCTGTTATCATATGCATAGCACGGTTTAGTTGAGTGTCTACCAGGTGGGTATGCCTGCTATTTAGCCACACTGGAGCACAGTATTCTGCCACCGGATATATCAGGCCAAGAGCAGAGGATCTTAAAGTTGATGATGTGGACCCCCATGTAGTGCCGCAGGGTTTCTGTATTATATTGTTGCGTGTTTTCAATTTTGCTGCTGTTTTCGTCAGGTGTTCTCTGAATGTGAGCGTTCTGTCTAGAGTAACCCCAAGGTATTTCGGGTATTTATTGTGTTTCAACAGTTTGTTATTCGCTGAGGATGGATAGGTCATTCGTGAGAGTGATTTCTGTAGTTTCTAAAGATTGGTGGCTTGTTGCAAGAGTCCAGTCGTCAACATATCCAAACTTCCGAGATTCGGTTTCAGGCATGTCAGCAATATAAAAGCTGAAAAGTAAAGGGAAAAGGACAGAACCCTGTCTGTTTTTTTTTTGAAAACTAACTTCTATAAAAGTTGTTAATAACAGCACTTGGTCCGTACAGCTTCGATGAGGGCGGAAGCCAGCTTGTTCAAGAGGGACGTATTCTGGTATCCTGTGACTAATTCTGTTTAGGAAAAGCTTTTTTAATAGTTTATATACCATGCTGAGTAGAGCTATGGGGCGATAGTTTTCTGGCTTATCGTTTGATTTGCGCGGTTTCAGAATTGCAATTATCTTTGTTCGCTTAAGTGAGAAAGAAATGTTACCTGACTGAAGTGTATATGATTAAAGAACATTTCCAGCCACTGTTTCGTGTATGCACCACTCTGTATCAAGAACTCAGGATGGGTACCATCAAACTCAGATTTCATTTCTTTCAGCGAATGTGTGATCTCAGAAAAAATCATTCTTGCTGAATATTTGGAGTCCGTACTGTTCGTTTGTTTTAATACCCTTAAGTCTCTTTTCACGTTGGTAGTATGTGTTCAATCTGGTGGAGCTCTGAATAGAGATACTATATGGGAGACAACCTTGTTAGGAGACATTTTAGACTCTCTGGATTCCAGCTGGTTAGCTCCTCCAATTTTCCGCATCAGGGACCAAGCCTGCCGGCTTGATTTTTTGAAGTCAAGGTTTTCGACAGTCTTTGGCATCTAGCTGTATCGATGTTGTGTAAAAGCTCGTCGGCTATTTCTCGGTCACCACTTTCGAGAAACTGCGCGTATAAGTATTCACATATTCAGTCCATCCGGGCCCATTTTCTTTGCGATACCCCCTAGGGATGGATTCCTTGGCAACGCTTATTACTGCACACAGAAATCTCTCCTAATATTTTCTGGTTGAAGGGACCCAGCTCAAGGTCCGGTCTAGTTGTTTAGAGAACTTCTTCCAGTTTGCTTTTCTAAGATTCAACCTGGGTCTAGGATATATGATCTAATTACTGGGATTGATATTCCGATGATGATAAGCACAGGACGATGTTGAGTATGTGGGAAGTCGGCAAGGACATTTCTCGTAGTTGTTAGTGGTCTAACATTGGTATATTTTGAGACAAAACGTAGCTCTGGGTTATATTCCTTTCTCAATGCAGGTGATTTAAATGTTCCTCTGTCTTTGGCATCAAAAACTAGATATGTGTTTTGCTCTTCTGGTCATTCTACTATTGCCTACCCATTTTCATCATTCGTGGTGTACTTCCACATTTCGTGGTGGCTATTGAAGTCGCCGATGTATATAGTAGGATGTGGATGAGTCTTTAGCACTTCTGGGTTCCATGTAGTATTTGGAGGTTTGTATATGTTAACTACGGTAATCTCTCCAATTTTGGTGACCACTTCATGTAGGTATATTATTTTCATTGGAAGCAGAAAGCAGGAAACCATTTTCTATATTGCAGTGAATCTAGGTTGCGATGCCGTAATGTTTATCATAAGTGGCTCCCAGTAAATCGTAGCCAGGTATCTTTCCCCTTAAATCAAGCTGGGCTTTGTCTTCAGTATGGGTCTCTTGTATGGCAGCCAGGTCAATGTCGTTATCTTGTAGGATTTTTTGCAACACTTGACATTTTGCCTTGCTTGTGCTCTCGATGTTAAAGTGCTAGACTCAGATACACGGTCCGAGGTCTCTAGTCAGTTGAAAAGAACCTTTATTTGTTCCCATCGTATGTTTACGTATAAATAAGATTTCTGTTTGTGATCTGTGCTGTTGGCAGGATTTTTTTTCGTTTTTTTTTGCAGTGCACCCAAGGTGCACCACGTGGAGGCAAACTAGCGTTACACCCCCTCGTGGCCCTCGTGCTACATACCACATTTTTTATTTTACTCTTTGTATTATCTCGATATTTGATGGCTTTGAGCAACCCCAGAGTTGGACACGATAGGTCCAAATTGGTATTATCGTTGATTTATACAGGAGCAATTTATCTTCAATTTTTATTTTCAACCCATAAGGCCATGAGACAGCTTAATTTGTCGTATTTTGATGTTGATCTGGGTTTTCTTGGCTTGAATGTGCGGCTTCCATGTTAATCTTTTGTCAAGGGTTCGTTAGTCCCAAATATTTAACTTGTGTGCTGACTGGTAATTGTGTATCGTTTAATGTTATTGTTGGACATACATCCCTTCGGTTTGTAAAAGTATCTTAGGTTGACTTCGTTACATTTACTTTCACCTTATATTTGTTGAGCCATGTTCCCAATTAGTCAAGGTGGTTTTGCAGTTGTGTAGACACGATAATGTGGTCCTCATTGACAGCGATTATCGTGATGTCATCAGCGAATTTTGTAATTTGGGTTGTGTCAGTGGTTGGGACTACTGCGGTAAATAATAGGTAAATAGAGGACCCATGACGCTAGCCTGTGGTACGCCTGATTTAATGGAAAAATGCTTAACGAAAAAAAAGTTAATGGTTTAAAATTAATTTAGGAGGTACCTACTTGACTTCTATACATTTATTAAAAATAATTTTTAGTATTTTTATGATGTGTTGTCTTCGATGGATGGAAACCAGCATTTTTAAATTGATTTAATTATGTAGTTATTATATACTTAGTTTATTTCAATATTTATTCTAATTTTTGGACATCACCAATTCACAAATAATTTTTGTTAAAATTATAATAGAAAAGAACTTTAAATAAATGTAGTTAAAAAATACATACCTCAGGTATGATAGTCGCATTACTGATACCGTATTTATCGAAACAGGAAGCGTTGACTATCACAGGAAGTCTATGTGCAACTACCATTTTAGCAGCCGATACATACTGTCCTCCGTAAGATACCAACCCTGACATAATTGAACCTGCAATCGCTCCTGCGACAGCTCCCTTGGAATTGGCCCATGGAAACAGCATACCTAGAGTGAATACTCCGCAAGTCGTCCCTGAAGCAATAGCTGACAGTGAAGATGCCATCTTAAAATAAAAACAAATTAGTTAAATTGTCCATAAGCATGCCTCTGTTTTTAGATTGTCATTATGTTATTCCTTTTAGGCAATAATCATTATGCATTAGTAAAGGGACTAGGAGTACTCTACGCCATAAATTATAAATTTTCTCAGGCGTACCGAAAAATTCGGATGGGCATTTTGCGACATTTGGCAACAACGCCTTCTTATAAGAGGCTATGTGTTCAAGCGAATTAAAAAATCGAATTTTTCCTAGGTTCTAGTAAAATTTTGAAAAAATTCTAAGATTCGTTCTGGTCATTTTGTCTCTTTTTTGGAGGCGCGCCACATTGGAGATACAACCCTAATAGCACAAGGACGTCCAATGGACGTCCATTGGACGTCCTTCACGGACTTTAGGGACGTCCTTTGGACGTCCGTTTTCGTCCGAGGAACGTCCTTTATACGTCCTATTTTGGTCCAAATGTCGCGCTACCGAACGTCCATTGGACGTCCATGTAAGGTCCGAGGGGACGTATATTGGAACTTAATCGGACGCAAATTGGACCTTAATCGGACGTCCTAGGGGACGTAAATTGGACCTTAATCGGACGTAAATTGGACCTTAATCGGACATAAATTGGACCTTAATCGGACGTCCTAGGGGACGTAAATTGGACCTTAATCGGACGTAAATTGGACCTTAATCGGACGTAAATTGGACCTTAATCGGACATAAATTGGACCTTAATAGGACGTAAATTTGACCTTAATCGGACGTAAATTGGACCTTAATCGGACGTAAATTGGACCTTAATCGGACGTAAATTGGACCTTAATCGGACGTAAATTGGACTTTAATCGGACGTAAATGGGACCTTAAGCGGACGTAAATTGTACCTTAATCGGACGTAAATTGGACCTTAATCGGACGTCCTAGGGGACGTGAATTGGACCTTAATCGGACGTCCTAGGGGACGTGAATTGGACCTTAACAGGACGTCCAATTTTGGTCCAAAGGCCAAGTTGTTAAACGTCCAATGGAGGTCCACCTAACGTCGGAGGGGACGTTCGGTGGACGTCATTTGGGCATTCATAGGATGTCCCAGTTTGGTCCAATGTCTTGCTGCTGAACATCCATCTAACGTCCTGGAAGGTCATTCGGTGGACGTCTAGCGACGATATTTAGACCTGTGGAGAATGTATTGTGGGAAATAAAAAATATATTTTTTAAGGAACTTATATTTCATCTTATATCAAATTACAATTATTGGATATTACAGTATTTACATTAAATTACAATACACTTCTCCAAGAAATTAACGCACCACCTTAAATATGGGGTATATTTGATGTCTCGTATTTCCTAAACCTGTTGTCCCATCTAAGTGATGTTTTTATAATATTATAGCCTAGGCTATAGGTTACCTCCTTAAGCTTGTCATGCTGTAATATATGTATATTATATCATATCGCTCTCTATAGTAATGTGATATAATATATATTACAGTATAGCTCCCTGTGCATGACAAGCATAAGGAGGTAACATATTCTAGGGCCTAGGCTAGAATATTATAAAAAAAATCACTTAGATGCAACAACAGGTTTAGGAAATTCGAGACATCAAAAATGCCCAATTTTTAAGGTGGTGCGTAATGGGCTGTATATACAGGGTGTAACAAAAATACAGGTCATAAATTAAATCACATTATTCTGGGACCAAAAATAGTTCAAATGAACCTAACTTACCTTGTACAAATATGCACATAAAAAGTTACAGCCCTTTGAAATTACAAAATGAAAATGGATTTTTTCGATTATATCGAAAACTATTAGCGATTTTTTATTGAAAATGGACATGTGACATGTGGCATTATTATGGCAGGAATATCTTAAAGAAAAATTATGGTGAAATTTGTGCACCCCATAAAAATTTTATGGGGGTTTTGATCCCTTAAATCCTCCCAAACTTTTGTGTATGTTCCAATTCAATTTTATTATTGTGGTACCATTAGTTAAATTCAATATTTTTGTTTCTTAGTATTTTTCAGATAAGGCAGTTTTTATCGAGTTGCGACTTCTTTTTTAATATGTCCACGTAAAAATTTTATGGGGGTTTTGTTCCTTTAAACCCCCCAAATGTTGTATGTTCCAATTAAACTATTACTGAGGTACCATTAGTTAAACAGAGTGTTTTCAAAACTTTTTTGCCTCTTTGTATTTTTTCGATAAGGCACGTTTTATCGAGTCTGGCTTCTTTTTTAATATGGTTCAAAATATACCTAAAAATGTAAAGCATAAATAAGTTTGCATATTATTACCAAGTCTCCATAATCGTACTTAACCATATACAAATATGTGGTGGATTTGACAAATATTCACAATATTTCGATAAAAATTGACTTTTCGAAAAAGCAATAAGAGGCAAAAAAGTTTTTAAAACGTTGTTTAAATGGTAGGTACTACAATAATAATTAAATTGAAACGTGCACAAAAGCACATTGTTTTCGATACATTGGAAAAAATCACTAACTTCAAATGAGTGATAAAGGCACAGAGACTTAGATCACGAGGTCACATTGAAAGGATGCCAAAAACGAGGACTCCGAAAAGGGTACTAAACTACACTATAGCTTCAAGAAAGAGAAGAGGAAGACCGGAAAATAGATGGAAGCAAGAGGTCGAAAAAGATTTGGAAAGAATGGTGTTACAGGGTCAGAAAAGAAAAATGAATAAGAGGAAGGAATGGAGAAAAATCACATATCAAGCCAGAGAAGATCTCAGTACATAAAGAAACGTGAAAATGAAGAAAAAACAAACTTTTCAAGCCATGGGCCTCTAAGGCCCTTGGTGCTATTAATATATAACTTCAAAGGGCTGTAACTTTTCTTTTGTGCACATTTGTACTAAGGTAAGTTAGGTCCAATCAAACTATTTTTGGTCCCAGGATATGTGATTAAATTTATGACCTGTATTTTTGTTACACCCTGTATATATATAAAGGTTATATTTGGTTCTTGGGACATCAAAGTATATTTTTTAGACATTCCCTGGATATAGTCACTGATGTGACATACCTCCGATTTGTTTTTTCATGAGTTTTGTAAGAGAGACTAAAAACTTTTTTATGGTTACCTCCTGTTTTCATATATTTTTTGACATGTTTTGTAGTAAATTCAACTATCTATTTACTACAAGACATGTCAAAATTTACATGTGAAAGCAGGAGATGATCCTAAAAATGGTTTTTCGTCTCCTACAAAATTCATGAAAAATCAGATAGGAGAATTTGTACATTACAATTCTCTGATGTTTGGGAAAAAGGGCTTAAGTCAGAAATGCACATCGATAATGTTTTGATGATTTCTGGACCAGAAAAATCGGCTCTTTTTATTGGTACATACAGTTTACGTCTACAACAGTTTTTTGCTGGTCCAGAAATCATCAAAACATTAGCAATGTGCAATTCTGACTTACGCCCTTTTTGCCAAACATAAAAAAAGCAATCTGGTCATAACTGACCAATGAGCAATTTTAATTTAACCTAAATTACTAATGTTTCTTAAAATGAAGAGCTTACCCGATAGCGTCTCTTATCTAATCTAACAAGATCGTGCACTATTCTAACATACACAGCCACATCACGCACTATGCTCTGCTTTTCACTATCACCTATCACTCAAACTAGTTCAAAAGGCTTTGTCCTCTTCAATCTTCTAGTTTGCCCAGTAGTATCGAGGAGGATTTCCTCAATATTCTTGTACTTATTTAAGTTGTTTGTCGGGATTCCTGCTATCTTCTTGATGATTATATCCAGGTTCCATTCCTAGGTATTAATATTTGTTTATAAAGTAATAACTTATTATGCATGGACAATGTTGTTTCTTCCAATTAGCCAATACACTTTTTATATCTTTATTTTGGTTATATCTGGTTTTTTGTAGACCACTTTCAGCTGATTCTAAAAAAAATTAAAATGAACGGTAATTTTTCTATTCTTTACAATTAAAAATCAAAATATTTACAGGTAATACATGCATAAATGATTCGTTTCATAAAGAAAATTGAAAACGGATTTTATAATACTTACATAATTGTTTAAGAGATCCAGCCATAGCCAAAACTAGCATACTAAACAGTACAGTTGAGTACAGCAAAAAAAGCCACTAATTTCCATTTTTCACCCCCTTATCGATGCATTTTTTTCCAATCAAAATTTTTACTAAATTTTTAGGTTATCTTATGATGAAAATGAAATAATTGATGACTTGATGACCAATGACCACGCGACGCTACATAGATACTCGCGCGGCAAATTTGAAAATGAACGCAAATTGAATAGTAAATGGCCTCTCTTTAGGGCCGGTTGTTCGAACGCTAATCAACAATGATCATTATTAAATATTTAATTACTGTCACCAAAACTGTCAATGTCAACTTTGTTTGGGTTGCTGAAAACATAATTAATTACAATTATGAGATTTATTATTAATTATGTTAATAATTATTGTTATATTAATTGATTATAGTCTCAGAATTGTAATTAATTATGTTTTAACAATTGACATTGAGAGTAATTAATTATTTGATAATGATCATTGTTGATTAGCGTTCGAACAACCGGCCCTTAGAGTATGGAAAATTTTACCCCTCCAGGAGGACATTGTACTCTTTTCATAGAATATCTTGTGGTAACTTTCCAGCCATAATTTAATCAGATGTTCACGGAATAGAACTTTGATAGTAGAATTCCTGGAATGTTTTGTTGTTAGGGGAAACTTTTATTTTATTTATTCTTGAATATTTCCTGTTGTTAAACATTGTAACCAATAATTTACAAATAAGATTTTCATTACATTACATGAAATCAAAACATGTTTTGGATATTAAACTATATAGTTTTATAATTGTAATAATTTAATATACAATTTTGAATTAAGATTTAATCTTTCGATCTAATCGATTTAAACTACAGTAAAACTTGTGTTACCGGCCCCCTGCCAACACCGGCCACCTGTACTAACGGCCAGTTTAAAAATTCCCCACACTAATTACAGTAAAACCTGTCAGTAACGGCCGCTAAAAATGAAAAAGCTATTGGCCGATATAGAAAGGTGACCGGTATTGCCAGTTTTTGTAGTCTAGATATAATTGGTTTGGGGAATTTTTAAACTGGCCGTTAGTACAGGTGGCCAGTAACACAGGTTGTACTGTATATCTAGGCTACAAAAACTGGCAATAACGACCACTTTTCTATATCGGCCAATAGTTCTTTCATTTTAGTGGCCGTTAGTGACAGGTTTGACTGTATTTCATTAACGTAAAGTTAACGCTAGTTAATATTTTATTGAATTATTTTGCTATTTGATCTCGTATGGTATAATGTGTCCAATATAAGCGTTCATAAAACGTCCGTATTTCGTCCAGTATGGACGTCCAAAGTCGGACGTCCAAAGGACGTCCATATTTATTCCGTCCGAAGGACGTCCATATTTATTCCTTCCGAAGGACGTCCAACATGGGACGTCCGTTTATAGTCCATGGACGTTAGGACCAAAAATGGACCTATTTTGGACGTCCAAATGACGTCGTGTGCTATTAGGGAATTGTCCGTATTTCGTCCAGTATATATACGTCCATATTTGTTCCATCCGAAGGACGTCCAACGTCGGACGTCCATTTTTATTCCGTCCGAAGAATGTCCAACGTCGGACGTCCAAAGGACGTCCATATTTATTCCTTCCGAAGGACGTCCAACGTCGGACGTCCATATTTATTCCTTCCGAAGGACGTCCAACGTCGGACGTCCAAAGGACGTCCATTTTTATTCCGTCCGAAGGACGTCCAACGTCGGACGTCCAAAGGACGTCCATATTTATTCCTTCCGAAGGACGTCCAACGTCGGACGTCCATTTTTATTCCGTCCGAAGGACGTCCAACGTCGGACGTCCAAAGGACGTCCATATTTATTCCTTCCGAAGGACGTCCAACATGGGACGTCCAAAGGACGTCCATTTATAGTCCATGGACGTTAGGACCAAAAATGGACCTATTTTGGACGTCCATTGGACGTCGTGTGCTATTAGGGAAGGGAACAGCTCGACGAATCTTAACGTGTAAGGTATGTATCCATGGAATGGGGAAGGGATAGACGATTAATATATATTGTGAAAAAACAAACATGCGGTGCGTACCAAGGGCCGATATGCTGTATCACAGTAATATAAATATACAGTAATCCAAAAGAGTAGTAGTAAAGTGGCTAGGAGTACTCCACGCCAGATAATATATTGCACATCCGGAAGTCGTGACGTAAGTGGAGACCGGCAAGTTCGTAATGGTTCGGAATCATTCGTAATGTCCGATTAGTTTGAATTGTTCGCGGTTGTAAGCTATAAGTGTATTCTATATTTTATCTTTGACAGTTATTTTGACTGGAATCTCGACACTAAATTTTTTTCGAATACATTGAAGCTTAATGTTATTTTGCTAATTGAATAATTTCATCACAGAATGCATACAAATCCCATTTAACTTTAACAAGAATTAAAATTCAACTTCCGGTCTCCAGTTACGTCATCAATGCGCGAACTTGGACGTATTTGCGCTAAGGGAAAATACTATCTCTTTATTTATAGTATCATGCTCTACGCGACAGATTATAAATTTCCCCAGATCTACTGAATAACTGGGCATTTTGCGACATCTCGCAACAACGTTTTCCATTGGCTTCGGTCGGATGAGTACCTACGTAATCGACAGGGTACTCTTTTGTTCTGGGGTTAAGAAATTGTCCCTTAGACCGATGCCGCATTGCAGGAAGTTTGGTAGGATGGTGGATGGTAGATACCTGCCTGGCGACCATCCAGCTATTTATACCACGAATAACAGAACGACGGTAGCCGCATTGGCCGCCCACTACTATCTAACCATCCGGTGGGTCGCCAGGCGTCTATCCACCCAAATCAGTCGTGTTTGATATTCCATCCGGGTAGCCTGGCTATGGAGGAAAGAGTAATAAGTGCTGTTTATAAAAGAAGGGCAATTTAGGACCCAGCAGACTCACTATTTGACGAAACATGACTTAAAATATCTGTTTTATTTATTCTTTGCAGTTGCATTAAAAAAACTCCAATATTCAAGTCAGGTGAGTTTAAAAAACAATTTGTACCTTTAAGTCGATTTTTCTCTACTTTTTGAAAAGTGTAGTTAGTGAGTTTTACCTTTAATGGGACGATATGCTAACGATTCCTCAGCAGTCAGTTGGATACTGACTTCTGACTTCATTTCACTCATTCACTGCGTCCAGAATGCAGCGTCCCTCCACCATCCACCTTTAAAATCCACCCTCCAAGCGACCATCTAGCATCCTGCAGTGCGGCATCGGCTTTAAGGCGGAGGAATTAACACATGATCAACGGCATAAGAATGCAGAAGACAACGGGGATCCACTGCATTAAAGACTCTTTGAGTACCTCTTGTCATGGTACATAATATAAGAAATAGTAATAGCATTGTTTATATAGGGAGATAGTTGGTCAGCCCAATAGGTATAAATATGTTTGATTCAAATTGAGACAGTCACCAGATGTCCTCACAATTTCTGTCAGGGTCGCAACGTCAAAATGCATAGACACCAAGACAAAAATAAGCAGAGAAGAGCTTTAAAAATTGCTACTAGACAAGGCGAAAACGGCGGGTTCGTTGGAAAAATATTCCCATGAGATTTTTTTGCATAATCACATTCTTGAGACACCCCAGAATAAGGTTCAAGAAGTCGCCCACGCGAAAAGCGGTCCAAATTTTTTAAACATGTTTTTTTTAATAAATTGCAAAAATCAATATTTTTGGCCTGGGCAAATTTCTCTTCGGTTTTTTGGAACATTTTTGATCGTTTTCGAGTTATAAGCAATTTAAAATTTGAAAAACGCGAATGATCATCATGATCGCGAAACGTTATATCAAATACAGGGTGATTCAAAACGCAAGTACATTCTTTTCTCAGAAATTTGAAATAGAACACCCTGTATTTTATAGCACCATCGAAAAGTATCATTACCGTACTTTAATTTTTGTGTGATATTTTATTTTTGTTTGGTATACAATCATTGGTTATAACGTTGTAAATACCCTGTATAACATAACAAACCTTTATATTTTTGTGATGGGGAAGTTAAGAAGATTTCGAATATAAAATAAAATACCATTTAAAAAAAACAAAAGTTTGGTCTGCCACTATGTTATCGAGCACCCTATAACATTCTAACTAATTTTGTAATGTGAAGCTCAAAGTTGGCACAATTTTTGTTACTAACTTTTATTGCTATCTATTACTGTAGCGGATCTACTAAGCTTTATCACAATAATCAATCACCCTGATTTTGTATTTACCTGTACAGGTGTGCTGCGCAGTAATGAACGCAACCTGTACCAGCAGCCAGATGGCCGGTACGGTGTGCGAGGAAGCATAGGGAACAATATATGAAAGAAGCAGCTGTCTAAAAATACTTTCTCGAAAACGTCTCGTAGACCAAAACAGAAGAAGAAGAATGGAGATTCTAATTTTATTATTAATCATATTAAACAGAGTTGCCCTAAATTTCAAAAACAACAAATTTTTCTTGTTCCAATACTGTGCTTACTCTTTCTCTTTCCTTCCATTATAGACGTAGCATTGTATATGTGGTGGGAATAGTTTTCTTAGAAATAGGTAGGATCAGATGGGCTGAAAATGTGTCAAGAGTAAATGAAAATGACCCACCCAGACGAACCCTATCAGACGTACCAGTAGGAAATAGAAATAGAGATAGACTAAGACTGTGATAGAGGGAAGGTGTGGACGAGGACTTGAAAAAAGTCGACGCAGAAAACTAGCAACGGTTAACGATGAACAGAAACGGCTGGCGAAATAGACTGAGGAAGGACGAGGCTGTAGCACCACTGATGATGGTGTTACTGGTGATGATAGTCAGATCAAAGTTTATGTTTATTTATTATGAGCACCACCTAATTTTTAAATCTGTTAGTAACCCTTGTTAAAACATGTTTGTTTTATAAATGTCTCTAAATCAACTGCTACTTATGGATGTGAACATGGAATAATCCAATATTTTACATTATTGTCAAACATATTTTTATACATATATGTAATTGATTTGGTTGAATTATATTGACACTGATTATATTGACATACTTACTGCTAAAACTCCTCCCATGTGTTCAACGACGTACATAAAAGCTACAGCTACAACTCCCAATACTAAGATAACTCCTTTGACGAACAACGTGGCTGTTCTTTCCGATAGCGTCATACGCATACATCCTTTAATAAAATCTTCTAAAACTACTTGGGCAGTAGAGTTTAGCACCACAGATAACGAACTAAAAATAAAAAATAATAGTAAAGCAATGTCATTTTGAAATGTCCCTGCTTTTGGTCCAACACTGATGATATTTAGTAAGTAAGAAAGTAAAGTAGTAAAATTGTTTGTCTGTATGGTATGTTAAACAGTAAATGGTTAAGATCAATTAGTTACCACTATAAACATCCTGGATTAGCCGATAATAGTATAAAAGGCCCGGTTTCAGGTAAAAGTTAAATATGTTTTCTGGTAAAATTTGTCAATCTTCATTTCTTAATGTTGATTTAATTGCGTACAATCCAAACTCATTATAATTTCATTAATACAGATTAGGCTTATATTGACGAAACTGTACCGCTAAAAGGGTTTTTCGAATTCGATTGTAGTGCGCGACGGGGTTGCTATTTAATCACCTTTTAAGTGGTTTTCAGGTATTTATATAATAAGTTTATGGAACTGAAAACCAACCAGTATTAAAATACGATTTCTTGATAAAATTTGTTAGTCTTTATGTATCACGGGAAGTGTTAAGTAGTATTACTCATTTTATTCATTACGTTTTCTATCATTATGTGGCGTCCGTGGGATAGTAATAATGGGGCTTCTTCTAGTGTTCCGGTAAAGAAGAAACATTTATCTGTAGATGCAATGCAAATTGTAAAAACTATATACAGTACCTTACTTAAAAGAGGACTTGACACAACTTCCGCTACGAGTGAAATATGCGATTTGACGAAAATATCTCTGACCACAGTAAAAAGAAATACATCAAACCCCATAGAAACAAGAAAAAAACGTAAAGATTTCAGTTCCACCAAATTTATGGACGAAGCCGATAAGGACTTGATACGTCGAAAAGTCTATACCATGTACGAAGAGCAACGCATACCTACATTAAGAGCTCTGAAGCAACGGCTCAATGTTAATGAAACCCAAATAAGCTGTAGCCTCACCAGCTTATGGACAATTTTGAAAATAAGCTGTAGCCTCACCAGCTTATGGACAATTTTGAAAAGTATGGGTTTTCGATATCGTATAATTGACAAAAGACAAGTAATTATGGAATCTCATAGATTACAAAAATGGCGTTATGAGTATATAACTTCGATAAGAAAATTCCGTTCTGAAAATCGTCCGATAATTTACCTCGACGAGACATGGTTTGACACACATTCAACGCGACCTAAAGGATTTGCCGATCCGTCCGGTAAATGTAAGACAAAACCTCCGTCAAATAAAGGGAAAAGAATAACGATTTTACACGCTGGATCAGAAAATGGTTGGGTTCCAAATGCCCTGTGGCTTTCTGCAAAGAACATTAAAGACTCCTGCGTCGACTACCATGAAGATACAACGGCAGAACTTTTTGAAGAATGGTTCAAAAATAATCTTATGCCAAACATTCCTCAGAATAGCGTGATAGTAATGGACAATGCAAGCTATCACAGTCGCCAACTAAGTAAGGCTCCAAACTCGAATAACACTAAATTGGAAATTCAAAATTACATGGAGACTAATGATATGTATTTTGAAGAATGTTATACCAAACAAGAGCTTTTAGAAGTTTTAAAGGCATTTTCTATAAAAAAAAAAGTATATGTTTGTGATACATTGGCAGAGGAAATGGGACATACAGTGTTGCGGCTTCCACCCTATTATTGTATGTTTAATCCCATAGAACATATGTGGCACGAATAATTGAAGTCTAACGTGAGGTCACAAAATATTTCTCCAAGGTTAAGTAGTACTGTTGTAGAGTTAATAAGAAAATGTGTCAATGATATTCTTCCAAATAGTTGGAGAAATTCAGTCCGACACGTAATAGGTAAAGAAAATTCATATGTTCGTGTACATCATAATATAATTGGACCGATCATAATTAATTTAGATGACGATAGCGATAGCGAAACGGAACTATGTGTGGAGTGATACTTTCATCAAATCTACAAATGTTACTATTAAAAAAACGGTTCTTTTCAGAACCACAAATTATTATTAATGTTTGAATGTTTGTTTTTCTATAATCTTAGCAATTAAAATAGATTTAATTTATTTTAAAACTCATTTGAAAACATGAATTTCCTATTCGGGTATATAAGGCAAAGCAAAATATTTTACATCAATTTTTTTTTGGTTTTTGTAGTCGTAATTATTGTAATTGTCAAAAGACCAACTCTGTCTACCTCGGTTGCTTATCGCTCCGGGTGGGTCTTAACAATGGGCCAGGTCAGATAAATTTAATAATGTTTACGACCGCAGTAATTATATTTAACCATTTACTGTTGAACAAACATACAATGGCAGAGATGTAAAGCCGGCCACTCACGATACTGCGGTGTTGTTCGACAAAATCGTCGATGATATCAATTCTGCAGTACTGCAGTATAGAAACCAGTTTCTCTGTGATAAAATTGTAACGATTTTGTTGGATGCATGGACACACAATCAAAATTTTTGTCAATTAGTCGAATTCGACAAAATTGAACAGCGTCGCAGCATCAGAACACATATTGTCTTGTTTACCGTTGGGATTCGCACATAAGCGAGCACTAAAACTAAACAAGGCACAGAACACAATGTCTGGGCGCTGTTGAAGGCATAGTTTTCACTACTGTACTGCCAGGATTAGTTGTATAGGTCCAAGAGATCATATCGCTTCAATCTCTTCGTTTGTTGGTTGTTGAAAATATTGTACGCTAGGGTGATAGGATGCACGCGCAACCTATTTTGATATTGTTCAGAAATTTTTACACTACTCAGAGACTGTTAGTACCTGAGATCTCTATGTAAGGCATCATTCTGGATATACCAAGGGACATTAGCGACTGTACTTACAGTTTTAAATTGAAATATATTTTCATAATATTAGATTTGCTAATAGGTCTGGATCCCGCGTATGAAAAAAAAAAGTTGATTAATAGCAAGCTGAAAATTTGTTAATAGCTTAAGGGTGTCTAGTCGGATAAACTTTGATATACGAGAACACTACTGTAACAGGGGCAGTTTTAATTGTGGAACAGGTTAAAAATTTGGAACGGTCAGACCACGAAAACGGCACATTTATTTTGTCCGACAGAACAGACTTAATCTCTCCGAACAGAGATTAAACTCTCATGCAAAAATCAGACTGCTCTTTATCACCTGTCATAATTCCTGTCATTTGATATATTCTACATGTTCCACTCATTAAAACGCCCATTTGGTGATAAATAGCAGTCTGATTTTTGCATGAGAGTTTAATCTCTGTTCGGAGAGTTTAGGTCTGTTCTGTCGGACAAAATACATGTGCCGTTTTCGTGGTCTGACCGTTCCAAATTTTTAACCTGTTCCACAATTAAAACTTCCCTGTTCCAGTGTTCCCATATATCAAAGTTTGTCCGACTAGACACCCTTAAGCTATTAACAAATTTTCAGCTTGCTATTAATCAACATTTTTTTCATACGCGGGATTCACACCTATAACTGATTTCCAGAGCTGTGAACCATGTGATCAATGAGTTTTATTATTACTTTGTATATCAGCAGCTTGTTGTGGATCGATAGGTGTGAGTCTTTTCCCATCATCCAGTAAAGTTTTCTGTATAAAATTCCTAGTTGTAGTCTTTTCGTCTATATATGTTTGGTCCATTGTCCATGTGAATGGCTAGATACTTTAGGATATCCATCGAGGTTAACTTGCGGACTTCTTAAAGTGAATGTAATTTTGTGTAGATTTTGAGGGGTTTACTGTAATTTTCCAGTTGAAACCATTCACTAGATTTGTTTAGATAGAGTTGCAGTGCCTCTGATGCTATTACTGAATCACTATTGGGACCGTGCAAGTTCGGCAAAGCGACCTCTATTTCTACGCTCTGTACTTTTATTCGCACTTTTAATTATATTGGCCAATTATATTAGTCCTGGTTGCTGGATAATTGTCAAGGCCATAGTCCAAAAAAATAATAAGAAGAAAAAATAAGATGCAGGTTATGTTATGCAAACGTAAACAATTGTATGTAGTAAATAAAATTAGTTATTAAAATGTACAAAATACAATTAATTAAATTTACCTTTATATAATAATTGCATATCATATCAATATTGTGGAGCAATATATAATTTGTCTGCTTCAATGACAGAAGGTATGAAATATACGTCAATTTGACAATTTCAATTGACAATATGAATTATTTAAGATAGTTGCAATATTTCTCCGCGACTCGCGCACGGTCGTTTCTCGTTTCCCTTCCAAGTACTTGCACACCGCGAATAAGAGTTTAGGAAAGCAGTATCACTTGCAAATGTTGCAAGCGTTAGGTTATTGCTTGTTGGTAAGTCAGTAATTACGTAATATGTAAACTTGTTCTATTGTAGCATGTTTGTTACGAAATCTGAATTGATGGTCAGCTATAAGTCACTTTATTTCAATATTGGCTTGATTTTTCTCAACAAGGTTTTTCCAAAACCTTAGAAATGATGAGTGGGAGCAGACTAATCGATCGGTATGAGTTGATAACTTTTGTATCTTTACCGGGTTTTTGAATGAGTATAATCTGTGAAAGTTTCTATTGCAAAGGGAAGACATGCATACTTAACATTAAAGATCATAGTTATTATTTTGTAGTTCTTGAAGGATCCATTAGTTCTTGAAGGATCTTACCCGTCATGAGGTCGTATCCTGGCGCCTTATTAGGTTGTATCTGGTTCTTTATTATCTGTTTTACGTTTTTAATGTTGAACTGATATCTTATCTTATCTTATCTGGTCGAGATTGGTAGTTCCATTTGGTATGAAGCGCCAAGAAAACAAAATTAAATGGTTTTTCGTATTCTAGGGGAACTACTCTGGTAAATGTACTAAATACTGTCGAAAGATGTTTTGCGAATCTCTCGAATTTCTGTGTGTCTGTTCGTGCCCATTGCATTCACATAGTTTGTGTCTTTGAACGGCGTCAGATTTTCGAAACAAGTTTGGATTCCCCTAGGTTTTCTTCTTTTAACAGATTTTTAAGTCCTTTGATAATTCTCTTTAAATTTTCTTTGTCAATAAGTATGTGTGTGTTTTTCCACTTTCTCAAGTTTTCTTTTCTCTTCAATCAAGTTTTTGCACTCAGATGATAATTTATGCTTTCATTCCATATTGTTTGTTCAGAAGTAGCATTCCATCCCGTCTTTTGTATAGAAGTAGTAGATGTAATGCGTTACCAATTTGTATTTTTGTTTTAAGTGGCAAGTTCGTTGACATTTGTTTTGTTTGTGCACTTCGGAATATGTTCCAATTTGTTTGATTATTGGTTAAGACTGACGCTTTATTTCTGAGTATGCCTTTGCGGTTAAAGTCAATAAGAATTGGAGAATGGCCTAATGAAAGATCCCAACATGATTATATTGCTAAGTAGGTGAGAGAGATACCTTTAGTCACACACAAATCTAAGACATCTGGTGTTTTATTTGGATCTGTAGGTCAATAAGTTGGTTCGTCTGTAGATATAATTTGTAGGTTGTTACCGGTTATTGACTTCAAAAGTTGTCCACCCCTTTTTGTAATGAGCCTAGAGACCCACTGGGGATGTTTGCAGTTAACGTCTCCTCCTGCTATAAATTATTGTCCCAAGAGAACTAAAATAGATATTAAAGTTGTTTTCGTTGATGGATTGGCCAGAACAATAGACCGCAGATATGGTAACGTTGCTTAACCAGTCTTCAATGAAAATACTAGTTGATTGTAAGAACTTTTCACTGAACTTATTTAAAGATGAAGTTAGTTTTCAATCCTAATAGCAAAATTAATAATATTGAAAATATTAAAAATATTACTAAAAGATTTTTAAATTGAAAACTTATTGGTACATTTCCTGGTGACACCTCCAAGGCTTCTACAATTTGCAAGCCAAATGGATGCTGCAGTGAAGACAAAGGGAAGGAATTCTACACTATGCAATTCACATCCCCCGTCTGCAGCTCGGAAAAGTTCCAACGGAAAATGCACCTGGTTACTCTACGGAGTAATACGACTATAAAATAAAAATGTATACCATTTTTATTTAGTTGCAATGCGAAGGCAAAACAATCTTACTTTTCAATCAGAATACGGAGCGCAGTCCAGTCCTCTGAATCGCGATTTTCGGCTCTTATTGGAGCCTCATCGGAAAGAACGTAGGCACTGTTCTCCATACAATAATTGACTAGCGTCGAGAGTTTCTCCCACCCATTGCAACCGAAGTGAAGGTATTAGGTGACTAGCGTCATCTGGCAATTGAAAGATGAAGTTAGTTTTCAATCCTAATAGCAAAATTAATAATATTGAAAATATTAAAAATATTACTTAAAGATTTTTAAATTGAAAATTTATTGGTATATTTCCCTGGTGACACCTCCAAGGCTTCTACAATTTGCAAGCCAAATGGATGCTGCAGTGAAGACAAAGGGAAGGAATTCTACACTATACAATTCACATCCCCGTCTGAAGCTCGGTAAAGTTCCAACGGAAAATGCACCTGGTTACTCTACGGCAGGGGTGGGCAAATACTTTTAAGCGCGGGCCAAAATGATATTTTCAAAATGTCCTCCGGGCCGGAGGACTACACCCAATATGTACGCTAATCATTTTAGTATCATTTTAAATCATTTGGAGAAAGACATTTGACTATTAATAATAATAAAATGTCTTTCTATTGTGTACATGCGAACAATTTGTTCCCAGTAAAATTAAGAAATTTTTAATATGGTCCATTATATTAAGCCATAACAAGGATCCAGATAAAAAATGAACTTTAGAAATTCGATCAAGAATAGAGTAATCAAGAGCAGCCTTTTTGAAGATTAGGAAATTTTTGAGTAACAAAAGATTCAGTCTGCAAATCTGATATCGGATGGTAAAATGTTATGTCAAGTCAACCATCATAGACGAAATTCAAAGGAGGCAATTGATCTGGTATTGTCACGTACGACGTCAATGGACGACGACAGGCTGCCAAAACAAATTTTAAAATGGACGCCAAGGAAAAGAAGGAAAAAAGAAACGCCCAAACAATCCTGGCTAGGAAAGGAACCTTCACCCTGACGAATGCAACGACTGACAAAGCTGAAAACGGGTAACCGGAAGGCGGAGAACACTATAAAAATCCGTTATAATAATAAAAATGTTATGTTCATTCTAGTCTTCTTTATTGGATTGTTAATGCTGACTTAATAAAAAAGCTGCAAGCTTTTGAGATGTGGCTTTTTAGGGGAATTTTGTAAATACCATGGACCGATCATATTACGAACGAAATGGTGTTGCACAGAATGGAAAAGGAACAGAGAACTTTTGACCATCATTAAAAGGAGAAAGACAGCAAGGAGAAAGGGCACATACTTAGAAATGATAACGCAAGTAAGTTGTTGCAGCAGATGATTATGAAGGGTAAAATCGAAGAAAAAGGGGTCCTGGTAGACGACAAATACCCTGACCGAAAAATATTCGCAACTGGACCGGGTTCAACACACAGACCCTTTTAAGAAAAGCAGAAGATAGATATTCATTATTTATACGAACACTAATACTGTTGATTTCAGCAAAATCGCATAAAAGAGATTAAGAGCGTAGGCACATAATTTCGGACCAATGCTTTTTAAATGCATTCATTTTTTTCGAATCCTAAGAAAACTAATAAATATTTTTGAAAAATTACAATATTACTGAGGGCCCAAAGTCCCTTAGAATAAACAAAAAGTTTCTTTGAATGATATATTTGAAATTAAAAGTCATACTAAATTTTCTCTTTTTTTTACCTCTGTGATAAACATTATAGAAGTTTTCAGGGACTTTCGGCCCTCAGTAATAATGTAATATTTCATTCTGCATTTAAATTTTTCAAAAATACTTATTAGTTTTCTCAGGATTCGAAAAAAATGAATGCACTTAAAAAGCATTGCGCCTACGCTCTTAAGAAAATTGCTTGCGGGATTTCTCAATGGGCCGGATAAAGTAAGCAAACGGGCCGGATCCGGCCCGCGGGCCGGCTTTTGCCCACCCCTGCTCTACGGAGTAATACGACTATAAAATAAAAATGTATACCATTTTTATTCAGTTGCAATGCGAAGGCAAAACAATCTTACTTTTCAATCAGAATACGGAGCGCAGTCCAGTCCTCTGAATCGCGATTTTAGGCTCTTATTGGAGCCTCATCGCAAAGAACGTAGGCACTGTTCTCCATACCCTAATTGACTAGCGTCGAGAGTTTCTCCCACCCATTGCAAACGAAGTGAAGGTATTAGGTGACTAGCGTCATCTGGCAATTGAAAGATGAAGTTAGTTTTCAATCCTAATAGCAAAATTAATAATACTGAAAATATTAAAAATATTACTAAAAGATTTTTAAATTGAAAACTTTCCGATGAGGCTCCAATAAGAGCCGAAAATCGCGATTCAGAGGACTGGACTGCGCTCCGTATTCTGATTGAAAAGTAAGATTGTTTTGCCTTCGCATTGCAACTGAATAAAAATGGTATACATTTTTATTTTTTGAACTTATTTAATTCATGATGTTTTATAGTAGATTTGAAAATCATAGCTGTGTCACCGTGTGCTTTGTCATTTTGATGTTTTGTGTAGTGAACAATGTATTTTGAAATCTTAATATATTTTTTCTCTGTAAAATGAGCTCATGATACGAGCATAACATCAATTATCTTCTGTTTGGGAAAAGTTTTATTTCTTGGATATGCTGCATTAAGCCATTTGAGTTCCAGACGGCTATTCCAAGTGTGTGTTGCATTTAGGAAATCATAGTGGTAAAAAGATCATCGTGTCCATTATCTCCATTAGTTTTGCCATCATGACATCACAAATTATAATATTGTGTTGCTGAAAAGATATATACCTACCTAAGAGCTGCTCCAAAAACTCCAGCAATAAATAACCCTGGAACTCCTTTTAAGTGTCCTACAGTCTCCATAACAAATAAAGGAAGAATTTGATCATCAGCCTTGATTCTACCCATTGACAATGGATCACAGTAATAATAGGTAGAAAAAACTAATATTCCTGCATACAGACACATCCATACGAAGCCAGAAACACCGATAGTAAACAACAGAACTGATCTGAAACAAAGTCAAATCAATAAATAATAGTTTTTAACTTAGGTAGGTACATAAAGTTTAAAATTGGCATATACGAATATTTCCAGTCGTCAGAAATTTGATCTCCAAAAATTATACAAACAAGCTGAATTTTGCTGAGAATGTCAATTTTAAAACCACAATAAAGATTCAAAAAGTTTGCCACTCCTACCCCGTACTTCCCCCCTAAAACCGCCTTGCGAGGAGGGGGGAAATATCGATTTACCAAGAATCTGTACATCGTAGAAAAATATGTTATTTTTGTATTAGTAGAATAAATTGAATATTTTTTTAATGCACTTACTTTAATATTTAATAAGTTTATTTTTATGTACAAGAATTTTCTGAATACTTTAAGGATTTAAGGGGGTAAGCGCAAAATTTCGGCTCCAATGCTTTTTAAATGCATTCATTGTTTCCGAATCCTGAGAAAACAAATAAGTATTTTTGAAAAATTTAAACGCATTATGAAAGATTACGTTATTGCCGAGGGCCGAAATTCCCTGAACTTCTATAATGTTTAGTTTAATAAGTTACATGGGTGAAAAAAAAAGATGTGATGTTTAATTTCAAATATCTCATTCAAAAGAACATATTTATTTATTCTAAGGGACTTTCGGCCTTCGATAATAATGTAATCTTTCATTCTGCGTTTTAATTTTTAAAAAATATTTATTAGTATTCTCAGGATTCGAAAAAAAAAATGAATGCATATGAAAGTTTCATAGTGACCGGTTAATGGAAGTGAAAAATAATAATTCTACGTACAGTTGAGTCCGCGAGTCTTTACCCGTGCGTCATTAATACCTGAAGAGATAAAACACATACTTTTTATCTAGCATCATTCTCTTCCACGCATGAAACTCATGACAAACCAGCTGCCGTTTGTTATTAAGTAACAACACATGTTATTTTTATGAACCATCTAGACTCAGTGCATTGAAAAGCGATAGGTACAAAAAAAAGACGATTCGGTATGTTTTCATATTTTAAGCACAATTTGTTTGACGTTTCTGCTTTGTTTACTTTTGTGGCTGTCAGTCAGTTGAATTTTTTGCGGTTTTTGTTGAATTTTTGCGTTTTGAAGTTTCTTTATATTACACAAACAGTTGTTTTCACAACTAATTTTATATTGGGCTTTGAAATTTTAAGGTAAATAATTATATTTTGGCAATTAATATTTAAAACATACAAAGCTAACGTCATTCACACAGTAAAGAAATGATTGTGTTTATATTTCCGTCAAAGTGAATAAAATAACAAAAATAAAATATGTTATTGAATTTTTTTATAAATTGTTTATTTATTTATAAATCAATAATAATAAAAGAATTTATTAAGCTACTTCAAATGTAGCTGTAATTCTGAACAAAAATTTTGAAGCAAAACTTACATTTGACATTCTATATATTTGATAACGTCAAATTTTATAATAAAACCCGTAATCGGAACAGTAGCCACTTTCTGTCAGTTGTTGTTGCGTGAAATATATTTCCGACTTATTTCGTATAAATAAACGAAACGTTTTTTTTTGTTTTCTTTGAGACTAATAGTAAGCGAGCTCTACTTTACTATATAGGTTAGCTCTTCTTCGTCAAATGCTAAATTTTGTAGTTTCCAAGTCAAAAGTCGGGAAAACTATGCATTTTTTGAAGATAACTTTTAGAAACCATTTTAAAGTAATTAAAAAGGTCTATCTTTAGAATTACAAAAAAGTCTCTATCTCAAAAATTGAGCGACTTACGATGAAAAGAAAGTCAGTCACTATTTTTTTCAGCGGGAAAATGAGCGAAAACAACCCCATCATTACCACCCTAATTAAAATTAGTCATTGGTCTTATGCAGTCTTTTTTAGTTGGGTATTATTAATAGATTGTAGAAGTTCTACAGGCTTAGAATTGTTAGTTTTTAAAAAAATGGAGTTAGAAGGGAATAACGAATTTTTGTGGTTTGGTAAAAATTGCCTTTTTGGCAATCAAAATCGACATTCTCATCAAAATTCAGTGTGTACGCATGGTTTTTAGAGGTTGAGTGGCATTTTAGACAACTGAAGTAATACAAAACCAATGGCAACGTCAATAAAATATAAACAAAAATTGTTAGGTACGCTCCTATTATTTCTTGTGTTACTTGCATATTTGATTAATTGTGTATACTTACAATTTTGACTGTTTTACTGTTGGAAGTGAAAGATATCTTTGGACCATAGTTTGGTTGACAGAATTGAAACAGGTCCAGTAGGTGAATCCTCCTATGATCACACTAAATACTGTATATCTTTCGTACATGCTTGGATTAAAGCTAAAAAGTAAATATTGTATTATTATTTAATAATGATATTGGTAAAATAACAACAAAATAACGATACGAACTATGAACATGTATCACAAACCTGAGATTTTCAAACTATCTACTATTTCTATCAAACAACATGAACGAACGGGGAGAAATAGTTACAAACAGCAATGCAGAAAGTATTAAGAATAAACATATCGAAAAAATAAAAGAAAAGGCAAACAATAGACATGGAGATAGAGCAGGTAAAAACTAGTCGAGAAAGAAAATATATGTATATGTAGTCACAGCATACTTCAAATCAGAGGAAATTAAATGAAGAATATAACTTAATTGTCATTATTTGGCAACGGCGTATAATCGAAATAAAGTTGAGAAATGCAAGTTAGCACGCTAATTTGGAAATGGACAAAAAAATTAAAAAAAGACCAAAAGAAATATTGGGAAATGACATACTCAAACCTGGCGAACGACATTAAATGAGCATAACGTTCCTTCTTCCTTCCTTTTTTCTCTTCTATAATTGGACCATTATTGGACATAGACCTCTCCTAACTCCTTTCATCAATCTCTAACCTGAGCAACATACTTCCAATTTGTTCCGCCTATTTTTTATATATCCAATAGTTTTTTAATTTCATTTAATTTTTTAATGCCATCTATCTATCTATCTCATATGTGGTTTTCCTCTAGGTCGTCTACTTTGTAGCGTCACCAATATTGTATTGTGGCGTGTCAATGTTGGTCTTTTTGTCTAGCAGTGTGGCGTCGACAGTTTGTTTTTTGATCTTACCCAGTCGTTCCTCTTTTTGCCCGACAGTCTTATACGTAACATAGCCCATTCTATTGTGACTAGTTTATTTATATCTGCCTTTGTTAAGATCCATGTTGGACATTTATGTGTCGTGAAAGGAAGGATGTAGTAGTTGAACACTTTGCTCCCCAAATGTTGAAGAATTTTGCGGTTCTTAAGTATCCAACAGTTTTCCAAATCCTTTCCATGTCAAGCTTGCCCTTCTAGTGATTTCCGCACTTTGGTTATCTTTTGGCGCTTTTATATTCTTAGACTTGTTCCCATTGCCATTTATAGTACTACACGATTGGAAGTTAAAATCATTAAAAAATAATCGCTGTAATTTTTATTTCTGTAACTTTCTATCGGTTAGAATCTCTATGAATGAAATAATCATCATAATTTTCCAGTATTTAATATATATGTACTCAATTTCTGGATAAACTCCTTCCCAAGTCTGTTCCATTTGTCGCGTTCTAACGATGTATAATGGTCCAAGAGCTGTTAGACATTTTTGAGTAGGTATTTTAAGCAATCTGAAAAATTTCCATGTGACTCTTCCATGATAACCTAATACCAAAATGCCGGTCTGGCTGAGGGGTAGCGGTTATTTTCCCCAAAAATTCCCCGTCCCTCAAAGTTAAAAAAAGGGTAAAAACTGATAGTACAAAAAATATTATTGACGTGACTTTTAAGTAAATTTAAATATTCAAATATAAAGAAAATAAACAGGCCAGGCGATTTGCGAGACATTTTAACTGTGGAAGATGCTTGCATGAGCGCCCCAGGAGTATTTTCAGGGGGTGCATCTGAACTTCAGAAGATTGCATTTGAATCTGTACATACCAACTATTAACCAGTGTAAAATACCTGTCTTTTTAGACTATTTATTTTTAATATTAATAATACCGTGTCAAAATAACAATTGCACCCCTGTGCTCGGAAAGAAAGTACATAGCTATGCATGTATAGTTATATTATTTTATACTATATTATGTACAGATTCAAATGCACCCCTTGAAAATAATCCTGGGGCGCCCATGGAAGCATCATGCGGAGTTAAAATCTCTCGCAAATTGCCTGACCTGTTTATTTTCTTTATATTTGAATATTTAAATTTACCTTAAAGTGCCGACAATAATATTTTTTGTCATAACAATTTTTGCCCTTTCTTAACTTTGGGGGGATTTTTGGGGAAAGTATTCGCTACCCTTCAGCCAGACCGGCATTTTTGTATTAGACTATCATGGAAGAGTCACCTGAAAAAATTTCAGATTGCCTAAAATACCTACTTAAAAATGTCTAACAGCTCTCGGACCATTATACATCGTTAGAACGCGACAAATGGAACAGACTTGGGAAGGAGTTTATTCAGAAATTGAGTATATTAAATACTGGGAAATTATGATGATTATTTCATTCATAGAGATTATAACCAATAGAAAGCTACAGAAATAAAAATTACAGCGATTATTTTTTAATGATTTTAACTTCCAATCGTGTAGTCAGATTTTTCATCACGTGTTTAATTCTGTCCAATCAAATTATTATTACAGCGGTAATTTTCTACTGTACATAATTACAGTGAGAATTTTTGAGGTAGATTATTTCTGTTTAACTGCAACCAGTTTCCTAATTTGACAATTGCCACATTTAAGAAAATATCCATAATAAACTTTTAGTTCTGCATCTAATGTCAAATTTTCACGAGGAGAACACAAATCAGCAAATTTAAGCGCCCGAGTGTACTTCGGTAAAATTATTTCATGGATAAAATTGTATTTATCAATAATGTTAACTAATATTTTATTAATTGATGGATTCGACCGTTACTTGATGGAAGTTCATTTTATCTAACAATAAAACACTGAAAACGGTTGTTTTCTATACTTCCACAAAATTTATTATATATGTGATTACAGCTGTTTCGGCAGAGTGCCTTTCTCAAGTGATTTAGTTTACTATGGGTTTGCCTTTTTAAAGTCTTTAACTGAAGAGGTTGAGGAGTGGGGAGCTGCATGTTTGTCTCGAGGTGGTCATTTAGAATTATATCTTTATTTTTTAATTTATTAATTTCCATAGATTCTAATAAAGATAGCTTAAGGCCTTTATTTTGAATATGCAGAATTTGAAACTCTTCATTAAAAGAATGATTATGATCTAGAAGGTGAAGTGCGTATGTAGAAGTGTATGTTTTTCTATTGTTGAAAGCCCTTTTGTGTTCTGCTATCCAATTGTCAAAGGTTCTGCCAGTTTGACCGATGTAAGTTTTCGGACAGTCACCACAAGTTTATAGACACCACTCTGTAGTTGTTTTCTCTTTCGGCCCTTATTGATCTTAATATATTTGCTTAAGTTGTTGTTAGTTCTGAAAGCTGGTGTTATTCCTTTCTTTTTTATGTATCTGACTATCTTTGTTGTTATCTTGCCAGAATATGTGATAGAGCAGAAGATAGACTAAATTCAGTGCTTTCTTATGGAGTTTTTGGTTTAAGATTTTATTAATTGTTTGTTCGTTATAGCCATTGTTTACTGCTATTTGTTTAATGATGTTCAGTTTTATTTCGAAGTTATTTTTTGACATGGGAATTTCTGTCAGTCTATGTATCATGCTATGGTAGGCTGCTAATTTGTGTTGTGTAGGATGGGATGATGAATTGTATAAGGTTGTGTCAGTATGGGTAGGTTTATGGTATACGGAGAACTCATGTTTGTTGTGTAGTCTGGTAATTGTTACATCTAGAAAGTTTATGGACTTATTCTGTTCTGTTTCTATTGTAAACAATATTACTATGAAGTGAATTAATGTATGATAGAAATTGGTCAAGTTGCCTGTTAGTTCCTGTAAAGAATACTAGTATATCGTCCACGTATCTCCACCAATACAACAACTGTTTAAATACGGGATGTTTGGAAATTGTTGTTTCAAGCTAGTTCATAAATATATCTGATAGCAATAGGCTTAGAGGATCACCCATAATAAGTCCTGTACTGTTGTTTGTGTATATTTGATTATTTAATTCAAAATAGTCTTGATTTATGCAAATTTCAAGAAGGTGTACAATTTCAGATGCAATGATCGGATTTGTAATATTATGGTGTAAAAGATGTTTAACTAGAACAAAAGTTTCTGTAGGAGGAACACTAGGAAAAAGATTTTTTACGTCAAATGAAATTAGTCTTGAGTTGTTGGGCAATTGAAAATGTTGTATTTTATTAACTATAGTATTTTTACTACAAAAACGTTATTACGTAGGTCAAAATTTTTGACGTAAGAGAACTGTCAAAACATTAGAATGTGACTTTTCATTATTGCCGTGTTTATAATAAACATAGCAATAATGAAAAGTCACATTCTAATGTTTTGAGAGTTCTCTTACGTCAAAAATTTTGACCTACGTAATAACGTTTTTGTAGTAAAAATACTATAGTTCTAGTGTATTTTTTACGGTGAATTTAGGTGAAAATTTAGTGTATTCTGTAATAATATATAACAGTTTTTTTTAAGTTTATATGACGGAGCTGTATAAAAAGAAACTACAGGCCTTATGGGGTGGTCAGGTTTGTGTAGTTTAATAAAAGAGTATAATTTACAAGGTTGTGGGTTCATAATATTAAGGTATTTCTGTTCTGTTGGATTTAATATGGATTTTGAATTTTCAATGGCTAGTTTAATTTGTTTTCGGTATTTTTCTGTGGGGTCTTTGTTTAATGTTATACTATTTTGGTTATTTAAAAATTCTATTGTTTTGTTATCTATTATAGTCTCTTTTATCTATAGCAATAGTAGTGTTACCTTTGTCTGCTTTTGTAATTATTATGTCATGTTTTATGGATTTATTTTTAATTGAAACGGCTATGTGGTTATCTTTGTAACAGGAATTATTAGTTTCACTACACACATTGTAAAATCTATTACCGATGTGTGTAGTGAAACTAATAATTCCTGTTACAAAGATAACCAAATAGCCGTTTCAATTAAAAATAAATCCATGAAACATAACATAATATTTACAAAAGCAGACAAAGGTAACAGTACTATTGCTGTAGATAAGAGAGACTATGATAACAAAACAATAGAATTTTTAAATAACCAAAATAGTATAACATTAAACAAAGACCCCACAGAAAAATACCGAAAACAAATTAAACTAGCCATTGAGCAAACAAGCAAATATATTAAGAACAATAAGAGCCGAAAGAGAAAACATCTACAGAGTGGTGTCTACAATCTAACTTATGGTGATTGTCCGAAAACTTACATCGATCAAACTGGCAGAACCTTTGACAAACGGATAGCAGCACACAAAAGGGCTTTCAACAATAGAAAAACAGACACTTCTACATACGCACTTCACCTTCTGGATTATAATCATTATTTTAATGAAGAGTTTCAAATTCTGCATATTCAAAATAAAGGCCTTAAGCTACCTTTATTAGAATCTATGGAAATTAATAAATTAAAAAATACAGATATAATTCTGAATGACCAACTCGAGACAAACAGCTCCCCACTCATCAACCTCTACAGTTAAAGACTTTAAAAAGGCAAACCCATAGTAAACTAAATCACTTGAGAAAGGCACTCTGCCGAAACAGCTGTAGTCACATAGTTATTATAAATTTTGTGGAAGTATAGAAAACAAACGTTTTCAGTGTTTTATTGTTAGATAATATTTTATTAATATCTTCGTCTAAATATTTGCTGTTCATTTTGAGAAGTTGAAAAATGTGTATCACATTAATTGGGATCAATGTCACTGAATGTTTTTATACAAAGACTTGAATTTTATATGTAAATAAGTTTTCAAAAAATTGTCGCATTATTGTCAATTTATTCTCACTCTTTTCTGCTATTAATGCCGATTATTTCATTCATAGAGATTCTGACCAATAGAAAGCTACAGAAATCTAAATTAAACTGATAACTTTTTTGATAATTGCCCGTCGTCAAGCATATTACGTCAGATGCCCTTCGTTGCTACGAAAAAATACATTCAGTGACATTAATGACAAATGTTTTAAAAATTATAAAAGTGATGACTTTCAACTGTCAAATACATATTTATAACAACTGTGTGTTTAATAAATTAGAATAAAATTTTGGTTTTGAACAGTTTTATTCATGAAATAATCGCAACAAATTGCACGCGACCTCTAAAATTAATATAGGATTTTTGCCCTCGTGACACTTTGACATAATTTCACTCGCCTACGGCTCGTGAAATTAAAACTGTCAAAGTGTCACTTGGGAAAAATTGAATAATTTTAGAGCTCTTGTGCAATTACTACTGATAATTTTTGATAATTTTCCGTCGTCAAGAATTAGGTACATCAGATGCCCTTCGTTGCTTCGAATAAATGAACATTCAGTGACATTAATGACAATTCATGTTTTACACCTTGTCGAAGAGAACATCAGGAACAGGTTTAGCAAATATTCAGGTTGAAGATATCAATAGAATATTAGTTAAAATGATATAAAAACAGTTTTATTCATGAAATAATCTTATCAAATTACTCTCGAGCTTTTAAAAATTATCGATTTGTTTTGCCCTCGTGAAACTTTGACATAATTTCACTCTTCTTCGGGTTGTGAAATTAAAACTGTCAAAGTGTCACTCGGGAAACAAATCGATAATTTTAGAGCTCTCGTGCAATTACTACTAATAATAAAAATGTGAACGGAGTTACACTATACTTACTTGAAGAATTCAAATCTGTTGCCCTTGCTTGTGAGATCGATAATTGTACTTGGTCCTCCTACTTGTATTGTCCCCAAAACTATCACCACTACAACTGAAATGAACATCGCTATAACCTGCCATGAATCAGTCCATACCACAGCTTTCAAACCACCCTAAAATCAAGACAATGGTACGTTAGGTAAAATTAGTGTAGATTATATTTCGTAGATTGGGTTAGGCTATAATATGTTATAATTAGGTTAGATTAATCTAACGTAGGAGGCATTAATGCCTGGTCGCACCAACAAATCTTAAGCTCCAGCTTAGCCCAGCTCAGCTTATAGATAGGGCCGCTTTAAGTCCCACTTACGTTGCACGATTCTTATCTAAGCAATCCACGAGGCAATCCATTGTGGCAAGCTGAAAATTGATCTAAGACGCAATAGTGCCCCTTATATGTTTCGTAAGCTGAGTTTAAAGCACGTCTTAAGCTTAAGATCTGTTGGTGCAACCAGGCATAAATCATTTTGCTTACACTTGAGTCCAGGGTTCTTTACCCGTGCGTCATTAATACCTGGCGAGATAAAGCACATACTTTTTATCTAGCATCATTCTCTTCCACGCATGAAACTAAAGACAAACCAGCTACCGGCTGTTATTAAGTAAAAACACATGTTATTTTTATGAATGCTCTAGTCTCAGTACATATATTGAAAAGAGATAGGTACAAAAAAAGACGCTTAGGAATGTTTTCAGATTTTTTGTGACGTTTCTGGTTTGTTTACTTTTGTGGCTGTCAGTCTGTTGAATTTTTTGTCGAGTTTTTGCGTTTTGGAGTTTTTTATATTACACACAGTTTTTTCACAACTAATTTTATATTGGAGTTTGAAATTTTATGGTTAGTATTTTATTTTGTTAAGGAAGTTTTGTTAAGAGGATGGGTACGTAATTTCGGCTGCAATGCTATTGAAACGGGGACTCATTTTTTTCGAATCCTGAAAAAACTAATAAGTATTTTTGAAAAATTTAAACGCAGAATGAAAGATTACGTTATTAGCGAGGGCCGAAAGTCCCTGAGAACTTCTATAATGTATATTTTAATAAGTTACAGGTGTGAAAAACTAAGAGAAAATTTAGTGTCATTTTTTATTTCAAATATCTCATTCAAAATAAACTTTTTATTTATTCTAAGGGACTTTCGGCCCTCGGTAATAATTTAGTCTTTCATTCTGCCTTTAAATTTTTCAAAAATATTTATTGGCTTTTTCAGGATTCGAAAAAAAATGAACACAATGTCCGTGGTAATATTTTCCAAATCTATCTTTGTCTTACAACGTACTCAGTCGAATAGAATAATGTCAGTCAGACAGTGACAGTCAGTGACAATTTTAAATATTTGAGATGGCATGGCATCGGGGATATTTTGAGTTGTTGATTAAATAATATTGATATAATATAGTGTATTTGATAAATAATTGATTTAAGACGTGAACTTAATAAAAAGTTATGTATTGTGTATTATTTGTGGAAGATCCAAGCAGAGAATACATCAGGATCAGTGGCGGCTCGTGACATCTGCTATAGGGTGTGCTGCATGAACCACGGCCAATATAAAATAATAGAAATAGAATAACATACGAAAACAAAAACAATAAAATTAGCTTTAATACTAATTAATAGTAACTAATAACGACATGCTATAAAAATCTGATTAACTTACATTTATTGCATTTTTCTAAATTGGAAATTAATACGCCGGTCCTTTTTTGTCGCAAACTTTTCGATTACTTTATCGTTAAAGTTCGGTATTGAAGCGATGAACTTTTTTTCTATCGAGAGTGTGGAAAGGGCTGTTAATCTGTCTTCGCGCATTGAATTTCTTAAAAATGTTTTGATCCGTTTTAAAGTTGAAAAACTACGTTCAGCTTCTGCTGTGGTCATTGGCGTAGTCACCAGAATTTGTATCAACTTTTTGGTTTCTGTTAATGTGTCCTCTAAATTATTAGAAATTATAAATTTTAGTAAAGGCACTGCACCTTTTAATGTTCTACACTCGATATTGGAATACAAAACTGACAGTTCTGTTCGCAAACGGTTTTTATCAAAGAAGTTATAAGCTGTACAAGTTAAATCCAATTCATTTTCAGGAAACTTATTATTATATTTTTCGAAATGTTCTGAAGATAAAAGTGTTGCGGCAACTAGATGATTTGTATATGCAAACCGTTCTTTTGCATTGTTTATAATAACATCACAAACTTCTAGACAGGCAATACGGTGATCCTGTTGGCTGTTATTTGGGCGTTTCCTTTTTTGGACACTAGGCGCCGCATTTAAATTTGAAGCTTGATGTATGATAGGGTCTATTTTATTTCGGACATTGTTAATACTTTGCTCAAAAACATGTATAGCTTTCTGTGCTTCGGTTGGGTCCATGTTCTTTTTTTGAAGATTATTGTACAAAACGTCAACATGTGGCATAATATAATGAAAAACAGTCAGCCAGAAAGTAAAATTTTGATCTTCCAGAATACGTCTAAGTCCTCTTGCTTCCTTGGAAGTAATAGCATTTGACTCTTCTTCTAGTTGCTCCATACACTCAATAATAAAGTCTCTATATTCGTAAACGACATTTACTGTACGAATATTGAAATTCCAGCGTGTAGGGATTGAACGAGGAATATTTTTTCCAACTATTTGATTTAAGACAGCTATTCTTTGAGGTGAATGACTAAAAAATCCAGGTATATCATGTAAATCTCCAAAAAATACGCGTACTTGGGAATTAATAGAACATGCTCTTGACATTATTAGATTCAATTGATGGGCGTAACAGTGCACAAAATGAGCAGTTTCATATTTTCTCTTAATTATTGTTTGCACTCCGCCATGTATCCCACTCATAACAGCTGCTCCGTCATAACTTTGTGCAATGAGCTTATTTTTGTTATTCTTTAATATTGGGTCTAAAACATTCAAAATTGTGTTAGCTAAGGTTTCAGCATCATGTTTTTCTGGAAGCAAAAAAGTCCAAAACCTTTCAACTGGAGCACCGTTTTTTACATAACGAAAAACAATGACCATTTGAAATTTCATAGAAACATCCGTTGTCTCATCAGCTATCACTGCTAAAAATGGGGCTTCATTGATTTCGTTTAAAATCTCCTCAGCGTATACTTCTAGCATGCAATCCAAAATATCATTTTGTATTGTTTTTGAGGTACCTTTGAAAATTGTCGCATTTGTAAGGTGTTCACTAAGTGTTTTATCAAGTTCAGCAGAAAAATTCACTAAACCACGAAAAATTCCAGGGTTATCTGATGTTTCAGATTCATCGTGTCCTCGTAAGGCGAGCTCAAAAGCCCCACAGAATTTTATACAGTCAATTATTTTTGACAAAACATACCTGTTTTTCGTCACCTCTTCATTGTGTTTTTGTATATTTATCCAATAAGCAGAGTCAAGTTGGGCCTGTATATTAAGTTTCCCAAATAATGCAAATCGCATTTCATTGTTCATATGAGTTTGCGTGTTTTCATGCTTCTTTATTTTTTCACTTAAATGCACTAGATCCCGCACTCCTGTCTCGCGCCACAATTTTTCCTCTTTATCTGCGCCGAATAATGCACACGGAAAACAGAAAAAAGCATTTTTTTCGGAACATCCACAAATCCACTGATTTCGTAGATACATGTCTTTATTAAATTTACGCGTATATGTTTTTCCACGGCTTTTACCGGACACTTCAATATTAAGATCAGGCATAGGACGGCCTCGTTCTTTTATAATCAACTGTTGTTGATAGTGAAGTTTTTGAAATTTATTTACACCTAATTTAAATTGAAACTCCATTGTTTTAAACACGCTCGAACAAAACAAATTAAACAAAATTGTAACCTAAGAATTTCTAAACACGGCACAGATGCAACGGTCACGAATAACTTTCGTGAATTGCAGCTCGCAAACACATTTCCGAGGCCGTTAATCAGCCGATTGCCGAAGCACATCGGCTAAGATCGCCGTTTGCCTAATAAATGCATTTTACCGCTGCCAGTGTTTCGGTTGTTATCGACGCGGCTTCACTGGAGCAGCAAATACGTAAAAAGATTGCTTCACTGGAGCACCAAATACGTAAAAAAATTATACGGTTTCACTAGAGGAGTAAATACGTAAAAAAAATAATATTAATCATCGTTGTTGGTGAATTATTATTAACAGTTGATGTTTAATATGATAATATGGCAGATTTGAAATAAAACTATATTAATTATTCTTTAATAATTAAGATTTGCTATGGTTGTTTGGTAGTTCTGCAGCTCAGCAGCACATAAAGAAAAGCCGCCACTGATCAGGATAATAAATATATTCTGTTATCCAAGTATTTTGTTGATAAAGTTGTTCACAATAATTGTTTTTGAGTCAGGTAAGTTATAATGATTTTTGAAAAAAACAGAAAATAAGAATCTATTAGTTAACAAATGATCAGGTAAATGTGATTGCTTACAGTGACTCATGTTGCGGTCAGAATAAGAATAAAAATATAAGCAAATTATTCATACACATTGTTCACACTACACATATTGAAAATATTGACCACAAATTTTTTGAACCTGGTCACAGCTAAATGGAGTTTCGCTCTAATAGAAAAACTGAAAAATAAAAATCCTGAGATATTTGTACCTGATCATTGGTGTGACTTAATAAAAAAAGTGTTCAAAAAAATTTTGTTGTTCATAAAATGATAGATTTTATGTCCCTTTCAAATTTAAATAATTTCATTAAAGATCCAAGGATTTCATTAAAAAGGATAGCGAAAATCATGTGATCAAATGGAGAGACAATAAGTGGTTTAAATATAATAAAAACCAAACATACTACTTTTCCTTTAACAATACTTTAGACGAAGACGAAGAAAAAGAATGTTGGGCGACCGGTGAATAATGTTACTTTGGAGCCTTTCGGAGATCAAGCAAAATTAAAAAAAGTTAAGTATCAGAAATGGGAAAATTTACAACAGATGCTAGATTCCCGGAATGGGACGTTTAGATGCCGCCGGTTCATCGCCGGCCGTTTCGATGCCGCCGGTTCATCGCCAGTCCATTTCATCGCTGTCATATCTCGCGTTTCCTAGAATTCCTAATTAATACTAAAAATAACTAATAATTGTAGCTGTCGAAAATTCGGAAATATATCAGATAGCGATTAATTGACTGGCGATGAATCGGCCGGCATCGGCATCGAACTGGCGGCATCGAAACGGCGGCGATGAAACGTCCTAGACCCTAGATTCCATACCCCCATTGAGCATAAATTTTATAATGATTTGCCACATGAGTCAAAGCCGCAAAAACTCAATGAAAAAAGCAAGCACTGCTGTTGAGTCTTCCAAAGAAGATGCCAACGACGAACAAGACAAGTACATATATTTTTTGTCAGATTATAAGTAACTTTAGTGTCATAAAAGAGTAGAATTTGTGTTTTTTAAGAAAAAATAAATATTAATTTGAAAATTAAGCTTTTGTTTATTCCTTTTATGTATTATAAAGTCATTTTTGCTTAAAGGTAAAACAACCTAAGTGCATTTTTTTGTCAAGAAAGGTAAAAAAAGTAAAAATTTTTTCTCGCCAGAAGTATCTTTAAAATTTTATACTTATGTATTTCGAATTGTCTAATGCTTTAAAATTTTTAATTTTGAACGTCCAGAATTTTTAAAGAACCAAAAACTTTGATGCTTTATTTCTCAAAATGTGTATTTTGCTACTTAGGCGGTTTTGCTTCTGACCCCTTCAATTGTAAGCGTTCCGTAGTAATAAAATATTATTAAAAATGACTTTAACGCTTTTCCTCTTTTCTCGATTGAGTATTCGTTTTTGTTGTACATACCTATAAATTATTACAATCACTGAATACATAGTTAGTGAAATAATAATTATCATATTTATTAACTGAATTAATAATTTGCAATTATACAAATAACAGTTATCCAAGAACATGCAAAAGCCATCTCTTTAAGTTAATGATGACATTTTTACTAGTAATTGCACAAGAGCTCTAAAATTCTATATTAATTTTAGAGATCGAGTGCAATGTGTTGCGATTATTTCATGAATAAAACTGTTCAAAACCAAAATTTTATTGTAATTCATTTATGTAAGTACAAATTAGTACAATTCAACAAACAGTTGTCATAAATATTAATTTGACGGTTGAAAGTCATCACTTATAATTTTTAAAACATTAATTGTCATTAATGTCACTGAATGTATTTTTTCGTAGCAACGAAGGGCATCTGACGTAATATACTTGATGACGGGAAATTATCAAAAATTATCGATTTAATTTAGATTTCTGTAGCTTTCTATTGGTCAGAATCTCCTATGAATGAAATAATCAAGTAGAATGACATTCTAGTAATGTTTACATATCCATACCAGCGTGAATTTTACTACACGTAATTTGCCGTGTAAAGACAGAAAAAATAGGGGTAGCCGTAAAATATTTGCGAATTATGTACCGATGGCCTTAAGTGACAGTTAAGAATACGATTATAAGGTTGTGTTAAGTTTCCGCCAAAGTGGATGAAATGACAAAAAGAAAATATGTTATTGATTTTTTTTATAAATTGTTTATTTATTTATTAATCACTAATGATATTAAAAGAATTTATTAAGCTACTTCAAATGTAGCTGTAATTCTGCACCAAAATTTTAAAGCAAAACTTACATTTGACATTTTATGTATTTGATAACGTCAAATTTGTGTATTGGCAGATGGCAGATGCACAAGTATGCAAGCCAAGAAAGAGAGTAAGAAGTAAGAAGAACGTCAAATTTTAACCCGTGATCGGAACAGTAGCTACTTACTGTTACTTGCTGTTGTGTTCAGTAAATTTCCGACTTCTTTCGTATGCTTTAAATTAAATGATGACGCACGGGTAAAGAACCCTGGACTCGAGTTATTATAAGTAAAATAATATGTTAAACCTAAATAAATTATTTTGTTTTGTCATTTCAAAATAGAAAACTACTCCTAAACAGTTTATTTTATCTGTTTCACTCACAACGACAATTCAACAATTTAACATGGTTTTTAAAGTAAAGGAGCTTAAAATAATATCGGATATCGATTATCGGTTGCTATATTGCAAAGATCATAGGTAGGTATTTATTATATTTGAAGGTGTCAGGTTATTTATGTTCTGGAGATGTGACCCAATTTGTCTGTCATCTGTCTAAATAGTCACTGCATGTTTTAATGAGAACCTTTAATTTAATAATTCAACCAATATATACAGGGTGTAACAAAAATGCAGGTCATAAATTAAACCACATATTCTGGGTCCAAAAATAGCTCGATTGAATCTAACTTACCTTAGTACAAATGTGCACATAAAAAAGTTATAGGGTTTTGTTCCCTTAAACCCCCCCCCCCCAAACTTTTGTGTACGTTCCAATTAAATTATTACTGCGGTACCATTAGCTAAACAAAATGTTTCTAGTTTTGCCTTTTAGTATTTTTTCGAGGTAGGTAGTTAGAAGGCAGTTTTTATCGAGATGCGGCTTCTTTTTTAATATATGTTTACATAAAAATTTGTTCCCAACCACCCCAAATGGTTGTGTACGTTCCAATTAAATTATTATTGTCGTACCATTAGTTAAACACAATGTTTTTAAAACTTTTTTGTCTCTTAGTATTTTTCAGATAAGCGATTTTTTATCGAGATGTTTATGTTTTAAAATATACCTAAAAAATGTTAATTCATAATAAATTTTCATATTATTACCAGTAGTATAGTATAGTTGATCCAAAAGATGGCATAACCCAGACATCCAAAGTGAAAGTTATCCTTCAACACCAAATTGTTCTATATGGTCCACACAATGTCCAGAAAAAAGTCACATCATTTTGAGCGTCGGGTTTTGGGGGGAGAGGGGGAGAAATCGGTAAATTCGTAGTTTTTTAAGTTTTTCGCCAATATTTCTAAAACTATCCGGTTTAGCATGAACAACCCTCTATACAAAATTGTTCTGCATTAAATTTGAAATAAAAAAAGGGCCTATTATATGCATAATCTTTCTAAAATGAATGGTTCCAAAGTTATGGAGGTAGTATAGTATAACTGGTCCAAAAAAAGGCCTAACCCAAACATCCAAAGTAAAAGTTTTCCTCCAACACCAAAATGTTCTATATGGTCCACATATTGTTCAGTAAAAAGTTACACCATTTTCAGTGTCCGGTTTGGGAGGGAGATGGGAGAGAAGCCGGTAAATTAGTAGTTTTTTTAAGTTTTTCGTCAATATTTCTAAAATTATGCTTTAGCGTAAACAATGTTATATACAAAAATGTTCTACATGAAATTTAAAACAAAAAATGTACTATACATAATTGTTATAAAATTAACGGTTCCAGAGTTACGGAGGGTGAAAAGTCGAGGTTTTCGATACTTTTTATATTTTTCGGGCAATATTTATGATATAACTATACCAAAAACCCAGACATCCAAAGTGAAAGTTATCCTCCAACACCAAATTGTTCTATATGGTCCACATAATGTTCAGAAAAAAGTCACACCATTTTGAGCGTCGGGTTTGGGGGGGGGAGAGGTGGGAGAAATCGGTAAATATAAAAAGTATCGAAAAATCTCCACTTTTCACCCTCCGTAACTCTGGAACCGTTGATTTTATAACAATTATGTATAGAACCTTTTTTGTTTTAAATTTTATGTAGAATATTTTTCTATAGAACATTCCTTACGCTAAAGCATAGTTTTAGAAATATTGACGAACAACTTAAAAAAACTACTAATTTACCGACTTCTTACCCATCTCCCCCCCAAACCGGACGCTCAAAATGGTGTAACTTTTTACTCAACAATATGTGGACCATATAGAACAATTTGGTGTTGAAGGAAAACTTTTACTTATACTATACTACCTCCGTAACTTTAGAACCGTTCATTTTAGAAGGGTTATGCATAGGGCCTTTTTTATTTCAAATTTAATGTAGAACAATTTTGTGTAGAGGGTTGTTCATGATAAACCGCTTAGTTTTAGAAATATTGACGAAAAACGTAAAAAACTACGAATTTGCATATTTCTCCCCCCTCCCCTCCCCAAACCCGACGCTCAAAATGGTGTGACTTTTTTCTGAACATTATGTGGACCATATAGAACAATTTGGTGTTGGAGGATAACTTTCACTTTGGATGTCTGGGTTTGGGTCTAACTATACCATACTACAGGTCTCTATTCTTACTTACCATTTAAAAATTTGTGATGGATTTTACAAATGTTCAAATTATCTCGATAGAAACTGACTTATAGAAAAATTACAAAGAGACAGAAAAGTTTTAAAAACATTTTGTTTAACTAATGGTACCCCAATAATAATTTAATTGGAACGTACACAAATATTTGGAGGGGGGGTAAGGGAACAAAACCCCCTTAAAATTTTAATGGGGTGCACAAATTTCACTTTTATTTTTTTAAGATATTCCTGCTATAACAATACCACAGGTCCATTTTCAAGAAAAAAAACCTCTAATACTTTTAAATATATTTTAAAAAATCGATTTTTATTTTATAACTTCAAGGGGCTATAACTTTTTTATGTGCACATTTCGCTGTATCAGTGCTATACTGTAACATCTCAAAATTTGTATGTTTTGAGATAAGAATAAATTCCTATGAAAGAATGATGGTTCTTTTCAGATCAATACTGTACTATCTTAAAATATTTTTTTAAATTTATAATTTCATCGTATGTTACTATGGTTCTGTGCTTAAAGACCTTACATTACAGGGCAATAGAATAATAACTAAAAATGTTACGGTGTTGCTCCAGAACAATTGTATAAAACTCAGAGCAATACAGTAATATAATCAAATGTTATATGTAGTATTGCCATGCAGGCAGTTCTATGTACGGCTCGTGCAGATAAACAGCAATATATAAACAATAGTAGTGATCATAACTCGAACACTGTTGTTGATTGTTTTGATCTTGAAGCTGTATTTCAACTTCCAAAGGGGCAAATTTCAACATTTTACTATAAAAGGAAACTAAACACCTTCAATTTTACGGTTTTTGACGCCACATCTAAGCTAGGCCATTGCTATATTTGGCATGAAGGGTGTGCAAAACGTAGAGCTTTAGAAATCGCTTCATTCCTTTTTGATTTTTTAAAAGAAAATGCTAATGGAAAATCTGTAATTTGTATTCTGACAATTGCAGTGGCCAAAATAAAAACTACGTTCTCCTATCAATGTATCTATATGCAGTACAAACTTTAGATATTCCTTCAATTACTCATAAATACTTACTTGTTGGTCATACTCAAAACGAGGGGGATAACATGCATTCTTCGATTGAACGACAATTAAAAAAGGCTATTAACAAGAACCCTCTTTATTTCCGTAGCCAACTAGTCGCTGTAGTTTAAGTGGCAAATATAGAAAAAAGACAATTTCAGGTAAAAGAAATGGACACCTCAGATGTATACGACTGAACTGCGATAGAAAATTCTTTTCCGGGTAAAAATTTCCAGTACTCTATATCAGGAGAGAAAGTAGTATGGGCGAACGGTAAATCATTTCAAGTAAAGAAATCAACTCCATCGACTGTTTTTTATAAGTATTCTTATGAGCAAAACGAAATGATGTTTTTTTAACCTAGACGATAAAATAACAAAAAAGAAAAAATGGTTCTCTTGTTGTTATGTCTAGAGGACATTCTTGCTCTTCAGTTACTTCTAGAGGTGTCCAAAAGAAACCTAGAAAAGCAAAACAACAGCGGCCGAACTCCAACGAGCCGAACTCCAACAAGCACCAACTCAAACAAGCATATCGAGCTCCACCAGGGATTCCACTTCAGAAAAAAGCGGATTTAATATAAGTTTATGCGATGCAAAATTAATACCAACGCCTAATAACTTTTCCCATCGGGTGAAGACCAAAGAAAATGATGAAGATAATTAAGTCAGTTCTTTCTGTTTTATGTCACGTGTACTGAATACGGCCTAAAAATAAATGTAGCTTTTTTAAGATGGCAGTGTCAATAAATATTATTTATTCTCCATTAGAAAATGACGTTTTACCAAAACTTTCCCAACAACACTTACACAACAATCACTCAATATTTTTATTATATATTATATTATTTCAGAGCTAAAGTGTAACATTCAAAACTATTTTATAACATTGTGGAAGAAATTTAATTTAATGTCATTAAATTTCCAAAACAAAACAATAACATCTACAAATGTAACAGTTTTAAAAGTTGTTGAAACGTTCAGTTCAATATTGTAACAACTCAAATTCTTTTCATTTAAACCAATAAATAAAAAATGTTTTAGAAGATATATACATTAGTGCTTTTTAAAATTGTACAAGACTAATTTACGTAAACTAACAACTAACTGAAAAACGAAAATAAACAATAATAATTTTCGCTGAGGAGTCAATCTTAGCTCATGAAAAACTTTAAACCCGTTTTTCTCAAAATGGTTGATTTTGAGATAGTACAGTGTTGCACTGAGGCAGCGATTTGTACTAAGGTAAGTTAGGTTCAATCGAACTATTTTTGGCCCCAGAATATGTGATTTAATTTATTACCTGTATTTTTGTTACACCCTAAATATGTTACACCCTGTATATGCCTCGCCATCGATAAGTATAATCTCTGATGTGTAAAGTTTCGGCAAGGTCTTGTATATTATTCTTTAATACATTAATTATTATGTCTTTATGAAAAATAAACATGATTAGTTAAATATTATTGTTTTATTTGCTCCATTCTGCATTTTCATTGTTCATGTTTTTGATTAGGACAAGGTGGACTCACAATTTGGGAGATTGAGCTAGTCTAGGGTAGACGATAGCTATCATAGTTGATTGAAATACTATTCTCGAATATTATTTCAAATATCTGGGGTAGTTTATCGCCTCACTATTAACCTTAAATGCATTGTTTACATGACTATTCCTACGTTTTAGTGACCAAAAAGTAAAAGTGGTATTTCACTAAGATCAAAATACAGTATGCGGCAACATAAACAGTACATCATACTGAAATTAATATTGAAATTTTAATGAATATTTATATACAGGGTGTTTGATAAAGAATGGACCATAGCTTAACCTTAGATTCCTGAGGTTAAAATAGGTCGATTTAGGCTAACTTACTTTAGTACAAAAGTTAATATTAACCGAAATACAGGGTGTCAAAGTTAAAATTGTATTTTTTTAATTTTTGAATATTTCCTGACAGGCATGGGACAACAACACGAAATTTGGTAAGTGGTGCTGGTACTATACACCCTACTAAATTATGTTAAACAAACTTTTCTCGCTACTACCAGAGGCGTACGACGGGGGCACGTGAATGTTTGACCCTTCCCAAATTCCAAGCCACTTGCGGAATTGCTATTTTAGTGCAATTTTTGAAGTTATACTTCTTTAGGCGCGATTGAGAGTAAAATTTCATAATTCTGCGCGCATGCGCACACAGACAGTATGTACTTAGTTGCAATGAATTGTTCAGAATTAAAAACTCGAACTCTGGAGAGGAAACAGATAAGAGGTAGAGCATTGGACTAGAAATCGAGAGGTCGCGGGTTCAAATCCCGGACGATTCACGTTTTTTTTTAATTTTTGGTAGTTTTAATAAAAAATTTTTGAAAGTGGTAGGTAAGAAAGTTAGATTAATATTTAAATAAAATGCAAATATAAACAGTTAAGTATATTTATTTCGTTGAAATTATATAATAGGAGTATAACTTCTTACGTGCGTACAAAGTACACACACATCCTTTTTTTATTCTCCAATACTTTCTATGTAAATAACATACTTTTCATTCGTAACGATAAAGCCATTAGTTTTCGAGATATTTGAAGCTAAAAACGAAGGAGCATAATAATACGTTAATCAAAATAAGTGTGCCTTTTCATTTTTAACGTCAAATATCTCGAAAACTAATGACCTTATAGTTACGAATGAAGAGTATCTTATTTGCATAGAAAGTGTTGGAGAATCTAAAATTTATGCTAAAATAGCAGTTCCATCAGTGGCGTAGAATTTGGGAAGGGTCAACCATTCACTTTCCCCTGTCGTACGCCTCTGGTAGTAGTCAGAAACGATTATTTAACATAATTTAGTAGGGTGTACAGTGCATACACTTTCTGTCAAGTATGACACTGATATGTCAAATTATTTTAGAGTATTCTTTTTTTTAATAATTTATTCTTTATAAAAAAACTTTAAGAACTATGTGTACCCGGTACTATAAAACTATTTGACATATCCATATGATACTTAGCAGAAAGTGTAGGTACTGTACACCCTACTAAATTATGTTAAATAATCGTTTCTGGTTAATATTACAGGCGTACGACAGGGGAAAGTGAATGGTTGACCCTTCCCAAATTCTACGCCACTGATGAAAGTGCTATTTTAGCATAATTTTTAGATTCGCCAATATTGTCTATGCAAATAACATATTCTTCATTAGTAACGATAAAGTCATTAGTTTTCGAGATATTTGAAGTTAAAAATGAAATGGCACACTTATTTTGATTAATGTATTATGATCCTTCGTTTTTAGCTTCAAATATCTCGAAAACTAATGGCTTTATCGTTACGAATGAGGAGTATGTTATTTACATATAAAGTATTGGAGAATCAAAAAATTTCATTAAAATAGAAATTCCTCCAGTAGCGTAGAATTTGGGAAGGGTCAAACATTCACGTTCCCCGTCGTACCGTACGCCTCTAGTAGTAGCCAGAAACGTTTGTTTAACATAATTTAGTAGGATGTACAGTACCAGCACCACTTACAAAATTTCGTCCCATGACTGTCAGAAAATATTCAAAAATAAATAAAATACAATTTTAACTTTGACACCCTGTATTTCGGTTACTATAAACTTTTGTACTAAGGTAAGTTAGCTTAAATCGACCTATTTTATCCTCAGGAATCTAATGTTAAGCTATGGCCCATTCTTTAACCAAACACCCTGTATATTTAATATACATGATATAGCCTTGCAAACATTATTCACGATAACGTTCCCGGTAAAGATGCCCTCTGGTACGAAAAAAATATTTAATTTTTGTTCGCAGTTCCGAAATGTCAGACGGTGGATCGGTCTGCCTTCTTAACCCTTATCCGGGAAAGGTGGGTCCAACAGGCCCGAGACGCCAATTCTTTTATCATAAACTGATACAAAAATTTTTATTGAGTTTCATGCATCACTGAATTTGTTTAGAAGTATGTTTACTTCAACATAGTCATGACCTATTCAAAATATTCATTATCATTTTTGAAATTATTGCGTCGAAAGAATTTTGTCACGTAAAGGGACAACACGTGCCCGTCGGACCCTATTTGTATTTATACCTTAAGTCTATATCTTTGTTACAGAAGTTAATCTGGCAGTCAGGCAATGTTTTCGTGGATTATCTAAAGGACTTTTATTATTCCGGAAATCCAATAATAAAGTCTAAACCTGTAACAAACAATGTAAACATCTCTTTGATGTGAACATCAAAGATATGCTTACAATAGGTGTTATATCTATTCTAAATGAATTTTAAAAAGTGATGATCATTGTTGGAATGCCATAATATTGTTAGGTAGGTACCTATACATACTTTGATTTAAATAATGCATCTGCTATCAATCGTTTGATATCGATATTAGTGTCGACAACTAAGCTCCTAAAATTAGATTAAATTACAGTGAAAGTAGATAGTGCGAATAAAATGTCCCGAAAACCATTTTCAGCTGCAGAACTGCAAGATATTGCTAATAATTTATGGGATTCCGATGATGAAGAATCTCCTGAAGTATTTGACATTAAAAGTGACTCTGAAATTCAAGATCATTTTTCGGAAGCAAGTGAAGAGGATGATCAGCAAGTAGTATTGAGTGATAATGAAAAAGAATGTGTAGCTACAAGTTCCCAGATTTCAGAGTGTGTAATTTTTGGAACTAAGGATGGAATTAACTGGAAGAGTCAACCACAACCGACAGGACGTATACGATCTTGCGACATAATAAAAAGCAAAACGCACAAAGTAATGTTAGCCCCTGGTCAAAGTGTAGATGATCCTGTTGATTCCTTTCGTTTGTTTGTGGACGAAAAAATTATAAACGAAATAGTGAAGTGTACAAATGAAGAAGCCGAAAAAGTCCTGGGGATAGAGAACTGGAAATATTGCGACTCTACAGAGCTATATGCCTTTATTGGACTAATACTAACTGCAGGCTGCAGGGCACCTGAGTGACAACATCCATAATGTAGATATACTTTGGAATAAGTCTTATGGACCTACTATATTTAAAGCTACCATGGGGTTAAAACGATTCAAAAATTTGCTAAGATTTGTTCGATTTGACGATAAGGATACGAGGTCTGAACGAAGGAGGAACGACAAATTAGCAGCAATACACGATGTGTGGAATCAAGTTAAACTAAACTTTCAGAAATACTATTTACCGGGAAAAAACATAACGGTAGATGAGCAACGTGTTACGTATCGAGGTAGGTGTCCTTTCAAGCAGTATTATATGCCTTCAAACCAGATAAGTATGGCATGAAAATATGGCAAATCCTTCAGGTAGATCGCACCCTCAAGGTAGACCGCATACTATAGTAACACATTTTATTAATCTAGACAATTTAAATTTAACTTTAGTAAAAAATAAAAAATGAATATTAGAAATATATGGGTAAATATGAATAGTATATTCACGAACAGTGGTGGGCCCAACGGACCCGAGTTGCCCGGTTACGTAAGTAAAATGTGTTGCCTGGATAAGGGTTAATCATTCCCCATTTGTACGTATGAGGTGTGTGCGATGGGTATGGAAAATCACTGCCACGCGAAATAATTTTATCCCCAAAACGATCGGGCAGTATTCGAAGAGACTTTCTGGTCGTGTGACACGTTGCCCCGTTCTGCTAAAACCATTGTTTATTTTAAGCTTGGACCATCTTCGTTACCTTTTCCGTATGATATCGAAGATAGTACTCCACGATAAAAAAAATTTCTGCAAAGCTGAGAATCATCCTGAAGCTCCTAGCATAGGGCTTTTCATCGATTATCATTTGTTTCGAGCTTCTGTCATATTTTGTATAATCTGTGTATATTAATATACACGGATTATACGACATATGACAGAAGCTCGAAACAAATGACTGTGAATGAAAAGCCCTATTAACACGACATTCACATACGTTATGTTATGACGACTCCGACGTTCGGAAACCATTCAGTACGTTTCAGTCACAACACATACAAGTTTGGGACATCTTGGATTAGTGACCCTAATATGTCTGTGTAGATTTTGGCATTGGATCCGACCATCACTTGTAACACCGTTGCCGTATCCTCTATTATTTCATACTATCACGTTACAATTTTTTGTGATATTATACATGACCGGAACACCCTCAAAAAAGCGCTTAGTTTTCGAGATACTGACCACGGAGTGGTGAATGGCTAATTTTATTCATACTTTATATTTTCGAGGGTGCTGAAAACGCAAATTTTTAATTTTATGTGGGGGAACATTGTCAAAATCGCAATTTTAACCTAAAATAAAAAAAATAAATCACGTTTTTTGCGTTTACCTCGCTACAACTCTGTTCCATTTTAATATTTTTCTCTGAAATTTTTACAGTATATAGCTCTAACATTTCTGAAGACAAAGGTACCTGCTTCAAGATTTTATTCTTATCATGATAAAGGTTATGAATTTTTCAAAGAAAATGGTGCGGATTTGTGCATTGCAAAGTTTAATCGCAAAAGTTGTGTGACGAAATTTCAAATCTAGCTTCTTAATCACGTTTATTTGAAAATAGAGAGCACAAGGAAGTTTTCTGGTAAGTTTTAGATCAAAATGTTTTATAGAAAAAAAATAGTGCAACTTTTAATGTCGACATTAGAAATCCCCAATATAACGCTTATTTTGTGAGGGACAGACCATCTAGGTCTAATTTCTCACCTTTAGTACTATCCTTGGATTATAAGCTTTCATTTCACACCTCATTTGTCATTCTACCTAGTATAATGACGGAGAAGTAATCGTTCTTATTCTATTATTCTTGTAGGTACATTTAACATTGATTGAAATTATGAAAGAAATGGCATGGCAACACTGTGACGCACAAACATAAGATTCAGCTGTGCGTTGCATAGGGTGCACTAATAACCAAGATGTCCCAAGTTTGAGAGATACGCATTTCAGTACTGCTTATTTTGCCGCATTCCGTACTACGTAATATGTACTTACCAAAAATGTATAAAATACACACACTACTGCTACTACGGTACCAATCAAATGAATATCTATTGCGGTAACTATAAAGAAATTAACAAAAAATAATGAATTAATAAAAATACATGCTAAAATAAAAAGGTAAAAATAATTCTACCCTGCTAGTTTCATTTTCTAATTCCCTATACCTATTAATAATACTGTAGCTTATTTACGTGTTCTTGCTTTAGTGTCCAGCTTTCAAGTCCATCGAAAATACGTAAAATCTCAGAACTCTTACTCTCAGTTCTAATCTAAGGTCTTTATTACAAAGAATTATGAGTTTAGAACTTATGAACTAGGCGTCTTATGGATATGTAGAATATTGGGACAGATGTTATGAGATTAATTTTTTTTCAATTTTTTTTTTCAAATTCCAAAATCGAAAAAATTTTAAATCGATTTTTATAGAAAACGGTGTGTCCTACCGACTTAAAGCAAGTGTACCTTTTAGTACTAGAATACCTCACAATTTAATAATCCAGTGTCAAAAATGCTTAAAAGTTAAAGACAAAAAAGTTATGCGATAAAATATCCGTTGCCCTACCCAAAACGGATATGACCGGTACTAGAAATTCCCAACGGATGGAATCGATTCAGTTCTGGAAAGTAAATATGCATACCAATTTTCGTTTTTCTAAATAGAATCGTTCTGGAGGTATTTGTATGTAAGAAAAACTAATTACATGACGCCATCTTCAAAGAGCTCTAGCTCAGGGGTTCTCAATCTGTGGTACATGTACCACTGATGGTACATTTCATTAGGTGCGGTGGTACACAAAACGCGAAACCACAGCCAAAATCCAGCATATTTGTAGTTAATTAAATTACTAAATTATTTACCTCCATAGATACCTCAGTTAGGTGGTACCAAAAATAATTATAAGCATTTTGGTGGTACATGGCTCAAAAACATTGAAAACCACTGCTCTAGCCATCTTCAAATAGCTCTAGCTTCTTTAGGAAGCATTTTCGGACTAGGTGAATTGGGTTAAATTGTCTTAAAATTATCTGAGAAATCTCCTGTTTCGTTTGTCGGTAGAGTTTCTGGACACCCTGTATAAGCATGCGAACTAAATGTAAGGCGAAGGGAAAAGTATTAGCTAAGCGATGTTACAGAGGTTACCTCTAAAGGATTCTAGACTAACAATATTTTGTCCCAACTTGTGGGAATAAAATGGACATAAAGACAAAAAGAGATGGCTCAGAAATGAATGACTCTTCTAGCTCTACAAATAAATATATAAGGAGTGAGGAGGTGACTCCTATCGAGGACTCTATCTGTGTCTCAAATAGGTGTTAATGGTTCCACAGAGTGTAAGAAAAAGGTAGGTCATAAATTAAGTCGCATATTCTGGAACCAAAAATAGTTCCATTGATACTAACTGGTACAAATGTGCACCAAGCAATTGAAAGCGAATAAGAGAGTTGAAGAAAAGGAGCTAAGAAGAGGTAAAGAGCTTTGATGACGAATACTTTTGTTATTTGATTTGTGTGGGAAGTAGATTGGCAGTGTTCCAGGTGAGGGTTGGATTCAATGCAATATTTGCAAACAAGAGTTCCATGAAAAATGTATTTCAAACGAGGGTTGCAATTATTTTGTTTGTAAAAATTGTGATTCGAAAAGTTAAATTGAGTCTGATTAAAATAATATTAGGATACAAAAAAATCTTACCTAAATAATTTAACTAACATATAATTATGTTATAATAATTAAACAATGTTGGACGAAGACCAATTATTATTTGTATTGACTGATTGACAATACTGTAGTCTAAGATCCGAATACGAGTCTTATAGGTCGATCTGTACCCATCTGCTTGCCGGATGAAACATTTTTTTTTTATTAAATTTCATACATAGATAAATATTTCTAGCATGGATTGCCTATCAAAATCTATCCTTAAGGGATGGCGTAGGGGTTGAAATTGATATTTCAAGCACATTCATTTTTGCAAGTACGGTAGAATTATTTTATTTTTAAATTAAATAGGCATATTCAGTACAATTAATAGATTATTCAAGAAAAAATTCAAGGAAAAATATTGAAAAATAAGCTAACGGTGGCAAATTTTTGAAGACACCTCAAAATATAATGAATTTTGCGGTGGACATCAGAACTCATCATTAGATCATGATAAACAAAAAATTCAAACAGATTTTTTAGCTTATGAGTTTTTCGAGGTAAAGCTGTCGAGTTTTTAGTTTTATCGACTTTTGACTTTTTGATATCAGTCAGAAGTCAAAACAACGAATTTTTTGCAAAAAAGGATAAAAATCGACATATTTATTATTTTTAAACAAAAAATAAGCAGAAACAAAAAATACCTCTACAGCGAATTATGGTGCAATAACCCCAGAGGTCAGCGATCGCAATCAGCAGTTTTACCTTTTATATTCAGCATTTTGATTTTATATAAAAGTAATATCATTGTAATTAATTTCAGTTATTTTCGATCAATTAAAAGTGAAGTATATTTGTAAAAGTTAATAAAGGGTCTTTTTAAAAAGTACCTTAGTGAGTTTAAACCTTTGAGTGGCACAGTGCAGTAAGATAAGTGGGAGAGTCCTTTAGTGATCCTCGTCGTTTTTAAACGTTTACCCGCTACGAACCAACTTCCAGGGAAAACCACAGCCGTTCAACCCCAGAAGTCTACGGAAGACCAGTGTCAAAGTGTAAAAATCCATTTATATGCCGAAAGACGATAAGAAGAAAGCAGAAAAGAAGTCAGTTCCTTCGAGAAGAAATGCACCAAAGCATAATCTTCTATCTGTAAGCAAATTTAATATTTTTTCTAATCCTAATTTAATTGCTTCACAAATTTCATCGCTTAAAATTAGTAATTCTCTTGCAACTATCAGTGAATCGATTGTCGAACATGGTGCTGCTTCTATTTCGCAAAATAACTCAGTTGCTCAATTTAGTTTAAAAGCTAACGATAACTCTTCAAATAATACTCCAATAAGCTTAGATATACTGTCTATAATTATTACTCCTGCTCCCGCTAGTCAATTAGATATTATGGCCGTGGCACCCGCTCCCGCTCTTGTTTTTGATGTCAATAAACATCTATCTGTCGTACCTGATTACGATGGAAACCCTAACGAACTGCATAACTTCATTGAAGTTACTACAATGGTTCTTGATCATTTCTGGGATCGTGCTAATCCCGAAAGCTTTCAAAATCACATGTTGACTCGAGGCGTAATGAATAAAATTAAAGGACGTGCTCGAGAAGTCATTTCTGTATATGGGTGTAAAGACTGGAACACAATAAGGACCACGCTAATACAAAATTTTGCCGACCAACGCAATGAAAATTCGCTCACACGAGATATAGTAAACTTGAAGCAAGGGCCCAATGAGTCTCCCCAACAATTTCATGAAAAAGTAATGACACTTTTAAACACAATTTCAAATCATATCGAACTCCATAACGATAATGAAGCTGTAAAAGCAAGCAAAAAGACATTCTTTCAACAACAAGCCCTAACTACGTTCCTAGCAGGATTAAGGGAACCAATAGGATCAACCATACGATCAATGAGGCCTACAAGCCTTGCTGTCGCTCTCCGATTTATCCAAGAAGAGAACAATATCAGATACTTACAAAGAACCAATTTCTCATTGCCAAATAAAACTACTCACATACAACCCCAGAGACAGCCGCAGTTCGTAACAGCACCACAATGGCAACAACCCATGCCCAGGCCCCAGTTACACCAACCATTTTTTGGAAATAATCCAGGACCGTCACGACCACAACAGTCTACATTTAATCCAAGATGGCCAATACAACCCGCTCGATTCCAACCACAGAAACAACAAACCATAACAAATACACAACCTCCAAGACCTAACCCATGGGCAAGCAAACCACCGCAACAATACAAGCCAACACCGATGTCTGTAAGCACACGCCAAACAGGATTTAACAGAGGACAAAGCTTCAGAAATTTTAGACCACAGCCACAGCAACAATACGCTCCAAATATCATCGTAGAAGAGCTGTTTAATATTGAACAGCAAGACGAAAACGACACCAATGCCTACTATGGAGAACAGGCATATTACTACCCAAATCAGGACACATATTCGGAGGACTACCACGTAGAAGACTACCAGAATACCCAATACGAGGAGGAAGAAGATGTAAATTTTCCAAAACCCCAAGAGGAAAACGAAGAAACGTAGTCGAACTCAATTCTTATTCAGACAAAAAAGAACTTCCGTATATCAAAATCCAAAATCCCCCACTCAAACTTCTTCTTGATACAGGGGCAACCAAATCATTTCTTAACCCCGAAATTGCTTCCAAATTTTATAAAAATTTCATCAAGCACGAACCGTTTGTAGTCAGTTCAATATTTCAAAACCATTCACAAGAATATTGTGCCGAAATTCCCATCTTCCCTGAATTTAATTCTAATATTAATCTAAAATTTTACCTTTTTAAATTTCATAAAACATTTGATGGTCTTATAGGCCTTGATAACTTAAAACTTCTACAAGCACACTTAATTTCCCAGCATCCACACTAACTACGGCACATTCAGTTCTCCCTATCTTTTATTATGAAACCAATAAGACACAGTTTTATACAATTCAATTAGAACCCAGAAAAATCACACATGTACGACTTTCAGTGAAACAAACAAAAGGCACCATACTTATACCGAAACAAGAAATACATGGGGCGATTTTAAGAGAAACTCTCAGCGAAGCCTGCAATCAACTAGCCTGGACCGAAATGATCAACAACACCGATGAACCTATTCAAGTAGCACTCACCGATCCTGTTAAAAGCAATCCAATAGATCTTAATGAATATCATCTGTACACTTCGGACATCATTCCTATGGAAACAGAAACACTAATAGACATTGATCCCCTCATCAGAACAGATCATCTAAATCCAGAAGAGGAGATGCATATCAGACGTTTATGCAGAAAATTTGCAGACATATTCCATAATCCTGATGAGACTTTAACATTTACAAATCAAATAAAACACCATATAAGAACAACAGATGAAGTCCCAGTTTTCACAAAATCATATCGATATCCACATGTTCATCGAGAAGAAGTTAACAAGCAGATAACATCAATGCTGGACCAAGGCATCATCAGACCAAGTCAGTCGCCCTGGTCGTCGCCAATCTGGGTCGTGGCGAAGAAACCAGACGCCTCAGGAAAAATCAAATGGAGAATCGTAGTCGATTACAGGAAGTTGAATGAGAAGACTATAGACGATAGATACCCAATCCCGAATATCACGGACATCCTCGATAAACTAGGACGCTGTCAATATTTTTTTACGCTTGATCTAGCCAGTGGATTTCACCAGATAGAAATGGCAGAGGAAGATATACAGAAAACAGCATTTAACGTTGAAAATGGCCACTACGAATATCTCAGAATGCCTTTTGGATTGAAGAATGCACCAGCTACATTCCAGAGGATAATGGACAACGTGCTTAAAGGATTTGTAGGAGACATCTGCTTAGTATATATGGATGACATTATCGTATACTCAACCTCACTCCAGGAACACATGGCCAACCTTAAGAAAATCTTCGAGAGACTACGAGAAACAAAGTTCAAGATACAGATAGATAAATGCGAATTTCTGAAAAAAGAAGTCGAATTTTTGGGTCATGTCGTAACTCCCGAAGGAATAAAGCCAAATCCAAGCAAAATTAAAGCCATCATAGACTATCCCATACCAAGGACAGCAAAAGAGATTAGAGGATTTCTCGGACTACTTGGCTATTACAGGAAGTTCATCAAGGATTTCGCAAAAATAACAAAGCCTCTCACCTCATGTTTGAAGAAAGATGCCAAGATAGAACACACTGAACAATTCCTCAACTGTATCAAAATCTGCAAGAACCTGCTAACCAACGAACCACTTTTACAATACCCGGATTTTACGCAGCCTTTCAACCTCACCACAGATGCAAGCAACTTTGCTATAGGTGCTATCCTGTCACAGGGTCCTGTAGGACAAGATAAACCCATCGCATATGCATCACGAACACTGAACGAAACAGAGCTCAAATATTCCACTATTGAAAAGGAAATGCTTGCAATCGTATGGGCTACTAAATATTTTCGACCTTATTTATTTGGAAGAAAGTTCAAAATCCTCTCCGATCATCGACCACTTCAATGGCTGTTTTCTCTAAAAGATCCGAACTCAAAACTTGTTAGATGGAGGTTAAAACTTGAAGAATTTGACTACGAAGTCATATACAAAAAAGGAAAATTCAACACCAACGCTGATGCATTATCTCGTATTGAAATCCACACTAAAGAAATGAACACCGTTGATGAGCACATGGAAGAAATAATCAGCCTATTATCCAGAAAAGAAGATGACGACATATCCATGGTCAACCACCCAAGTTCAGTATGCGATCCAGACGAAGTAATTCCTATGGATGACTTAGAAGAAATTATTAAAGAAAAACAAACATCCGGCCTAACTGCAGAAGAAATGAAAGTAATAGATGAAATTCTTCAGGAACAAAATCAAAAAATTGAAAGTCGGCCAAGTTCTCTATATCAACAAGGCAACAATACAGATGGTACCCAGCATTCTACAGAAGAAAACCCAATACTCGGAATTACAATCAGCGAAAGACCATTGAACTGTTACAACAATCAAATCATATTCAAATTGGTAAACTACAATCCTGCAAAACCCATAACAGAACAGTGCTTCGTAACAAAGAAAAGAATGCACGTCCAACTCGACAAAAGCGACCTGAAAAATGATATTTTCAACTTCTTCAAAAATTACGTTGACACAAAAAAGAAATACGCCATCCTATTCGAAACTGATGAACTCTACCAGACTTTCTGCAACATACTTCGTGAAACATTCAAGAACTCTGCATTTGATCTTGTCAAATGCAACAACCTCTTAGAAGATATAAACAGTACAGAGAGACAGAAAACCATCGTACAAGACTATCATCAAGGAAAAACAAACAGAGGAATTAACGAAACAGAAATTCAAATCAGAAAACACTATTATTGGCCAACGTTGAAAAAGGACATAGAAGAATATATTAATCTCTGCGATACTTGTCAAACAAACAAATACGACAGAAATCCCGAAAAACCGAAGTTTATGTTAACCCCAACACCAACGAAACCACTGGAAATTGTTCATGTAGACACATTCCAAGCAGCAGGACAAAAATTCCTTACCATCATCGACGCATTTTCAAAATACGGACAAGCATACCCAATAGAAGGATCAAACGCTATCAACATTTTAAACGCATTCCGTTATTCATCACACATCATGGACTACCACATATGATAATTTCGGACAGTGGAACCGAATTTAAAAATGGACTCGTTCAAGAATTCGTGGACACTCACAAGATTCTAATCCACTACACAACACCTGATAACCCGCAATCCAATGGAATGGTCGAGCGCTTTCACTCCACAATCATAGAGCATCTTCGAATATTAAAAGAAAAAAAGAAAACACTTAACATAAAAGACCAGATGCTTTACGCCATTATGGCATACAACAACTCTATCCACTCAGCTACCAAACAGAAGCCCATCAACGTTCTCAATGGTCACATAGATGCCCAAGATCCATTCGACATTGACATTAACAGAACACTTATAAATAATTACACACAGGAGCACAGATTGAAAACAAAAGAGATGTATAAAGAAATAAATAAGAAATTGCAAGAGAGCAAACAGAAAAATATTGAAAAATTGAACGAAAAATGACACTCACCTATAACATATAAACCAAGCACGAAAATCTACACTCGAAAAACAGTAAAACGAAACAAATTGCTCCCCAGATTTTCATCTAAACTAGTCAAAAATAACAATCCTGTTACTATTGATACCCAAGATACTACGGTGCACAAGAAGAACATTAAACATCAACCACCAATGAAAACTAACCCCAAAAATACTTTACAGATGTATCTCAGTAATAGCCCAAGAAGTGAAGATCCAGGACCTTCGAGACAATCCAGGGATCCTTCCTGTTAAGATCGGAGAAGCCAGAATCCAAACTAGCACTCACGATTTTATCCACTATTTCCAATTAGAACCAATAGCACAAGAAATCGAAACATTAGAATCTCAATATCAAACTACAACCATAGCTATAGAAAATGGACTCAGCCAACCGTACTTCGACAGTCTACAGAACTTCGACCAAACATTGCAATATCTCCTCAAAACAGCCCAAGAGAAACTCGACTCAATCTATCCAGCAACCAGAAATAAAAGAGGTCTTATCAATGGCTCAGGAAGTATTATAAAATCCATATCAGGAAACTTAGATCAAGAAGACGCAGTAAGATATGATGCTGCAATTCAGACCGACACTTGAACTTAATCAACAGAATATTATTAACAACATCAACAACCAATTAAGACTTAATAAGAAAATAATGAACAACTATAATGAGACAGTAACGTTGCTAACCCACAATCAAGAGATAATAGCAGCAGAAACCAACAGAATCAGAGCGGATTTAAACCAATTCGTCTTTGATTTCAACCACTACATGCAAGTTCGAAACGTTCTAGACCAGATGAATTTAGCCTTACAAACTATCATACAAATATTAGATGACTTACAGACAGCAATTACGTTTGCAAAAATCAAAACTCTTCACAATGGACTTATAAAACCAGATGAAATCAGATGGACCATCCAGAAGATGCTAGAACATCACCCAGCTTCTCAGCTACCATACCTCCAAGAAGAACCCAACCATTCTCTAGTCTTTATCTTACATTTCCCCATTCTTCATTCCAAAGTATTTACATATTTTCATTTATATTCACTTCCCACCATCAACAATACAATAATTATCCCACCTGGGCCATATTTAGTTTCTAATTCGGAACTTTTCCAATACATGGACCTACCATGCAGAAAAAGCGAACCGAAGAAATTCATCTGTCCAGAGAAGTTCCCACAAGAAAATACAGAAACCGATGACTGCATAAATCAAATCCTAAAATTATCCAACGACGCCGCTCAATGTCAAAACGTGCCGATCACAATTAGCACAACAATTATCCAAAAATTATCTGAAGCCCACTATATTGCTGTTTTTCCAAAAGCTACTAAAATTTCCACCCACTGTTCTACTTCCAAAATTGAAGTACTAGAAGGAACATTCCTGATAGAACTACCCCCAGGATGCGAGTTCAGAACCAACAACGAAGTTTACATAAACTCCAAAGCAGCAGTAAAAGAAGAACCTTTAACCCTGCCAAAGATCAAAATTAAATTCCAAGACGAAGATCCAACAGTGAAGCCTCTAAAGTTAGACAGAATCCAGTTAGATGAACTGCATAAACTCTCAACCGAAGAAGAAAGACTCCAACCCGTGTCCCTAACAACAATGGACCATTCTCATCTGTGGACACCACCAATATATTTCTTGGTAATTGCCCTTATCATTCTCCTGGTTTACAAATTACGAGAGTTATGGAAAAAGAAGAAAATGGAAGAAGACGAAAAAGAAGAGGATGCAGCCGATCCGGAACCAACGCCTTCAGTTTTGTTCATCCCTCACAAAACTTCTCAAGGGGATGGAGAAATTATGGTGCAATAACCCCAGAGGTCAGCGATCGCAATCAGCAGTTTTACCTTTTATATTCAGCATTTTGATTTTATATAAAAGTAATATCATTGTAATTAATTTCAGTTATTTTCGATCAATTAAAAGTGAAGTATATTTGTAAAAGTTAATAAAGGGTCTTTTTAAAAAGTACCTTAGTGAGTTTAAACCTTTAAGTAGCGTTTCCTCAAGGAATGTCTAAAGAAAATATAAACAAAATTTCAGGTGGGTCGGTTAAGTAGTTTTTGAGTTACAATGTCTACAGCCTTTGAAAAAAGCAGTTTTAAGGAAAAAACGTTTAACGTATTGTCACTTTTATTTTTAATTTCATTTTTGTCTGTCAAATCGTAAAATGATGCATACCGGAATATCTTTTTGAATCACGGAGTAATTTACAAAAGAAAATGAGAACAGCTGTTGACCGTTGTTCACTACGTTCAAGCGTGTTGGCGCGAACCTGCTGAGAAGCAAGTCGAAGGTAGGGATACACAACACTATCTCACTACGTCCCTACCTTCGGCTCGCTTTGCAGCAAGTTCGCGCCAGCGCACTTGAGCGTACTGAGAAACGATCAATAGCTGTTCTCATTTTCGTTTGTAAATTACTCCGCGATTCAAGAACATATTCAGGTGTCCATCACTTTACGATTTGACAGACAAAAAAAAGTTGAAAATAAAAGTTGGCAATACTTTAAACGCGTTTTTCTCAGAACTGCTTTTTTCAAGCAACTGCAATTTACATTGTAACTCAAATCTACTTGACCAACCCACCTGGAATTTTCCATATATTTTCTTTAGACATTCCTTGAGGTAACGCTGTTAGTATGATATAGTTAGACCCAAACCCAGACATCCAAAGTGAAAGTTATCCTCCACCACCAAATTGTTCTATATGGTCCACATAATATTCAGAAAAAAGTCACACCATTTTGAGCGTCGGGTTTGGGGGGGGGGGGGGGGGGGGGGGGGAGAAATCTGCAAATTCGTAGTTTTTTACGTTTTTCGACAATATTTCTAAAACTCAGCGGTTTAGCATGAACAACCCTCTACACAAAATTGTTCTACATTAAATTTGAAATAAAAAAGCCCTAGGCATATGCCTTCTAAAATGAACGGTTCCAAAGTTACGGAGGTAGAATAGTATAATTGGTCCAAAAAAAGGCCTAACCCAGACATCCAAAGTAAAAGTTTTCCTTCAACACCAAATTGTTCTATATGGTCCACATATTGTTCAGTAAAAAGTTACACCATTTTGAGCGTCCGGTTTGGGGGCAAGATGGGGGAGAAGTCGGTAAATTAGTAGTATTTTTAAGTTTTTCGTCAATATTTCTAAAACTATGCTTTAACGTAAGGAATGTTCTATAGAAAAATGTTCTACATAAAATTTAAAACAAACAAGGTTCTATACATAATTGTTATAAAATTAACGGTTCCAGAGTTACGGAGGGTGAAAAGTGGAGGTTTTCGATACTTTTTATATTTACCGATTTCTCCCCCCCTCTCCCCCCCCCCCCAAACCCGACGCTCAAAATGGTGTGACTTTTTTCTGAATTTTATGTGGACCATATAAAACAATTTGGTGTTGGAGGATAACTTTCACTTTGGATGTCTGGGTTTTTGGTATAGTTATATCATAAATATTGCCCATACAATATAAAAAGTATCGAAAACCTCGACATTTTCACCCTCCGTAACGTTGGAACCGTTGATTTTATAACAATTATGTATAGAACATTTTTTATTTTAAATTTCACGTAGAACATTTTTGTATATAACGTTGTTTACGCTAAAGCATAGTTTTAGAAATAATGACGAAAAACTTAAAAAAAAAACTACTAATTTACCGGCTTCTCTCCCATCTCCCTCCCAAACCGGACACTCGAAATGGTGTAACTTTTTACTGAACAATATGTGGACCATATATAACAATTTGGTGTTGAGGGAAAACTTTTACTTTGGATGTTTGGGTTAGGCCATTTTTTGGACCAGTTATACTATACTACCTCCGTAACTTTGGAACCATTCATTTTAGAAAGAATATGCATGGGGCCTTTTTTATTTCAAATTTAATGTAGAACAATTTTGTATAGAGGGTTGTTCATGCGAAACTGCATAGTTTTAGAAATATTGGCGAAAAACTTAAAAAACTACGAATTTACCGATTTCTCCCCCCTCTCCCCCCAAAACCCGACGCTCAAAATGGTGTGACTTTTTTCTGAACATTGTGTGGACCATATAGAATAATTTGGTGTTGAAGGATAACTTTCACTTTGGATGTCTGGGTTATGCCATCTTTTGGATCAACTATACTATACTATGTCGAGATATTTTTTGTTGTATGCTTATTTTTTGTTTAACAACAATAAATATGATGATTTTCGCCCTTTTTTGCAAAAAAAATTCGTTGGTTTGATTTTTGAGTGACATCAAAAAGTCAAAATTCGATAAAACTAAAAAAAACTCGACAACGTTACCTCGAAAAACTCATAAGCTAATAAAATATTTTTGAATTTTTTGTTTGCCACGATCCAATGATGAGTTCTGATGTCCACCGCAAAATTCATTGTTTTTTGAGGCGTCTTTAAAAATTTGCCACCATTGGCTTATTTTTCAATATGTTTCCTTGAATTTTTTCTTGAATAATCTATGAATTGTACTGAATATGTCTATTTAATGGGTACAGAGCGACCTATATTCGGATCCCGTACTACGGTGTGACTCTATGAAACAAAAAATAGAGAAACAAGCAAGCAACACCAAACAAGCAAGCAGAGAAAAAATACATAAAAATATTTGTCACATTTTTAATATTCAATGCCATACCTATAATTTTAGTTTTTATAATTTTAGTTTTTAGTTTTTAATTGTAATTAGTTTTTTGGTTAAATACAAGAGTTTATGATTATACAGTCTATTGCTATTGTATCAAGTTGTCCAAATGTTATTTTTTCTTTACATACAAAAATATCTTTGTTTTTCTATTTAAAGTAAAAATATAGTAGTTATTTATGATATAAATGTTAAAAGTACACGTTTAAGGCACGCATGTGAAAGTTTGCAGAATAAGCGAAGCGGGTTCTGCAATTCACATGAGTGCCTTAAAAATGTACTTTTTAACACGCATGTCATACAATATTTTTTCTACAAACGTAATTGCAGGACAATATCTACAAAAACTTTTACTTGAACTTGACTGACATTCCATTTTTATATTTTTTTGACATTACATCAAAATTGCCTATACGGTCAATACGAACTGCAGTGCCTTAAAAATTTTAAAGCACTAGTCCCTTAAAGTAGCATTTTTAACGCTCGTATGGAGTGCTAAAAATTGCATTTTTAACACGGTTGTATGGGCCATTCCACGAACATACGCCTGTTTTGGATTACTTCGACAACGAATATTTTACTGTGCAACATAAGAAGTACGAAAGTAAATGGCGCTAATAATTATTCCAATAAACAATAATGTAATTTGCAATTTACTTTCGTTCTTCTTATTTTGCACAGTAAAATATTCGTTGTCGAAGTAATCCAAAACAGGCGTATGTTCGTGGAATAGGGAATAGAAAAAATTATTTATATTATTTAGTTATTTATATAAATTATTATTTTTATGTATAAATACACACACCAGCAAAATTAAAGGAACACCTTAAAAAGTGGACATGTTTGATGTCTCGAATTTTCTAAACCAGTTGTCCGATTTGAGTGATTTTTTTAGTATCTTATAGCCTTATTACTTAAAAAAATCGATGTAATTAAATTGTTATTAAATATCAGGTAGACATTTTATACCGGTTGTAACAATCATACTGTGTTTTTTCCTTAAAGTTCGGAACACCCTGTGGAATATTCTAGCATATATAAAATAAGTATTAAAATTAAAACTCAATTATAATCTTAGACTTTCTTAATATTTTCATTTTTGATTCGTTTGCTTATGTTGGATAATAAAAAAGTTAGGTACTTTAACAATTAGCCATGTTCTTCATCAATACTGGGTGTTTCTAAGTAAGTGCGACAAACTTTAAGGAGTAATTCTGTAGGAAAAATAATGACCGTTTGCTTTATAAACATATGTCTGCAAATGCTTCGTTTCCGACATACGGGATGTTGAATTTTTTCTTACAAACTGACGATTTATTTAATACTCTAAAACCGGTTGAGATATGCAAATGAAATTTGGTAGGTTTTAAGAAGTAGTTATTGCGCATTTTTTGGCATAGAATTAAGAATTCTATATTCACCATTGGCGTGAATACGGGTAATATGATCGGTCATAATACCCGTTTGCGCGCTAATGGTGAATATAAAATTCTTAATTGTATGTCAAAAAACACGCAATAACTACCTATTAAAACCTACCAAATTTCAATTGCATATCTCAACCGGTTTTGAAGCAATAAATAAATCGTCAGTTTGTAAGAAAAAATTCAGCATTCCGTATCTCGGAAACGAAGCATTTGCGGACATATGTTTATAAAGCAAACGGTGATTATTTTTTCACGCAGAATTACCCCTTAAAGTTTGTCGCACTTATTTAGAAACACCCTGTATTGATGAAGAACCTGGCTAGTTGTTAACAGAGCTAACTTTTTTATTATCCAACATAAGCAAATGAACCAAAAAATAAAATGTTAAGAAAGCCTACAATTGAGTTTTAATTCCAATATTTTATATATGCTAGAATATTTCGCAGGGTGTTCCGAACTGTAAGGAAAAACACAGTATAATTGTTACACCCGGTATAAAATGGCATTTGCCTGTCTAGCAACAATATTATTACACTGATATTCTTGAATAATAAGGCTATAACATGTTAATAAATCACTCAAATCGGACAACTGGTTTAGGAAATTCGAGACATCAAAAATTATCCATTTTTAAGGTATTCCTTTAATTTTGCCGGTGTGTGTATAATCCTGTATAATCTTTTATAAATGAATACTAATATTTATATGAAATTACCTACGTGACTAGAGCTTCCAGACCAAGGTCAAAAAACAAAACAAAAAAAAATATATTTGTATTATAAATAAATAAAATAATTTATATTTAAGATTGTTATAAGACTTAGTAATATTAACAAAGATTTGTTATAAGGCAAAATAAGTTGTTGTCTTGTTAGTAGTGTTGTTACATTGAGCCAGATTAATGGTGGTTGCTGTGACAACGGGTTATATATTTTTTTATTATTTACAATATGTCTGACTTTGTATTGTTGGATTAAAAATAAACTTTTTAATTTTATTTGACTAGATATTTGTATTATTTCTCAATAACCTACAACCTAAAACCATTTCGAAATTGAAGTTACATAATATATTTTATAGCCAACCGTCACTAAAGTCATTCATTATTGTACTTATTTGCCCTCATTTGCGGCAGTAAAGTAACACTTTATTGTACTGAAAGAAGAATTTTACTTTACCTGCCGCGATTTATCAAATTAACCGAGATTGAATGTAAGCGGTCGATGGCAGTAATCGAATGGCGAGAATTTGAGTGGACTTACAATTTATTTACTTTAATTATTATTAAAAATGTTGTACGCAATTTGCGATATTATCAGTAGTAATTGCACAAGAGCTCTAAAATTATCGAATTTTTTCCGAGTAACACTTTGACAGTTTTAATTTCGTGGAGTGAAATTATGTCAATGTGTCACCAGGGCAAAAATTCGATAATAATTTTAGAGATCGAGTGCGATTTGCTACGATTATTTCATGAATAAAACTGTTCAAAACCAAAATTGTATTGTAATTTATTTATGTAAGCACAAATTAGTACAATTAAACACACAGTTGTTATAAATATTTGACGGTTGAAAGTGATCACTTTTATAATTTTTAAAACATTAATTGTCATTAATGTCACTGAATGTATTTTTTCGTAGCAACGAAGGACATCTGACGTAATATAATTTTTATTTCTGTAGCTTTCTATTGGTCAGAATCTCCTACGAATGAAATAATTAAATTTATGTCAAAAAGTGAAATTCTGTAGTATTTTGTAATTATATTCATATAAAATAAACTAAAACTTTACCGATTTAGTAATTATTCAATATTGATAACTATCAATTAAAAATCGAAAGCGGCCATCTTGCAAGTTATCTGTCATCACTGTCATGAAATTATTATGACGTCTAAAATTTAAAAAGTTAATGTAAGTAACTGTTAAAACTAATATCAAATTATGTTGGCAAATATTATTTTATATCAATAAAACATATCTTAACCGATTGTCAAATATACCAGCAAACGAGAAGTAAACTCAACCTTCCCAGAGACATATCTGAGCTTATTAGAGACAATACAAATATCAACAATATCATACAGTTTTTAACGGAAATAGGAATAATAGTACATTGTTTACCGGGTAGGAAAAGCTTAACATTCCTGGACGACTGTGAAGATTGCTAAGTCGAGGCGCAAGCCGAGACTTAGCAACACAGAGTCCAGGAATGTGGCTTTTCCTACGAGGTAAACATACTATTTTTCCGCAAATCGTTTAAAATTCGACAGATATTGATTGATTAAAAAAAAACGCGATAATTTTATTCCCAAATAAATGGTGCTTTGAAATTCCTAATAAAATTACTTGGGTTACTATGGAAACGTATTGAGGTTGAATTGTCAAACTTGACGCTTATTTTAATTGCTGGTGTTCTCGAAAGTAAAATGATAAGTGATGATGAAATTTCCATTCCTGGGACTCCTCCAGAGCTGGTTGAGGCAGTGAATACTGCTTCATTAGAATTATTGCCAAAGAAATCAAGAGAAAAGTACGAAAATGCATACAGACGTTTTATGGATTATCGCATGAGTAAAAATACGAGTTCTTTCTCAGAAAATGTTGTAATGGCATACTTCCTAGACCTTTGTTTAAAGATGAAATCTTCAACATTATGGGCCAATTATTCAATGCTGAAGTCAACCCTTGCACTTAAACACAATGTAGATATATCTACATACTCAAAACTTCGTTCTTTATTGAAACGGCAAGCTCAAGGTTATAGGGCAAAGAAATCTAAGATTTTAACGAAGGAAGAAATTGAAAAATTTATCCAGGAAGCTCCAGATAAAGAAAATTTAATGATTAAGGTAATTTACAAGGTTTTAATAGCAATGTGTTTTCTATCATTTATGTAGAACACTAACAACTGTACGGAAATATCATTTCCTTACAGTAAGGAAATGACATTTCCTTACAGTAAGGAAGTCCTGACTTTTTCTTCAAGAAATTTTGACAGGAATGTCAAAATTTCCTGGCGATTTGCGGAAAAAGACATTTAATTGTATCACAAATTTTTCAGGTATACTTTTTGTTAGTATGTATTTACTTAATATTACAATCCCTTTTTATTTTTAATATGTATTTTCCATTGTTGTCGTTTATAACCCCAGTGGTACGGACGACATTATATTTAAAAAATAAATGTTGGCGATAAAATTTTGTATGCACTACGTCAGTAAAGACTCCTTATCGAACTCGTCTGTTACTCGCCTCGCTCGCTACGCTATCTCTTCTCGTAATATCAGACTCGTTCGATAAAGAGTCACTTTATTGACTTGGTACATAAATAACTATTACCTCTTTACCTCTTGGCTGTCGTTTAATTTACTGTGTTATATTTTATATTTTGAAATAGTAGACAGGGGTTGTACACTCTAATTCGAACGAAGAATAAAAAACCGCTAAACGCCGTAAAAAGGAGTGGTGCGCACAATATTCTAGCTACAAAAGAGCTGATATTAATATTACGTGGCGCAAAAATGTATTTTCATTTTGATGAAAAATAAAATAATTATAGTTTTATTTTGTAAAATTTTTCCATAGTGTTTGCTAAATTTGAAGTAAACCGCGCCACAAAAGAGCATCAAGCTGCAAACTTTATCAAAAAATGTACTCGTGTGTGTGGCGTTTTACTTCAAATATAGCAAATTCTATGGAAAAATCTTACAAAATAAAACAATCATTTTATTTTCCATGAATATGAAATAACTAGCCATTTGTATAACAAGGAAGCAAAGTGCTACTTTTCCTCCCCTCCCGATAATGAAGTTTACCGTCCGACGCGTAGCGGAGGGCAGTAGGTAATCATTCAAGGGAGAAAAAGGCACGTTACTTTCATGTTATACATATTATGGTTTTTCCACCTCCCTCAATCAACAAGTCATTTTTTCATTTTTAAATCAAATTTTATTTATGTAACTAACAAATTTATTAGAGAACTACAATTAACAAGTAGGTACACAGTATAACTGTCAATTGCCAAATATAAGTTAAATTATTAATGTAAATATTGTTAAAACAAAATAACAATTTACTGTTTTTTACCATTCTTCAAAATACAGGGTGTTTTTTAAATAAACGTTAAAATGTATAGATACTTACGCAATAGAAAATAGATATTGTACAGGGCATCAATAAGTTATATTTAATCAATGAAATACCATGACGTCACTTCTACTTTTACTCCCTAAGCAGTAAATGTACTTTTTGTAAAAGAAATGTATACTTTGGATAGAGGAATGTGGAAAATACCTTTTTGGCGCCACGTAATATTCATATCAGATCTTTTCTAGCAGGAATATTATGTGCGCCACTCCTTTTGACGGCGTTTAGCGGTTTTTATTCTTGTATCAGGAGTTTTCAAAGTTTTTTATAAATTAAATGTATGAATTGAATGTACATAATGATTCTAGATTACATGATAAGTGTTATAAACGCCTTTGCCGCATTACCGCACTAATGGACTAGTGATAACGACACTAAACTTGTGATAGGGCAATACAAGTTCATATCCCAGCCATCCCATTATTTTTTTATTTTTTCAATATGATTCTTTGTGTCTATCGAAGATTTTTTTTCTATAAGGAATATATTGACAACATAATATATATATATATATATATATATATATATATATATATATATATATATATATATATATATATATATATATATATATATATATATATGAAATAAACGAAAGGATTTCTCTGGTGTACAGAAGAAATCCTTTCCGTAGCGGCCGTGACAATGTGAATTCAAAGTCTTGATAAAAGACTATGAAACGACAAAAGATACCTCTTTGTATCACAGATAGATTTGTCTACAAAGCCACGTTATTCGCTACGCATTCCTCAATAACGGAGAAACCGTGATAATATGAAAGAACGGCGATTGCATTTTATTACACTTCGACCACCACCGGTATTCTACACGACGTGTTTCGCAGGTTATGTCAACCGCTCGTCAGGAACACCTAGGTGAAGTGGTCGAAGAGGAATAAAATGCATGGGGCCTTCCTGGTAATAATAAAATACCAGACTTCAGTACACTAGGTACGACATCTATATGAAATAAACGAAAGGATTTCTCTGGTGTACAGAAGAAATCCTTTCCGTAGCGGCCGTGACAATGTGAAGTCAAAGTCTTGATAAAAGACTATGAAACGACAAAAGATACCTCTTTGTATCACAGATTTGTCTACAAAGCCACGTTATTCGCTACGCATTCCTCAATAACGGAGAAACCGTGAAACACCTAGGTGTTCCTGACGAGCGGTTGACATAACCTGCGAAACACGTCGTGTAGAATACCGGTGGTGGTCGAAGTGTAATAAAATGCAATCGCCGTTCTTTCATATTATCACGCGATCTAACCGTTTTTCCAATCGGAAATGGATTTGATCATACATAACTTAAAAACTAGAATTTTCCCAGATATGACGTATACATCGTTAGACGCGTCTGGATTTCTTCTACAAACGCTTAGTTATTGGCGTAATTCGTAGATGGAAATTTTGAGTAATTGTTGAAAAACAAAACTTTTAAAGTTCAATTTCCCAGTTTTTCGATTATACTGAGCCGTGTGTATGTCCGATCCTGACTACTTAGGCACCAATTGAAAGTTAATCTAAAGCGCTACCGATTTGGTCTATTCAAGATATTCAAGTTTTCTCTTTTTATATCATCTTCATCAAGTCACCTCCGCCACAATTATATAAATGATATCAAATAACACATCACTACATATTTAAAAGAAAAAAAATAGCAGAAACAACAAAAAAGATCATGCTAAGATATAAAGTAAACCAGCAATGTTAAGTAAAAGTGTACAAATGAACAACATTTTTTTTAAATTCTCTTACCTTGATTAAATGCTAACGAAGGAACATAAATAATGATTGGTAAAAACATCACCTAAAAGAAAATAATCAATAGTTTTAAGGTTATAATCTTAGTATCGAAAACTCACCTCATCTAAAATAAACAATACTGATGCCATTGTTCTAACAACTCTACTAAATCTAAGTTCGAGGTACTAAAAAGAAAGAAAAACGTTATTATCTTAAAATATGTACCTAAATATATTTAAAGTTGCAAACTTTCAAACCATCAATTATAGCAAAATATGTAAGGAAGATGGATGATGATAAGTGTGACTAGACGAAAACGAAACAGGGTCATTATTAGGAACTACTTCTTGTTTTGGCACCATAACTCTGGTAGACCAGGGCGCATCTGTAAAAATATTAGTACATTTGGACGTTGAGAGGTGACTCAAATTTTTTTTGCAGAAATTGCTTGAAGATTAATCAAATAATAATATTTGAGTTATCCTCCCTCTCAAAAAGGTCCGGAACGCGAATTTACAAAACCTATACCATTTCAGTCATAGCAGCGACTGAATTCGAATAGGGTTTGTATGCAGAATATTAGTTACATATCCTATACCATTTCAGTCATGACAGCGACTGAATTCGAATAGGGTTTGTATGCAGAATATTAGTTACATATCCTATACTGTTTCAGTCATGCAAGTAAAACTAATCAAATATTTACTTAGTGCATTTATTGTTATATCATAAAATTTAGATATGTTTTGAAAATTAAAATTAATAATATATATTTCGATAATATTAAAAATTAAAAACAAATGAGTAATTACTAATGTACGAATATATGTATACAGTATGTCCCTGTAAGTTGGAACCATATGGAAAACAGGTCGATTTTTATTTTTAAATTATAATTTTTTGGCATATATTTCATAGGTACTAGTGACGTCGTCCATCTGAGCGTGATAACGTAATCGATGATTTTTTTTTAATAGGAATATGGGTCGTGTGGCACCTCATTTGAAAGGGTGTTTAATTCTCTATTCAGTAATATAAACACAAATATCATTATTTATACAGGGTGGACAAAAAAACAATTTTTGAATTATATTGATTGACGAAAAAAGAAGAATGTATGCAATTTACTTCAATCAAAATACTTTCTATCGCTGTCAGAAAATAGAAAAAACTGTTTATTTGGCAAATAAACATTGGTTTTTTGCTTAAATTAAATGTTCAAACTGCCAAGAGTTACGTGGGAGGCTGTTTGTGATTTAATTTAAGCAAGGCGGAATGTTTATTTGTGAAATAAACATTTTTTTCTCTATTTATTGATAGCAGTAAAATGTATTTTGAGTTAAATAAATTACATACATTCTTCTTTTTTGCGTCAATTAATTTAATTAAAAAATATTTTTTTGGTCACCTTATATTGGTATACATAATGATATTATTGTTTATATTACTGAACAGAGAATTGAACACACTTTCAAATTAGTTGCCACACGATCCCTATTCCCATTTAACAAAATCATCTATTACGTTATCACGCTTAGATGAATGACGTCACTAGTATGAAATATATGCCAAAAAATTGTAATTTAAAAATAAAATCGACCTGTTTCGGGATTTTTTCCCAAGTCGTCCATTTTAGATAAAATGAATTTATTCCATAACTTAGCCCCTCTCTGTATAAAGATACTTTACTCTTGACAGAAATTCATATTTTTTGACATCTCTCATATACTATTAATAAAACTTAATATCAGATGATTGCATCTTCGGTTTTAGACCATGCAGAACTTTTTATGAAGAATATCTTTTTTGCGTAAAATCGTTAATAAAAAATTTTTCCATATGGTTCCAACTTACAGGGACATACTGTATATATTCATACATTAGTAATTATTCATTTGTTTTTAATTTTTAATATTATCCAAATATATACTATTCATTTTAATTTTCAAAACATATCTAAATTTTATGATAAATAAATCCACTTAGTAAATATTTGATTAGTTTTACGTACATGACTGAAACAGTATAGATATTTGCTCAATAATAATCAAAAATTTCGTTTGCAAATCCTACACCACTACAGTTAATTTCTAGACCGAAATAGTATAGGATATGTAACTAATATTCTGCATACAAACCCTATTCGAATTCAGTCGCTGCCATGACTGAAATGGTATAGGATATGTAACTAATATTCTGCATACAAACCCTATTCGAATTCAGTCGCTGGCATGACTGAAATGGTATAGGTTTTGTAAATTCGCGTCCGGCGAATTGTTTAAATAATCAAAATGTCAAAAAATTAAGGAAAAATTCGATTTTTTTCTTGGTTTTTTGATTATAACTTTAAAAGTATTCATTTTCGAGAAAAGTTGTACTGACATAAAAGTTTCGTAATTAAATTTCCTACAATAAAGAATTGGTTACAAATTTAAAAAATAGTCACCCTTGTTGCAAAATAGCAATAATTGTGAAAAAAACATACAAAAACAAGTATTCGCATTATACGTTTTTCAACCATTTATGCTACACTTAGGACCTTCATATTTCACCCTGAAAAACTATATGATACAGTAAAACAATACTGTATAGTTTATTAGGATCGGTTCAATAGATTTTGCAAAATAAATTTTGCAATCCAGCTTTCGTAAAAAAATCATTTTTTTAAAATGTTACAGGACTGAAAATAAAGCAGATAGCAAGTTGAAAATTTTTTTGCGTATAGAAGTGTACTGTACCTTTCATTTGCAATTTGAAAAACTAAAATCGATTAACACCACGGCGTCAGGAATTTTTTTAAATAAACATTAATTATTGGTGCTACGCGCAGGACAGCGGATAGTTTGTTTTGATTGGGCATTCCAATGACCTTTGATAATGATTGATACATTTTAATTTTTATTACATTTCGATATAAATAAATAAATTGTTTATTGCAAAATAAAAACACATACTCTATCCTTTGAAATAACACTTTTATTAGCAAAAACTTTCTTTGTTAATATATTTTAACTTAAATAATAAAAGTTTATTATTTTTAAACATATGCAATTGTTTAAACAATATTTCACAAACAATAATAAAATTAGTTTGATTTTTGTGGAATTAAAATATTAAAATACAACAAAATATAGAGTAAGAAAATAATATATTAGATAAAGATTGGAAGAAATTTTGGTGGAAATCAACTTGTGTGAATCGAACACCGCTGTCCTGCGCGTATCACCAAAAATTATTGTTTATTTCAAAAATTTTCTGACGCCGTAGTAATTAATCGATTTAATTTTGAAAATTGCAAATGAAACGTACAGTACACTTCTATAAGCGAAAAAAAATTCAACTTGCTATCTGCTTTATTTTCAGTCCTGTAACATTTTGAAAAAATGATTTTTTTTTGCGAAAGCTGGATTGCAAAATTTATTTTGCAAAATCGATTGAACCGATCTTAATTAAATATACAGTATTGTTTTACTGTATCATAAAGTTTTTCTGGGTGGAATATGAAGGGCCTAAGTGTAGCATAAATGGTTGAAAAACGTAAAATGTGAATACTTGTTTTTGTATGGTTTTTTCGCAATTATTGCTATTTTGCAACTAGGGTGACTATTTTTAAAATTTTTAGCCAATTCTATATTGTAGGAAATTTAATTACGCAACTTTTATGTCAGTACAACTTTTCTCGAAAATGAATACTTTTAAAGTTATAATAAAAAAACGAAAAAAAAAATCGAATTTTTCCTTCAATTTTTGACATTTTGATTATTTAAACAATGTTCCGGACCTTTTTGAGAGGGAGGATAACTCAAATATTATTACTTGATTCATTTTCAAGCAATTTCTGCAAAAAAATTTGAGTCACCTCTCAACGTCCATCTCAAAACAGATGCGCCATGGACTATGGGTGGTATTTGCCTGCTTGGCTGTATCCTTTCAATCAGATCTCTCTTGTGCTCTTCTCCTTTGCCTTATATTCATGGTTTTTAGGTCATGTTCCACGTCATCTAACCATCTCGTTCTGGGACTTCCTTTTTTTTCCTCTTCCCGCCGACTCCCATTGTAATTTTTTTTTTGTTTTTGTATGTTCTTCTTTCTGGACATGTCTGCAATGACAGTCTTTGACTTTTCACAAATCTTACAATATCATACCCTTCATTAAATTCATTAACCTCGTCGTTTTTCCTGATTCTCCATGTGCCGTCTTCCTCTTGCACCTGGCCATATACTTTTCACAGTATCTTTCTCTCGAATGTCCTGAGTTGGGCTTCATATTTTTTCGTCATTACCGAGGTTTAATACTACGAACGGGTCTACAATGTTCTGTAGATAATAATTTGTGGTTCTTTTGTCTAATCATTTCGATGTCATCAATCTTTTATTAGCATAGTATGTACGATTATCACTGGAAATTGGTGCATTAATTTTGTTAGTTATTCTTCTGATTGATTTCTGTGCTTAGATATGTGAAGGTGAAGGTATTGACACGTTCAATAGTATAGTTGTCTATTGCTATATTATTTTCATAATCAGGTGATCTTTTGATTCATGTACTTCGTTTTTGCTTCCTAGCAGAAACAACAAAAGGTACACCTTAACAGTAAACAACCCATACGTACTAACATGTTAAATCAATGACGTAAACACTAACTAACCGCCTGACAGACGGGTTTAAGATTTTAGTGGTAATTTTTGTTTTTATTAAATATTTTAATACAAAAAATATCTGTGCGTCCCACCTTGACTTTACAGTACAGTACAGACTAATACAGAAATAGGTTTTAAGCAAACATACTTTTTTCTATAGGATAACTATTAAGAGGAAACAGTAGCGATCAACAGGTAGCGAAAACGCGTTCCAAGATTGCGGCTGTAATTTTGAATATTTTTTCGAGATATTTGGCACACGTATTCGTAATATAATAAAGAATGGCGGTACAGAGCCCAATTTGAAAAATATATTAATATGTGGAAATTACTCTGTAATTAAATACAATATTAAAAAAACGAGCCTGTACCGCCATTAAGAAGAACAAAAAAATACACTTTCTTCAAATAAACTTTTTTATGCGATGCGTAGATTTTGTGTCATTTTGGAACTATTAATGAAATAAAAAATTTTAGTAGTTCCAAAATTACACAAAATCTAGGCATCGGATAAAAAACTTTATTTGAAGAAAGTGTATTTTTTTGTTCTTCTTAATGGCGGTACAGGCTCGTTTTTTTAATATTGTATTTAATTACAGAGTAATTTCCACATATTAATATATTTTTCAAATTGGTCTCTGTACCGCCATTCTTTATTATATTACGAATACGTGTGCCAAATATCTCGAAAAAATATTCAAAATTACAGCCGCAATCTTGGAACGCGTTTTTGCTACCTGTTGATCGCTACTGTTTCCTCTTAATAACTTAGGAATTAATATTATTGACATTTTGTGGCTGTCAGGGGTTCTAAAACAGTTTTTTACACGTGTAGACACATTAAAATGACATTAATTTCATCTTGTAAATCAGTCACTAAGAATAACAATAAACTGCAATTAGGATCCAAATTTTCCAAATAAGCAATGAGTTACTCATAGACAAGGCGAAAACGGCGGGTTCGAAGGGAAAAATATTCCCATGAGATTTTTTTGCATAATCACATTCGTGAGACATCCCAGAATAAGGTTCAAGAAGTCGCCCACGTGAAAAGTGGGCCAATTTTTTTTAACAATTTTTTTTTAATCAAATTGCAAGAATCAATATTTTTGGCCCGAACAATTTTTTCTTTAATTTTTTGGTCCATTCTGGACAAAAAAGATCTCTTATAATTTTTCTCTAAAGTTGATCGTTTTCGACTTATAATGGCGATAAGCAATTTAAAATTGAAAAAAACGAAAAATGGCGATTTTCAAGCTTTAATAACTCGGTTAAAAGTTATTATTATGAAAGTCAATATATGACTAAATTAAAGTTTAAAGCCCCGCCTACAAGATCCTGAAGAAATTTTTGTCATTATTTTATTACTAAGCTGTTATTTTTAAGTAATAATGATAAGCGCCATGCACGTGTGCGGGGCTGTAAATGCTGAGTGCGAGAGAGAAGCCATTCCAGCAGTTTAATTGTGCATCTTACTCGCACTCACATTTACAGCAGCGTCAATACGATCTAACCACTCATTGTTATTCATTAAAAATAACAGCTTAGTAGTAAATTAATGATACATATTTCTTCAGGATCATGTAACGGCGACTTTAAACTTTGATTTAGTCACTTTCTGACTTTCAAAATAATAATTTTTGACCCAGTTATTAAGTCTTAAAAATGGCCATTTTCACGTTTTTCAAATTTTAAATTGCTGATAACTCGAAAATATTAACTTTAGAGAAAAATTATAAGAGACCTTTTTTGTCCAGAATGCTCCAAAAAACCTAAAAAAAATTAGTACGGGCCAAAAATATTGATTTTTGCAATTTGATTAAAAAAAAATTGTTAAAAAAAAATTGGCCCACTTTTCTCGTGGGCGACTTCTTGAACCTTATTCTGGGATGTCTCACGAATGTGATTATGCAAAAATATCTCATGGGAATATTTTTCCCAACGAACCCGCCGTTTCCGCCTTGTCTATCAATACAATGTTATCAGTAATAATTTTAAGCTTATTTAATATTCTTTGTTATAATTTCATTTAGGTGAACTGACCATCAACAATTATTATACTTTATTTATTCTCAACTGTAGGACCTGGTAGGACAATATAAAACTTTACTTAAACTTGACTGACAATCTATTTTATATTTTTCTTGACATTACTTCAGAACTGTCTATACTGTCAATACATAAATTAACAACCATAGAACAACATCCACTTTTAATGTTGAATATTCTAACATTCTTAACCAAAAAAAGTTATTACGCATATCGATTATAAAATTGCTGATTATACTTTTCATCACTCACAAAAAAACAATGAAAAATATTGTTTTACTTGACTGTAACGGATTAGTTTTAATTTAACATTTTTAGGGTCCTACATTTTTAGGACCTTGGTAATGTCCGATTGAAAATTCTTTTGAAGAAAATCGGCATCGCCGCGCTAAAAACTCCCATAAGGATTGTATTGCCGTATGTTCGTGTACTGTAAAGTCAAGGTGGGACAGACATTAGATGATTTAGTGAAAGTATTGATTATCTAAAAAACACAGTAGTTAATCTAGTTGTTCTGTATTAATTAAAATAAAAAACATTATAACAAGAATGGAAGGATTGTTTGTGTACCTTTTTACTCCTGAAAAAAAGTGTGATAAAAATTAAACAAATTAAAGAATCTTAATAAAAATTTATAATCAAGTTAAATAAAGAGTAAGAAAAATGAAAATAAAAAGGTTTCTAAAAAATGTTAAAACAAAAAAAACTGACAGGTACGATAGTTAGTACAGTGTAGCAATGGTAGTCAGTGGCAACATTTTCATTACAAATTGATTCCACTTCGCTTATGTCTTCTACCTCATCAAACCATTTCAAAAGAGTTTCCTTAGGGTCTTTATTCCCTTATTTAATGTTTTTTGACGAACTGGGGTACATTTTGTGTAATGACGAACTGGGCACAAACACTTACATCCCGTCTATTAGACAGAAATCACACTTTGAGCCTAAATATCTTTCGAATAACAACCTGCCGCAAATTGCCGAATTCAATACTACTAAAAAACAACCCAACTTGAAAATTCATAAACGGGTGACCTTCAAAATTTTCTAGGAAGGGAAATATCCCACTTTCGACAATGGATGCCGTCTGAGAGACGGGCTGTTAGTACTTAAGGGTTTAACCCTCTTTTTCGTGCTTCAGGATCAATTTTCTTGAATTTAGGAACTACTACATTTTTGAAAAATCCAGCGACAGGTAAATTTTTAATTAAAGGGGAACAGGGCCGTAACTACGATGTTGGGGGCCCCGGGGCAAATGTGATCTGGGGCCCCCCTACCGGGAGGTCTGGGGAATTTACCCCCAGCGCAAGGGGTGTCCGGAAAAATGTTTGACATTTAACCCCTTGAAAGCGCATTTTACCTCCTATGTGAACACCACACTCTATTCTTTCTTTTTTTTTCAGCATGTCCTGCAATAACTATAAAATTAGCAGCGCTAATGATTACAGCTTCATCTGTATCTAACATTGCGGACGGATTATCAACGAATGCGTTCGTTCGTTACAATGTAAATGGTCTTACTTTGTACCGACGAATAACCAAGCGAACACCTACGAATTCGTTCCTTCGTTCGTGTTCACTTTGATTTAAAAGCACCTTAACGTGCCTTAGGGAGCGTTCACTACGGAAACCAAAGGATGGTATCCTAGCCTAGAGCATGGTATCGTACTCTTCATATTCGTGAATTCTCGCATTTAAAATAATGTATTTATTTTACCTGGCGATCGAAACTATATTATCGATCGCTATGTAAAATAAATGCATTATTTTGAATGCCAGAATTCACGAATATGAAGAGTAGGATACTATGCTCTAGGCTAGGATATCATCCTTTGGTCTTCGTAGTGAGCACACGCTCAAGCTACTGCAGTGTGAGCCAAGCACACTCAGTGAAGCTGGTCAGTGTACTAGTGGGACTCATCCTAATGTGCTCATTTTATCTTATGTAGGTATATTCACCTTTATTTTCAATATGTGGTTCCTTTCACGTACCAAGATGTGGTCTGGGGTAAATTGATTAAGACAAAGTAGCTGGGACCTGGGTCCCTATTCCAGTTGCATTTTAGTTTTTATTTCGCCAAAATAACTAATTTCTTCAGTCACAATTATTTATATGTTTACGAAAGGTCTCGGGGGCCCCAGCTTAGCCCGGGCACCCCTCTTCCAATGGCATTTTAGGTTTTATTACGCCGAAATAACTAATTTTTTGAGTAATAATTTAAATATTTGTTAAGGTTTTAGGGGCCCCAGCTTAGCTCAGGCCTAAGGGCCCTGTTCTGTTCCAATTGCATTTAGTCTAAAAGACTAATTTTCCCAGTGAAAAATTAAAACTATTTTGCGGTGCGGTCTTTTTCACAATTGGTCATTTGAAAATATTTCCTTGTGATCGGATTTTAAAATACATATTTTTATTTTCCTCGTTAAAATCTATGCACGGGATCCCCTTGGTCGGGGGCCCCGGGGCACTGCCCCGGTTGCCCCAATGGTAGTTACGGCCCTGAAGGGGAGACACTTTTCCTATCGCTTCGACTATTTTTATAAGCCAGAGCAAAAATAAAATTAGGTATAATATTTTATTCTATTTATTTAAAAAGACTTTGAAACTATAGTTGATTTTTTTCTAGTCACTTTTTTAACATTATGGCAGCCAACGTGTTAAAAATGATCAGCAATATGATAATTTGATTTTTCAACAGAACGGTCCTCCTCCGCATTGTGCTTTACTTTTTCGTCAATATTTAGACCAAAACACCTTGGATTGAGAAAAAAGGCAGCATCGAATGCCCATGGAATAGCTATTTGTATAACAAGGGAGGAAAGTGCTACTTTTCCTCCCGAGAATGAAGTTTACTGCCCGACGCGTAGCGGAGGGCAGTAATCATTCAAGGGAGGAAAAGGCACTTTACTCCCATGTTATACATATGGTTTTTCCACCTTCCTCAAATAACAAGTCATTTTTTCATTTTTACTTAATTTATTTATGTAACTAACCAACAAAATTTGTTAGAACTAAAACTAATAAGTAGGTACAATATAACTGTCAACTGTCAATAATATAAGTCAAATTATTAATGTAAACATTGTTAAATCAGAATAACAATTTACTGTTTTTTACCATTCTGCAAAATACAGAGTGTTTTTAAATAAACGTTAAAATGTATAGATACTTACGTAATAGAAAATAGATATTGTACAGGGCGTCAATAAGTTATATTTCATGAATGAAATACCATGACGTCACTTTTACTTTTCCTCCCTAGGGAGGAAAAATATTTTCCTCCCTAGGGAGGAAAAGTACAACTTTGCTCCCTACAATCAGGTCCGGAAAAGTATACTTTCGGTAGAGGTAGGTGGAAATAAATTTTTCTTCTTGGGACCATCCGTAAAAGAGTAAAACCACTAAAAATCTATAGAACACCACCCACATCTTTATTAGATTTACGTCAACGAATGCATACGAAGCACGCTAACACTTCTTCGGAATGTGGAAGAACGTTTCTAACAAACCTCTATCATTGAGAGGAGGTCATCAGTTTAAGCCTTTGGTCAACTAATAAATAGGTAACCAGCTAAAAATATCGATTTTAAATTTTCTTTAATAAATCAAATAAAGTACTGGACCAAATTTAAAAATTTAAAAACTAATGTACCTACCTATAGGGAATTGCAAAGGCTTTCAAACGATATCGTATTTGACCCTTCTTCGTCAGGTGCCATCTCCTCTAAGAAGGCTGACAACCATCATGGTAATTCGTACGTTCGATACAGCTGCTCTAAAGAGATCAGCAGAAAGCCAGCCAAAACCAAGCTCTCAAATTGTTTAACAAGGAGATACGTCTTCTTCCGAGACTACTTCTACCCTGTATTCTTCCTTGGATTATTATTTGCAACAAGTTATATCGCCCATTATGGCCAGCGCCGGATTTACCACTAGGCCGACTAGGCCGCGGCCTAGGGCCGCAAGCAAAGGGGGGCCGCAGCGTTTTCAAAAAAAAACTTTTTTGGTAAAAAAATTGCATTTTCATTTTCCAAAATAAATAAATATTTAGCGCTACTGGAAACCGAGTATATTACTTTTGTATCTAAACAATACAATCTAATTAAAATAACCAACGTTCATATCAAAAAAATTTTGTATTTTTAATATTTTTATTTTTGAGTACCGTAGTATATTACTATTATAGCGTATTATAGTTCATATTATTTTGCTTGTTCTTTTTCCAAAATAAATAAATATTTAGCGCTACTGGAAACCGAGTACATTACTTTTGTATCTAAACAATACAATCTAATTAAAATAATCAACGTTCATATCAAAAAATTTTTGTATTTTTAATATTTTTATTTTTGAGTACCGTAGTATATTACTATTATAGCGTATTATAGTTCATATTATTTTGCTTGTTCTTTTACTTATAATGTCTTTTCAACTTATAATGTCAATATTTTTTACAAATAACTGCTGTTTGTTAACTTTTTGAGTTAGGTATATACAGGGTATCCCGAAAAGATTGGTCATAAATTATACCACACATTCTGGGGTCAAAAATAGTTCGATTTAACCTAACTTACCTTAGTACAAATATGCTCACAAAAAAAGTTACAGCCCTTTGAAGTTACAAAATAAAAATAGATTTTTTGCAATATATCGAAAACTATTAGAGATTTTTTCTTGAAAATAGACATGTATCATTGTTATGGGAGGAACATCTTAAAACAAAATTATAGAGAAATTTGTTCACCTCATAAAAATTTTATGGGGTTTTATTCCCTTAAACCCCCCCAAACTTTTGTGTACGTTCCAATTAATTCATTATTGTGGTACCATTAGTTAAACACAACGTTTTTAAAACTTTTTGCCTCTTAGTATTTTTTCTATAAGCGAGTTTTTATCGAGATGCGGCTTCTTTTTTAATATATTTACATAAAAAGTTTATGGGGGTTTTGTTCCTTTAAACCCCCCAAATGTTTATGTACGTTCCAATGAAACTATTATTGTGGTACCATTAGTTAAACACAGTGTTTTTAAAACTTTTTAGCCTTTTAATTTTTTTTATGTCACCTTTTATCGAGATAAAACCTTCTTTTTCAAATTATACCTAAAAATGTAAATTATAAATAAATTTTCAGATTATTAACAGGTCTCTATAATCGTACTTAACCATATACAAATATGTGGTGGATTCGAAAAATACTCAAAATATCTCGATAAACGCTGGCTTATCGAAAAAGTACTGAGAGGCAAAAAAGTTTTAAAAACATTGTGTTTAACTAAAGGTGCCACAATAATAATTTAATTGGAACGTACACAAAAGTTTGGGGGGGTTTAAGGGAACAAAACCCCATAAAATTTTTATGGGGTGCACAAATTTCACTGTAATTTTTTTTTAAGATGAATGCTACATGTCCATTTTCAATAACAAATCTTTAAGAGTTTTCGATATATGAAAAAAAATCGATTTTTATTTTGTAACTTCAAAGGGCTGTAACTTTTTTTGTGTGCACTGTATATAGGTGAGGTTCAATCAACCTATTTTTGATCCCAGAATCTGTGGTATAATTTATGACCAATATTTTCGGGACACCCTGTATATTTTCTATAATAGGATATAATAGAAATTGTTGTTGAAGCTGTTTTGGAATTTTAGCCAAATTTGTAAACCAAGAATATTCAATTAGTGAATACAACTTTTCAGCCTATTTATGTACCGTATTCAAATAGAACATTAGTGGCATTTTTCTTCATTTATGCTTTGTGTGTTGTATCAATTTTAAAAAGTAAAATTAAAATAATCGTTATGTATTAATATGATCGTCTAAGTTCCGAATATAGGTCGATCTGTACCCATCTGCTTGCCGGATGAAACATTTTTTTTATTAAATTTCATACATAGACAAATATTTCTAGCATGGGTTGCCTATCAAAATCGTGTCATAGCTATCCTTAAGGGGGCCGTAGGGGTTATGATCAATATTTCAAGCACATTTTTTTTAAGTATGGTAGAAAAAATTCAAGGAAAAATATTGAAAAACAAGCCAACGGTGGCAAATTTTTAAAGACACCTCAAAATATAATGAATTTTGCGTTGGGCATCAGAACTCATCATTAGATCATGGTAAACGAAAAATTTAAATAGATTTTATTATCTTGAGTTTTTCGAGGTAACCCTCTAAAGTTTTTTTAGTTTTATCGACTTTTGAGTTTTTGATATCACTCAGAAGTCAAAACAACGATTTCTTTTTGCAAAAAGGGCGAAAATCAATATATTGTAGCAAAACAATGAGTCACCAGCCGCAAGGCGTAAGCCGAGAAAAGTCTAGAGCGAAGCACGCTATACGTGGAACCGATGCGCGGTTGTTGGAAGGTCACACGATAGTCGGAGAGCTGGCTTAGCCCGGAATGATCGAGAATAACGACTAGGATATATAAGGCATAATTTTTGTGAATAGAGTCAGTCTTAAGCTAAAGTTTGTAAAGTAAACTTGTATAAATAAAAATAAAGTCGTATATAAATTACGAACCGCTAGTTTTATTGTAATTAGAAGTAATTACACTAATCACGCTACAGTTGGTGTCGGTGTTCGGTTAACTTAGTGCGATATAAATAAGTGAATTACAGAGAGACTTTAAAAGACTTTTGAACTTTATTCGTCGGGAATAGTTAAAGTGCGTTGATTGTTCGGTATTCGGAAAGACTGTTAAAAGACATTTTGGAAAGTACGTGTGTGCCGACCAAAGATGTTGCTACAAGAACTTACAGTAAAACAGCTCCGTGAACAGCTCGAGGAACGGGATCTGGACAGCAGTGGGCTCAAGATAGTCCTACAAGCACGACTCGAGGATGTCCTCACGAAGAACGGAGAAGACCCAAAGACGTTCCACTTCCAGTCAGCAGAACAAGTAATCTTATCGAAATTAAAAACTGTTTCTGAAACGATCGATGAAACTTCTAAGATAAGCAACGAGAAATTTGAAAGTGTTTCTCAAAAGATCGATGAAACTTCTAGACAGAACAACGAGAAACTTGAAGAAGTTAGTAGAAGAAGCGACGAGAAACTTGAAGAAGTTAGTAGAAAAAGCGACGAGAAATTCGAAAATGTTGCTAAAAGATTCGATGAGACTTCTCAAATAATTAAAGAGGTCTGTAGGCAAAACAACGAAAAACTAGAAGAAGTTTGTAAACAGAACAATGAGAAATTTGAAGAATTTTCTAGAACATTCGATAAGATGCAGAAAAGTGTAGAGACCGTAGAAGAAAAGATCAAACAGCTAGAGAGCAGGATAACCGATACAAAAGTACAACCATCAGTTAATGCAGCAACGTTAGATCCTTTAGTGAAAGATGAACTACCGAGAGACGAAACGTCGCATAATATGAGATTCAAATTACCACCATTTGATGGAAAGTCCTCTTGGTCCATATATCTTAGACAGTTTGAAGCTATTGCGACCGCCAATCATTGGACCGAACAAGAAAAGGCTGTTTCCTTGACTGCTGCTTTACGAGGTGATGCTGCAGATATATTAAGGTCAATTCCCAAAGGTCAAGAAAATTGTTACCAGACCTTGTTCACTCGTCTAGAAAAACGCTATGGAGATGCCCATCTACAACAAGTATACAAAGCACAACTGCGAAGTAGAAGTCAACGAGCAAGTGAGAATCTGCAAGAATTTGAAGCAGATGTGGCTCGTGTGGTGCGGTTGGCTTATCCAGAGGTGCCAGACAGCGTTTTAGAAGAAATTGCAGTAGATACCTTCGTCAATGGGCTGAAAGATAATGAACTACAGAAAGCTTTACGACTAGCAAGACCGAAAGTTTTAGATGAAGCACTTGCTATTGCATTGGAACACGAAACGGCTAGTCAAACTTCACGAGGCCATAGAGTAAGAACCATTGAAGAAAGTGACGAACACAACGATGAACGTCTGGAGGAAATGATACGGAGAGTATTAAGTAATCAGATGCCAAAGAGACGCGAGCCTAGATGTTGGAATTGTGGAGACGTAGGCCACATTCGTCGTAATTGTAAGAAGATCGTACAGCCGTCGGAAAACTAGAGCGGGTCGACACCAAGGGGCAACTGCCGACCTCGAGAACTAGAGCCCCCATAGTAACTGTCAACCTTACGTCCTCCGGTGGAATCCACAACTTATACATCGAAGGTCGTATCAGTAATAGATGTAGATCATTTTTGGTGGATACAGGTGCAACGAGAACTATCGCACGTCCAGATGTAGTACGAGACCATAATAAATTATCACCTGCAACAGTAAAGCTTAGAACAGCGACTGGTGAGCTAATTAATACATATGGCGAGGCTAATATGTCAGTATCCATTGGCCAGACCACAGTTGAACATCAAGTATTAATTGCCGAGATCTCCGACGAGTTCATATTGGGGATGGACGTACTAAGGAAAGTGGGGGCAATATTGGATGTTCAAAATGGAGTTCTCAAGATCAATGGTGAAGAGTTGCCCTTTCACGACGACAAAGAAGATGTCATCCGCTTACTTACTACATGCGACGTAACCATACCCGGTAATAGTGAGAAAATTCTGATGACCATGCTTGATGGACACTGCCGAGAGGGAAGTTTAAGGATGGTCGAAGATGTGGATAATGTCGAGTTCCTAACGGCGAAAACTTTGGTAAAAGTTCGAGATGTGATCCCTGTAAGAGTTATGAATTTAAGGGAAACTGCTATCAAGTTAAGTAGAGGAGCTTTGATCGGGCAGTGTGTTCCCGTGGCTTCAATTTGCTCTGTGAATACCAATGAGAAATCATCGAAGGCGAAGTATCCAAAGGAGCTTGTTGAGATGATCATTGAAAGATGCCAAGATCTTGATCATGAACGAACGGAAAAAGTGACATCTATGCTGATAGAGTATCAAGATGTTTTTGCTATTGACACGAAGGATAAGGGAAAAACAAGCATAGTAACGCATAAAATAAATACCGGAGACGCTCAGCCAATCAGACAACGGCCTAGACGACTTCCATTTGCGAAAAGAGATGAAGCCGAAGAGATTATCAAGGATATGGACAAACAAGGGGTAATTGAACCATCGAACAGTCCATGGACATCACCAGTAGTTCTGGTAAAGAAGAAAGATGGTTCAACGCGTTTTTGTATCGACTACCGCCAGCTCAATGCGGTAACAAAAAAAGATAGTTATCCTTTGCCCAGAATAGACGATACATTGGATACTCTCTCCGGTTCTCGTTGGTTTTCCACACTCGATTTAAAAAGTGGATATTGGCAAGTAGACATGGAGCCAGCCGATCGGGAGAAAACCGCATTTTCGATAGGATCAGGGCTTTGGCAGTTTACGGCTATGCCGTTTGGTTTATGTAATGCCCCTGCCACATTTGAAAGATTAATGGAGGCAGTTTTAAGAGGTCTAACATGGAAAACATGCCTGGTTTACTTGGATGATGTAATTGTGGTTGGAAGGTCCTTTGATGAACATGCCAAGAATCTAATAGACGTCTTTCAACGATTGAGGGCAGCGAACTTGAAGTTAAGTCCGAAGAAATGTCACATGTTTCGACGAGAAGTTAAGTACTTAGGACATATTGTATCGAGTAATGGTGTAACAGCTGATCCTGAAAAGATTGATGCAATTAAAGATTGGCCAGTACCAAAAGATAAACATGAAATTAGAAGTTTCCTTGGCCTATGTACATATTACCGACGATTTGTCAAAGGATTTGCCAATATCTCCAAGCCCCTAACAAAGTTGACGGAGGAGGGCAAAGAATATACATGGAGTGAGGAGTGTCAAAAAGCTTTCGAACAACTACAAAGGGCTCTGATCAGTGCACCGATATTAAGCTACCCGGGACAGGCAGGAAAATTTGTTTTGGATACCGATGCTAGCAACAGTGCCATAGGAGCTGTTCTCTCACAAATCCAGGATGGACAGGAAAAAGTCATCGCTTATTTCAGCAAAGTCCTGTCGAAACCAGAAAGAAACTATTGCGTTACCAGAAGAGAACTGCTGGGTGTAGTGAAGGCTTGCGAACATTTCCATAAATACTTGTACGGCAGAAAGTTCCTTCTTCGAACAGATCACGCTGCTCTAAAATGGCTCATACAATTCCGTAATCCAGAGGGCCAGATGGCAAGATGGTTGGAACGACTTCAAGAATATGATTATGAGATAGAACACAGGGCCGGAAGAGTTCATTCAAATGCTGATGCCCTTTCGAGACGACCATGCAGTGCAAATTGTAATCACTGTGCCAAATTAGAGGAACGATTTTGCCCCGTGAGACGAACCACCGTCGTTAATGAGCAATGGCAGCCACAACAGTTACAAGAAGCCCAAGAAGACGATCCATGTATAAAAAGAGTATTGGATTGGATGCGTCGAGGTGAGAGACCTAGTTGGCAAAACATTAGTGCATGTAGTCCGGAAGTCAAGGCCTACTGGAGCCAATGGAATTGCCTGATACTAAAAGATGATCTTCTGTACAGAACCTTTGAGAACGATGATGGTACAGAATCTAAGCTTCAGTTGATTGTACCTAAAAGTAAAGTGTCAGAAGTATTGCGTCAGTTGCATAACGGTACATCAGGTGGACACTTTGGTATTACGAAGACTCTGCAAAAGGTTCGAGAACGGTTCTATTGGGTGAACTGTAAAGATGATGTAAGAAGATGGTGCCGGAAATGTGAACTGTGTGCATCCGGTAATGGTCCAGTTGGTAAAAAGAGAGCACCCATGAGACAGTACAATGTTGGAAGTCCTATGGAAAGAGTAGCAATCGACATTGCAGGTCCATTTCCAGAAACCGATGCTGGAAATAAATACATTCTGGTAGCCATGGACTATTTTACGAAATGGACCGAGGCCTATGCATTACCGAATCAAGAAGCTGCTACCGTTGCAGAGGTACTTGTTAAAGAATTCTTCAGTCGATTTGGTGTTCCCTTGGAGATCCACTCCGACCAAGGGCGAAACTTTGAGTCAGCTCTTTTCCAAAACGTTTGTAAATTGATTGGTGCCAATAAGACCAGAACAACACCCCTGCATCCTCAATCAGATGGAATAGTCGAGAGGATGAACCGAACGATGGGTAAACACTTGTCCAAAGTTGTATCTGAACATCAGCGAGATTGGGACCAACACATTCATTTATTCCTGATGGCCTACCGCTCGGCCGTGAATGAAACTACAGGTCAAACACCAACCTGCCTGATGTTGGGTCGTGAAGTTCGTTTGCCCTGCGACCTAGAGTTTGGCTGCAGACCTTCCGAGGAATATGTTGCAGGCGAAGAATACGTAGACCGCCTGAAGTTACGAATGAACAACATTCATGAACTTGCCCGACAACACATCCAGATAGCCAGTGACAGAATGAAAGATCAATATGATTCTCGCTGCAAGAATGAAAGCTTCGAAGTAGGTGATCTTGTCTGGCTTTATAATCCACAACGTCGTCGAGGCCTGTGTCCTAAACTGCAAAGACAATGGGAAGGTCCGTATGAAGTTAAGAAGAAAATAAATGACGTAATATACAGAATTAAGAAGTTGCCAAACGGTAAACCAAAAGTTATTCACATAAATCGTCTTGCACCATATGCTGGCTCCAATGAAACAGAAGAAGCCCGAGTCCTCCAACAGGAAATGAAAGATGCCGCACAGCCAAGTTTTAAGGAATTTATGTCAAATTACGCAGAAAGAAAGAGTGCTAGATTCGGCGTGACCACAGAAGTTCAGCAAGATCTGTTTGGTGTTCCAGAAAACGTCTCTCTAGCCCACTGTGTTGCCCAAGACCTCGAGATGACTAAAGGAATCTCGTCCGTATTCAATAGAAAGTTCGGCCGCCTGGACGAGTTACGAAATCAGCAGCCTAAAATTGGAAGAGTACTGCGATTGGAAGATGGTCCTCGATCTTTGCTGTATATGGTGACCAGGAAGTCTTATACGGACACGCCAAGCTATGAGAACATATGGCGTGCTCTATGTAATTTGAAGAAAATCGTGTGTAATTATGACATCAAAGATTTGGCTTTACCAAAAATAGGCCATGCAGTAGAAAATCTGGATTGGAAGATTGTGAGAAGCATGCTTGAAGTGGTCTTCAGAGAAACTGGCGTACGAATTACTGTGTGTTGCATGAACCCGAAGATGTCGGATCCTTCAAAGACAGTAGACTGTTATTTCTTCTTGAAGGGTGTATGCAAAGCTGGAGAGTCGTGTAGATTCCGCCATCCTGGGCCTTCATCTAGAGTTGCTGATCGGGACGCTCAGATCTTAAGAGGGGAGCAATGTAGCAAAACAATGAGTCACCAGCCGCAAGGCGTAAGCCGAGAAAAGTCTAGAGCGAAGCACGCTATACGTGGAACCGATGCGCGGTTGTTGGAAGGTCACACGATAGTCGGAGAGCTGGCTTAGCCCGGAATGATCGAGAATAACGACTAGGATATATAAGGCATAATTTTTGTGAATAGAGTCAGTCTTAAGCTAAAGTTTGTAAAGTAAACTTGTATAAATAAAAATAAAGTCGTATATAAATTACGAACCGCTAGTTTTATTGTAATTAGAAGTAATTACACTAATCACGCTACAATATTTATTATTGTTAAACAAAAAATAAACATAAAACAAAAAACATCTCGACAGCGTTACCTCAAGGAATGTCTAAAGAAAATATAATATACAAAATTCCAGGTGGGTCGGTCAAGTATATAGTTTTTGAGTTACAATATCTAGAGCCTTTGAAAAAAGCAGTTTTGAGGAAAAAGCGTTTAAAGTATTGTCAACTTTTATTTTCAATTTCTTTTTTGTCTCTTAAATCATAAAATGATGCACACCGGAATATCTTTTTGAATCGTGGAGTAATTTACAAAAGAAAATGAGAACAGCTGTTGACCGTTGTTCATTACGTTCAAGCGTGTTGACGTGAACCTGCTGCAAAGCGAGTCGAAGATAGGGATATTCAACACTATCTCCCTACCTCCCTACCTTCGACTCGCTTTGCAGCAACTTCTCCCCAGCGCGCTTGAGCGTAGTGAGAAACGGTTAACAGCTGTTCTGATTTTCTTTTGTAAATTACCCCGCGATTCAAAAACATATTCCGGTGTGCATCACTTTACGATTTGACAGACAAAAAAGAAATTCAAAATAAAAGTTGACAATACTTTAAACGCTTTTTGGCTGTAGACATTGTAACTCAAAAACTACTTGACCAACTCACCTGGAATTTTATATATATTTTCTTTAGATATTCCTTGAGGTAACACTGTTGAGATATTTTTTGTTTTGTGCTTATTTTTTTGTTTAACAATAATAACAATGTTGATTTTCATCCTTTTTTGCAAGAAAATTCGTTATTTTGACTTCTGAGTGATAGCAATGAGTCAAAATTCGATTAAACTAAAAAACTCTAAAGCGTTAGCTCGAGAAACTCATAAGCTAATAAAATCTTTTTAAATTTTGTATTTACCATGATCCAACGATGACGATGAGTTCTGATGTCCACCTCAAAATTCATTTTTTGTTGAGGTGTCTTTAAAAATTTGCCACCGTTGGCTTATTTTTCAATATTTTTCCTTGAATTTTTTCTTGAATAATCTATGAACTGTACTGAATATGCCTATTTAATTTAAAAATAAAATAATACTACCATACATTAAAAAAATGTGCTTGAAATATTGATTTCAACCCCTACGGCCCCCCCCTTAAGGATAGCTTTGACACGATTTTGATAGGCAACCCATGCTGGTCGTGTTTGTCTATGTATGAAATTTAATAAAAAAAATGTTTCATCCGGCAAGCAGATGGGTACAGATCGACCTATGTATATTCGGATCCCGTACTGTGAAATGTGCTTTATGCTTTAATTACATAATCGTAAAGTTATCGGGGGCCGCTCGGGGTAATTTGGCCTAGGGCCGCAAGTATCCTAAATCCGGCACTGATATGGCATGTCTCATATATTGCAGTTTTCTAATTTTAATTGTATTTGAAATCTCTTTATCTTTTCCCATTCTTCTCAACACCTCGACATTCGTGACTCTATCCACCCAACTTATTCTTAATATCCTTCTGCAGGCCCATAACTCCAAGGCTTCTAATCTGTCCTAAACATCTTTCTTTCAAGCCTCCAACCAATAAAATAATACGGAGAACACGTAGCATCTCAGAAGTCTTATCTTTAAGGAAATTGTGATCTCCCTGCTACAGAATATTTTTTTCAGTTTGTTGAAGTCATTTTGTGTCTGTCCTATTCTTGCTTTAATCTTTTCTGTGTACTCATTATTTTCATTAATTATTGTTTCCAGATATATTATAATGTATTTTTCAACTTTTTTAATTTGTTCTCCAAGTATTGTTATGCTCTCTTGACGCTGTTGGGCTTTTGTAATTACCATAAGTTGTGTCTTTTTTGTGTTTAGGGGCAGTCCGTTTTCTTCGCTGACTTCTACGACTCTATCAACAATTTGTTGTAAATCCTCAAAACATTTCGCTAATAAAATAGTGTCGTCGGCAAACCGTATATTATGGATTGGTCGGCCATTTACTTTTATTCTCGTAGTTAGATCTTCTAGTGCTTCCTGCAATATTTGACCCACATTACCATTAAAAAATGTTAAGGTAGTTCTTGCTCTGGCTTAGAGGTGAAAGTAAAATAATCGAAAACACCGGAAAAATGTGTTCCCCTTTATAGTCTAGGCGCCAAATAGAGGTCACCGTGTCCTTTTCAATTCTGATGGACAAACTCAACGGTTTCTTTTGGATTTTTGGCTGCTGATTACGAATTATTTCGAGGGTAGATTTCGATCCGAGTGGTCAAAAAAACTTTATAAACAATTTAATTGTTTATAAATTGTTTATAAGGCTCTGGCTCATAAACTAAAAGAGATAAAAAATAATTTTGCTATGAAAATTTGTTCGCTAATAAAAAATAAAGAAAAAAACGTTTACTAAACTTAAATCCAACAATTGTAAAATTAGTGCACAATGCAAATTGCAAATTGCAAAATAAGCATTTTTCGAAGCTTTATCGATCGTTACTCGGCTTCTACGCATGCAAATGAACCTTAGAAGGTCTCATTATAAAGCTCCATTAATAGGATTCGAAACAAAGTTTGTTATATTACTTTATCTTTATTTATTTTAAAGTTACACCCGTTTGAAGTTATAATTTTCTTAAAAAAATTGTATATTAATTTGTTTATAAAGGTTTTAAGTAAATTTGAGCTGTAAAAATTTATACTTTAATTAACAATAATGATAGAAGAACTCAAAAGGAACAATTTAAGCTTACGAAAATATTCGTAAGATTATTTTTGGTCTAGATATCGATATTTTAATGGCGCACTATGAGGCGCAAGATCGGCTCACAGCCAAGTAAATATTTTTCGACGCTTTATCGATCGTAACACGGCTTCTACGCATGCAAATGAGCCAATATGTGATATAGTTGTTCCATTTTATCTTTGCCCATGTGTCACGATTCATTTTCAAACAAATTAAGTCAAAACATAAAGGGAAACGTATGTCGATGTGTATATACATTGTGTATACTGTATACTATATACTATACACATAGACGTACGTTTCACTTTATGTTTTGATTTAATTTGTTTGAAAATGAATCAGGACGCATGGGCAAAGATAAAATGGAACAACTATATCCATATAAAAATGGATCGAGTTCTTTTGCAGCAGCATCATTACATATAAAACGAGCATTTATGTTGTGGCGGCATACACACAATTAACGTGCCTTGATGATGTTGCAAAAGAACTAGATCCACTTTATATGGATATCATATAGATAATTATACTCTGAAGCCCCAGAAAGTTTTAGTTTTACTGCCTACAAGGACAGACTTGTACCTTGTGGCATTTTTACAATTTTAACTATTTATAATGGGAAATAAGCCACAATATTATTAAAAAATGATTTTTATTAACGTTTCGACGCCCAAATAGGGTGCCGTTGTCGAAACGTTAATAAAAATCATTTTTTAATAATATTGTGGCTTATTTCCCATTATAAATAGTTAAGACTTAGTACCGCCATGTAACTGTAAAAATTGCTTTAAGAACTTATGCAGATGTAAAAAAGCTGAGATTCCCTTATATCTCGATGCAGATTCAGGAAAGAACATGTTTGTAAAAATAGTACATATTAATAAATAATATCAACTTACTTTTTAGTTATATTTCTGAAATATTAGTTTTAATGATTTTTTGAAGTTATAGTTCTTTAGGCGCGATTGAGAGTAAAATTTCATAATACTGCGCGCATGCGCACACAGACAGTATGGCGTTTAGTTGCTAAATCGTTCAAGTTATGCACAGTCCGTCCAATTTACTCTCCGTTGCACGTCATTATCTACGCCAGATATCTAAGTTGACATAGTTGCCAAAGTATAAAAAAATCCTGAATCCATTTTAAATCAAATAGATCACATAATTATTGTAAAAGTGGTATGGATTAGACAACAAAACAAATTAATATTCAATGTAAATAAATAAAAACTTAAGAAATAGAGAACAAGAATTAAGTTATAATCTTTTAAGATTTGCAGTGCAAGCGTTTTTGCACTGCATTGTTAATGATTATTAAAAAACGGCTCCGAACTCTTGGGAGAAGCCGATAGGTTTCTTTGTATATGTCTACAATAACAACTAAAAAGTTGTCAGATACCTAGATTATTCCAAGTACTGATAAAATTAGGTGAAATTTATATTTTTATAGTAGAGGATCTCTCCATAGTAAAGTAAATAATAAAAACAGTAAATATAATAGAACATATACTTATAGTAAAGAATATAAACAAATGTGAAGTGGCATCACCTAAACTGTCAAATAAATGTTACCAATTTATTCTAAAATGTCACCTTCATTCGATTACAGTTACAGTGTGTTCCGAACAAATGTGCTTCATAAAAACTCTTTATAATCCATTTATACAAATTAAATGAAACATATTATTGTGTATTTCTTTAGGTTAACATTAATAGAAATCTTCAAATATTATTTCTACGCGTATATAATAAAATATGTCTAGTGGCTGTAATTCCAGTGTACTCGGCAAAATGATTCTAAAAAAGAACACACCTACCGCCAAATATTTCGTGTTGGTATCATGTGACGTCACAGGCTATGACGCGGATGACGTGTAACGGTTAGTAAATTAGACGAAGTATATAAATATATCAGTGCAAGAAAAGGTGTGAAAAGAATATATTAGTGTTTTTAGTAAATACATTTATTATAATTTTTGTGTCTTTGGATTTGTCTTCCTCAGGAGTAAGATGAGTATTATTAAAACATTTTATTGTATATTTATTATACTTCACCTTGTCTGTTAGTTACAGTGAATTGTCATTAGGTACGTCCGAACCGATACAGACACAGTCCTCGTAGCGTATTTGGTATAGCATTCGACCAGAGATCGAGAGGTCTTGAGTTCGAATCCGGAGCAGTCCTATACTATTTTTTTATTTTTTTGAAAGCGGTAAGCACAAAATTAGTTTGGTGTTTAAAAAAAATTAAAACAAACTGTTTAAAGTATATTTATTTTTAAAAAATCATATAATAGAAGTATAACTTCTTACTTGCGTACAAAGTACACACACATTTTTTTCTCATTTAGTACAAAAAATAGAAGACAAAGTAAATATAATGAAAGGTGATACGATGTACAGTATGATTATTTTGATTATAAGAATTATATGATAAAATTTTTTTAGGATCTTCAAAAATGAAAAATGAAGATAACGTATAGAATACATAGACATAGAAATTATAATTTGCATCGAGAAGTTAGCGCGTGAACCTTTACGCAACGAGCCGATCTTGCGCCTCAGAGCGCGCTATTAAAATATCGATATCTTGACCAAAAATAAACTTACGAACAGTTTAGTAAGCTCGAAATGTTCCTTTTTTGAGTTCTTCTATCATTATTGTTAATTAAAGTATAAATGTTTATAGCTCAAATTTGCTTGAAGCCCTCATAAACAAATTAATGTATAGTTTTTTTAAGAAAATTATAACTTCAAACGGGTATAACTTTAAAAGTAATTTAACAAACTTTGTTTGGAAGCCTATTCATTAAGCTTTAAAATGAGATTTTCCCAGGCTCATTTGCATGAGTAGAAGCCGAGTTACGATCGATAAAGCTTCGAAAAATACCTATTTTGTAATTTGCAATTTGCATTGTGCAATAATTTTACAATATCTTGAGTTCTAATAGTTGGATTTAAGTTTAGTAAACGTTTTTTTCTTCGTTTTTTATAAACGAACAAATTTTATTTGAAACATTCGTTTTTACCTCTTTTAGTTTCTGAGCCAGAGCCTTATAAACAATTTATAAACAATTAAATTGTTTATAACAATTTTTTGACCACTAAGATCGAAATCCACCCTCGAAATTCGTAATCAGCAGCCAAAAATCCATAAGAAACCGTTGAGTTTGTCCATCAGAATTGAAAAGGACACGGTGACCTCTATTTGGCGCCTATACTATTAGCTTTTAATTAAAAATTGACCTATCCCTGGGTTTTGCACAAATGTGTGTCGGGTCTAGGACGTTTCATCGCCGCCGTTTCGATGCCGCCAGTTCGATGCCGATGCCGGCCGATTCATCGCCAGTCAATTAATCGCTATCTGATATATTTCCGAATTTTCGACAGTTACAATTATTAGTTATTTTTAGTATTAATTAGGATTTCTAGGAAATGCGAGATATGACGGCGATGAAATGGACTGGCGATGAACCGGCGGCATCGAAACGGCCGGCGATGAACCGGCGGCATCGAAACGTCCCATTCCGTGCGTGTCTCCTGATACTTCCTGATAAAGCCTCTAATAAGTTTGCCTATAAACAATTTTGTCAAATAACAACGATGTTTACTCATATAAATACACACAACCAAACTTATATGGAATCATGTGATATTTTTTATTATTTCGTGCGAATATTACAAAAACGAACACACGAAGAAAAATAATATTTATTTTAAAGAAATTTAATAACAAATACAGGGTGAGTCATGAGGAACTGTACATACTCCTACCTCGTATAGAGGCCCCTATGGGGAATAACAAATGACCATTAAAAAGTGTCTGCTCCCATTGTTTAATAATATACAGGGCGAGTTTCGCATTTTGACAGAAATTTGTATTCGTCATAATTTTTGAACGGTCAGATCGATGTGTCTCTTATTTTGGTCAATCGTTACACTATTACCACCTAATCAACTGATTTATTCAAACTAGAAAAAAAAAATCAGATCCGGCTTCAAAAAAATTAGTTCGTTTGGGTCTTAGAAAAAATGTCACCCTGTATACGCTTTTTGAAAACTATAATATGAATTTTACAAATTAGACAAATAGGCAATTAAAATGACATACTTATTTTTTTCCCCACACGATTACTTAATTTTTTATAAAAAAATCAAATTTGAGTATGAATTAAAAGTTTGGTAAAGTGAACCATAAATTTAAAAAAAAATAACTTTTATTACAAGAATTAATTTTTTTGAACAAATATTTAACTTATGTTACCTCCCAATCAACTGATTTATATAAACTAGAAAAAAATCAGGATCGGATTTAAAAAATTTGTTCGTTGCGGTCTTAAAAAAAATTTCACCCTGTATAAGCTTTTTGAAAACTCTAATATGAATTTTACAAATTAGACAAATAGGCAATTAAAATGGCATATTTATTTTTTTCCTCACACGATTACTTAATTTTTTATAAAAAAATCAAATTTGACTATGAATAATTAAAGTTTGGTAAAGTGAACAATATTTACTAGAAACCAGTTTTAAAAAAATTAACTTTTATTACAAAAATTCATTTTCTTTTTAACAAATATTTAATTTATGTTACCACCCAAACAACTGATTTATTCAAACTAGAAAAAAAATCAGGCCGGATTTAAAAAATTAGTTCTTTTTGGTCTTAAAAAAAATTTCACCCTGTATACGCTTTTTGAAAACTCTAGTATGAATTTTACAAATTAGACAAATAGGCAATTAAAATGGCTTACTTATTTTTTCCCCACACGATTACTTAATTTTTTATTAAAAAATCAAATTTGTCAAAATCGGAATTTTGCCATAAAAATAAAAAAAAATAAACAACGTTTTTCTCAAAATTAAAAGCTTCACCATTTTTTTTTATACCACGTCTAGATCTAAAATCCATAACACTTCTGTTTGGACTCTATAGTTTAACATAGACGTTATCAAATAGATAAATCTTAAATTTTTTCACTTAATTTTTGCGATTTAACTTTGCAATTCACGAATCTGCACATTTTATTTTAAAAAATTCATAACTTTTATGAGAAGAAGACGGAATGTCTACAACAATTTTCATATTCACAATGGTAAGAGATATGTGCTGTAAAATTTCAGAAAAAATTTTTAAAATGGAACAGAGTTGTAGCGAGTTAAACCGTGATTTCATTTTTTTTCTTTAGTTTTAGGTTAAAATTCCGATTTTGACAAATTTGATTTTTTATTAAAAAATTAAGTAAACGTGTGGAGAAAAATATAAATATGCCATTTTAATTGCCTATTTATCTAATTTGTAAAATTCATATTAGAGTTTTCAGAAAGAGTATATAGGGTGAAATTTTTTCTAAGACCAAAACGAACTAATTTTTTAAATCCGGGCCTGATTTTTTTCTAGTTTGTATAAATCAGTTGATTGGGTGGTAATATAAGTTAAATATTTGTTCAAAAAAAATAAATTTTTGTAATAGAAGTAATTTTTTTAAAATATATGTTTCACTTTACCAAACTTTTAATTATTCAGTGTCAAATTTGATTTTTTTATAAAAAAAATTAAGTAATCGTGTGGGGACAAAAATAAATATCCCATTTTAATTGCCTATTTGTCTAATTTGTAAAATTCATATTAGAGTTTTCAAAAAGCGTATACAAGGTGAAATTTTTTCCAAGACCAAAACGAACTAATTTTTTAAATCCGGGCCTGATTTTTTTCTAGTTTGTATAAATCAGTTGATTGGGTGGTAACATAAATTAAATATTTGTTCAAGAAAAATTAATTTTAGTAATAAAAGTTATTTTTTTTAATCTATGGTTCACTTTACCAAACTTTTAATTCATACTCAAATTTGTTGTTTTTTAAAAATATTAAGTAATCGTGTGGGGAAAAAATAAATCTGTCATTTTAATTGCTTATTTGTCTAATTTGTAAAATTCATATTATAGTTTTCAAAAAGCGTATACAGGGTGAAATTTTTTCTAAGGCCCAAACGAACTAATTTTTTTGACGCCGGACCTGATTTTTTTCTAGTTTGAATAAATCAGTTGATTACGTAATAGTCTAACGATTGACCAAAATAAAAGACACATTGATCTGACCGTTCAAAAATTATGACGAATACAAATTTCTGTCAAAATGCGAAACTCGCCCTGTATATTATTAAACAATGGGAGCAGACACTTTTTAATGGTCATTTGTTATTCCCCATAGGAGCCTCTACGCGAGGTAGGAGTATGTACAGTTCCTCATGACTCACCCTGTATATAACAATTAAATAAAACAATAATATAGTATTTAAAAAACAAATTGAAACTAGTTGTAAACTCAATACAATAAAAAATTTCAATGTAAGTAAAACTAATAATGTTTAAATTGTTTTTATTTTTTTTGTAGTCAGTGTTATCACCTCTAGTCCTTTTGCAAGCTTTAATTTGCGTGGGCACGCTCCTAATAAAATTTTCAACATTTTGTTGTGGTAGATTGCTCCATTCTTCAAGAGCAGCTTGTACTAGCTGTGCGGTGTTTTGTAGATTATCCCTGCGAGTTCTAATTTTTCTTTTAAGCATATCCAACAAATACTCTATAGGGTTAGGCTCGGGTGAGCATGCAGGCCACTGCAAACAAGGGATACCTTCTCCCTCAATGATGTCTCCAGTTACTCTAATGGTATGTGAAGGTCCAGTATCATCCATGAAAATTAAATTTTCTCCTGTTGCACCTCTCCAGACCTACCTACAGGCTATCAACATACCTGTGAGCAGTTAAAGTTGGTTGGATGAAAATTAAAGGAGCTTTTTTACGGATCACAATTCCTCTACGGAACATTACACTTTCCCTTTTATATTTGTGAACAGATCTGACAGTTTTCGTTCTTGCTTGTCTTCTTCGACCTCTAAGTACATGATTTCGTGGGTCATCTGATTTTACACAAATCCTGACTTTTTCTGATATTAGCACATTTTGTCAATTCCCAATGTTCCAGTTCTGGTGATGAAGACACCAATTTAGGCCATCAATCTTGTGCTGCCTGGATAACTCGGGAATCCATAACTGTCTCCTGCTGTATACTTCTTGGCACGAACTCTTCTTCTTATCGTTCCAACTGAAACAGTTACACCTGTACCTGTAGCTTCCAAAAGCTGCCGTTGGAGCTGCAGGTAAAAAATGGTTGGGTGTCTTCCAGCTGATTGGACAATTAAACGATCGTGGCGCTCCGTTATTACTTTTTGACGACTTTCCCTTGCTTTATTTTTGAGCTTTCCTAGTTCTTGTTACCTATTATAGGTTTTGGACAGAAAGCCCTGTATTACGCCTAGCTCTGCAGCCATGTCCCTCTAAGAACATTACTTGCTCCACAAGACCAATAATCTTTCCCCGTTGTAAGTTCTATAACCCCACATGAGGCATATTTTCGTTTTTGGGCGCAAAAGTTAGTTTATTTATTTTCGTTCAATTTGCAACTCAAGCAAATAACCTATAACGTATAGTCGGAGAGATAGAAGCGGATTTTGTGCGTGATAAGTAATATGGAAAAACTATACGGGGATATGTTAAATTAGTTGTATACATGACTTTCACCAACGGTCGGAAACCAGAGTTGGGGCCGAGGGTAGTTATAAGGGGTCAAAGTCGCGGGTTTTATTATTTTTTTTTATGACGCTCATGATCGAGATAGTGCACCAAAATTTGGGAATAAGTAGGTCATGACGTAACTAAGTAAAATCTCTAGGGGCAGAACGCTGCGTGGCCGACAAAGGGGTGGGGGTAGGGGTGAATATAAAAAATATAAAGGGTTTTTTGCGACATTCGTGATTGAGATAGTGGACTAAAATTTGGGAATAAGTAGATCATAACATTACTAAGTAAAATCCTCAGAGCCGGAAACCAGAGTTGGGGATGAGGGTAGTTATAAGGGGTCAAAGTCGCCGTTTTTATTATTTTTTTTTGTGACGCTCATGATAGAGAGAGTGCACCAAAATTTGGGAATAAGTAGGTCATGACGTAACTAAGTAAAATCTCCAGGGGTGGCACTCTGCGTGGCCGACAAAGGCGTGGGGCAGGGGTGAATACAAAAAATATAAGGGGTTTTTTTGCGACGTTCGTGATTGACAGAGTGCACCAAAATTTGGGAATAAGTAGACTATGACATAACTAAGTAAAATCCTCCAAGCCGGAAACCAGAGTTGGGCATGAGGGTAGTTATATAAGGGGTCAAAATCGCCGTTTTTATTATTTTTTTGTGACGCTCATGATCGAGATAGTGCACCAAAATTTGGGAATAAGTACATCATGAGGTAACTAATTACAATCTCCAGGGTTGGAACGCTGCGTGGCCTATAAAGGGGTGGGGGTAGGTGTGAATATAAAAAATATAAGGGGTTTTTTGCGACGTGCTAGATTGAGATAGTGCACCAAAATTTGGGAATAAGTAGACCATGACTTAGCTAAGTAAAATCCCCAGAGCCGGAAACCAGAGTTGGGGATGAGGGTAGTTTTAAGGGGTCAAAGTCGCAGTGTGTATTATTTTTTTGTGACCCGGCACAACATTTGTCCCCCACGCAGCGTTCCGCCCCTGGAGATTTTAATTAGTAATGTCATGATCTACTTGTTCCCAAATTTTGGTGCACTATCTCGATCACGAACGGCAAAAAAGCCCCATATATTTTTATACTCACCCCTGCCTACCACCCCTTTGTACCCCGAGCATCGTTCCGCCCCTGAAGATTTTAGTTAGTTACGTCATAACCTACTTACTCCCAAATTTTGGAGCACTATCTCCATCATGAGCGCCACAAAAAAAAATAATAAAAACCGCGACTTTTACCCCTTATAACTACCCTCGTCCGCCACTCTGGTTTTCGCCTCTGGGGATATTACTTAGTTATGTCATGGTCTACTTATTTCCAAATTTTGGTGCATTATCTCAATCACGAACGTCGCAAAAAACCCCTTACATTTTTTTATATTCACCCCTACCCCACCCCTTTGTCGACTACGCAGCGTTCCACTCCTGGAGATTTTACTTAGTTACGTCATGACCTACTTATTCCCAAATTTTGGCGCGCTATCTCGATCATGAGCGTCACAAAAAAAAATAATAAAAAACGGAATTTTGACCCCTTATAACTACCTTCCTTCCCCACTCTGGTTTCCGGCTCTGGGGATTTTAATTATTTATATCATGATCTACTTATACCCAAATTTTGGTGTACTATCTCAATCACGAACGTCGCAAAAAACCCGTTATATTTTTTATATTCACCCCTACCCCCACCCCTTTGTCGGTCACGCAGCGTTGAGCCCCTAGAGATTTTACTTAGGTACGTCATGACCTACTTATTCCCAAATTTTGGTGCACTATCTCGATCATGAGCGTCATAAAAAAAATAATAAAATCCGCGACTTTGACCCCTTATAACTACCCTTGGCCCCAACTCTGGTTTCCGGCCGTTGGTGAAAGTCATGTACACAACTAATTCAACATATCCCCGTATAGTTTTTCCATATTACTTATTACGCACAAAATCCGCTCCCAGCTCTTAGACTAGTACCGAGCTGTACTATCTGATTGTCTTATCAATTTATTTATTTTCTCTAAAAAGCTTTATTCTTCGCAACAATAACAACCTTTTTCAAAAGAAATAAATATTGCTTTGAAATACATGGTGATTCCACATAAGTTTGGTTGTGTGTATATGCTTCTTTTCATGAGCATTTTTCAGTGCGTCACAAATGATAGAAAAAAAAAGTAAGTCCGTGATAATACACATTTATGACATTTATTCTAACATGACATTTTAGTTAAATCTGACATTTGTCACATTTTATTTGCAATTTGGCATAAAAGCAAATCAATTGTGTTCATTGCATTTATAAAATGGTATTTTCTTTGATTTGTATAGTCTTATAAATTGTACAGATTATTTCATTCATCGGAGATTCTGACCAATAGAAAGCTACAGAAATGCAAATTAAGGTGATAATTTTTGATAATATCCCGTCGTTAAGCATATTACGTCAAATGCCCTTCGTTGCTACGAAAAAATACATTCAGTGACATTAATGACAATTAATGTTTTAAAAATTATAAAAGTGATGACTTTCAATCGTCATATTATACAGAGTGTCCCAAAAGTAGTGGAACGGTCGAATATCTCGCGAACTAAACATCGGATCAAAAAACTGAAAAATACGTGTTCAATCATTTTCAAAAATCTATCCAATGACACCAAACACCAACCCCCACTACACCCCCTGGAGGTGGGGTGGAGGGTAACTTTAAAATCTCAAATGGAAACCCCTAGGTTTTCTTGCAGATTTGGATTCGTTACGTAAAAGTAAGCAACTTTTATTCAAGACATTTTTTCGAACTGTGGATAGATGGCGCTATAATTGAGAAAAGCGATTTATCCTGATACCATAGGTAAATTATAGAAACGGTCTAATATCTCGAGAAATACACTTCCAAATGAGAAACCAAAAAAAAGGTTTTTAATACTTTTAGAAAACCTATCGAATAACGCTAAACATGACCCTCCAACCTACCCCCTGGAGGTGGGGTGGGGGTAACTTTAAAATCTTAAATAGCAACCCCCACTTTTTATTACAGATTCGGATTCGTCATGAAAAACTAAGCAACATTTATTCGAAACATTTTTTAGAATTGTTGACAGATGGCGCTTTAACTGGAAAATACGATTTATTAGCGCCATCTATCAGCAATTTTAAAAAATGTTTCGAATAAATGTAGCTTAATTTTTCATGACAAATTCGAATCTGCAATAAAAAGTGGGGGTTGCTATTTAAGATTTTAAATTTACCCCCACCCCGTCTCCAGGGGGTGGGTTGGAGGGTCATTTTAGGTTTTCGAAAAATATTAGAAACCTGTTTTTTTGGTTTCTCATTTGGAAGTGTATTTCTCGAGATATTAGACCGTTTCTATAATTTACCTATGGTATCAGGATAAATCGTTTTTCCCAATTATAGCGCCATCTATCCACAGTTCGAAAAAATGTCTTGAATAAAAGTTGCTTACTTTTACGTAACGAATCCAAATCTGCAAGAAAATTTAGGGGTTTCCATTTGAGATTTTAAAGTTACCCCCCACCCCACCTCCAGGGGGTGTAGTGGGGGTTGGTGTTTGGTGTCATTGGATAGATTTTTGAAAATGATTGAAAACGTATTTTTCAGTTTTTCGATCCGATGTTTAGTTCGCGAAATATTCGACCGTTCCACTACTTTTGGGACACCCTATATTTATAAAAACTGTGTGTTTAATGGTAGTTTGTACTTACATAAATAAATTACAATTAAATTTTGGTTTTGAACAGTTTTATTCATGAAATATTCGCAACAAATTGCACACGATCTCTGAAATTAATTTAGAATTTTTGCTCTCGTGACACTTTGACATAATTTCACTCGCCTTCGGCTCGTGAAATTAAAACTGTCAAAGTGTCACTCGGGAAAAATTCAATAATTTCAGAGCTCTTGTGCAATTACTACTGATTATATTCGTAGATATATTATACAGGGTGTTTCATTGGGAAACGGAACTACTTTAATGGTGAATAGAGGTCACCAAGGCAGTTCTAGGTATACTAAATTTTTTGCCCTACCGACTTTTATATCCGAGTTACAGAGTGTTTTATCGATTTTGCTCATTTCTTTCCTAAGCCATAACTTTAGAACCACCCTGTATATTTTTTTAATATTTGGTACACATATCTCTCATTCAAAATCCAAATGACCGACATACTAATCACAAGAAAATCCAGGTCCGTATTAACAAAAAATTATAAAATAATTGTGACCTTAAAACAACACCCTGTATATTGAAATTTTTAAAATCTGTTTGCATATTTGAAAAAAGCACAAAAAACTAAGTCTAATAGTTTGCTTCGATTTTTCGGCCAGACAATTTTTTGACTTTAATTTTGAAATTATATTGAATTTTTTTAAGAACTCCACATTTAAAAGCAGGTATTATTAACTTTTAATTATAAATTGTTAAATTTATTGAATAAATACTGATTTTAAAATGAATCAATATTTATTTAACACATTGGAAAGACCCAATTATTAATCACAAGAAAAATCCAGGTCCGGATTAACAAAAAAAAAACATAAAGTAATTGTGACCTTGCAACAACACTCTGTATATTGACATTTTCAAAAATTGTTTGCACATTTGAAAAGACCACAAAAATCCGAGTTTATAGATTCACTTTGATTTTTGTGCAATACTTTATTAACTTTTGAAGTTATTTTGAAATTAAATATATTCAAATTTTCAAGAACCCTCAAATTAATAAGCAGGTTTTTAAAGCACTTTTATTAATAAATCATTCAAGTTAATGAATAAATACTAATTTTAAAAATAATCAGTTATTATTTACAGCATTAGAAGGACTTACTTACTAATCACAAGAAAAATCCAGGTCCGTATTAACAACAAAATACAAAGTAATTCTGACCTTGAAAAAACACCCTGTATATTGAAATTTTTAAAATACGTTTGCACACCTGAAGAGAGCACGAAAAACTAAGTTTAATGTCCCGCTTTAATTTTTTGTGCAGATAATTTAATGACATTACTTTTGAAACTATATCGAAATTTTTATTATGAGTTCCCAGAGTTCTTAAAAATTTCGACATAATTTCAAAATTAAATTCATTAAATTGTCTGGCCAAAAAATTGAAGCGAACGATTAAACTTAGTTTTTTATGCTCTTTTCATACCAATGTGTAAACGGATTTTGAAAATTTCAATATACAGGGTGTTGTTTCAAGGTTACAATTACTTTATATTGTTTTGTTAATCCGGACCTGGATTTTTGTTGTGATTTGTAAGTGGGTCATTCGAATGTCATAAATAAGAATTGATTATTTTTAAAATGGGTATTTATTTAATAACTTTAATAATTTATTGTTAAAAGTGCTTTAAAAATCTGCTTTTTAATTTCAGTGTTCTTAAAATTATCAATATATTTAATTTCAAAATTAAAGTCATTAAATTTCCTTCACGAAAAATTAAAGCAAACCGATAAACTCAGATTTTTGTGGTCTTTTCAAATGTGCAAACAAATTTTGAAAATTTCAATATACAGGGTGTTGTTTCAAGATCACAATTTTATTTTTTTTGTTAATCCGGCCTGGATTTTTCTTGTGATTAATAATTGGGTCGTTCCAATGTGGTAAATAAGTATTGATTAATTTTATAATAAGTATTTATTCAATAGCTTTAATATAATTTATAATTAAAAGTTAATAATACCTTCTTCTTAATATCAGAGTTCTTAAAAAATTCAATATAATTTTAAAATTAAAGTCATAAAATTATCTGGCCGAAAAATTGAAGCGAACGATTAGACTTAGTTTTTTGTGCTCTTTTCAAATATGCAAACAGATTTTCAGAATTTCAATATACAGGGTGTTGTTTTAAGGTCACAATTACTTTATAATTTTTTGTTAATCTGGACCTGGATTTTTCTTGTGATTAGTATGTCGGTCGTTTGGGTTTTGGATGAGACACATGTGTACCAAATATCAAAAAAATATACAGGGGGTTCTAAAGTTATGGTTTAGGAAAGAAATTGGCAAAATCGATAAAACACCCTGTAACTCAGTTATAAAAGTCGGTAGGGCAAAAAATGTAGTATATCTAGAACCGCCTCGGTGACATGTATTCACAATTAAAGTATTTCCGTTTCCCAATGAAACACCCTGTATAATTAGTAAATCATTTTTTTTTTCGATTATAGCGCGATCTATTGACAAATATAATAAATGTTATAAATGTCACCGACGAAATGTAATCACCGACGTGCGTTTTTTCTGTCACATACAATTTAATGCGTTAGAAAGAAATCGAAAAGCTGTGACGCACTGAAAGATCCTCATGAGAAAAAGCATACAGTATGGTAGAAATGAAAGAAATAAATTCGTTATTTAGTAAACCGGCGACTTTAAGGGAAAATTCCGAAACTGGTCGATTTTTATTTTTAAATTATGATATTTTGGCATATATGTCATACTAGTGACGTCATCCATTTGGGCGTGATGGCGTAATCGATGATTTTTTTTTAATAAGAATAGTGGTCGTGTGCTAGCTCATTTGAAAGAATATTCAATTCTCTATTCAGTAATATAAACATTTACATAATTATTTATAAAGGGTGTCCAAAAAAAATTTTTAAAGTAAATTATTTGACAAAAAAAAGAAGAATGTATGTAATTTATTTAATTCAAAAAATTACATTTTACTGCTGTCATAAATCAGAAAAAATTGTTTATATTACAAATAAATGTTGCTTTTCGCTTAAATTAAATGTTCAATCTTCCAATAGGCACGTGGCTGGCGGGAGTTAGTTGAACATTTAATTTAATCGAAAAGCAATGTTTATTGCTGAAATAAACATTTTTCTTCTGTTTTCGGGTAATGTATTCTGTACTGTCTTCTTATACTATATTCTTATACTGTAGTAGGTAAAATGTATTTTGAATCAAAGAAATTACATACCTACATTCTTCTTTTTTTTGTTAAATAATTTAATTAAAAATTTTTTTTGGGCACCCTGTACAAATAGTTATGTAAATGTTTATATTACTAAATAGAAAATTGTATACCCTTTCAAATGAGCTAGCACGACCCCTATTCCCATTTAAAAAGAATCATCGATTACGTCATCACGCCCACATGGATGATGTCATTAGTATGACGTATATGCCAAAATAGGATATTTTAAGAATAAAAATCGACCTCTTTCGGCATTTTTCCTTAAAGTCACCGGTTTACGAAATAACGAATTTATTCCTTTCATTTGCACCATACTTTATAATGGATTTCTAGGGCTGTCGCTGTCGCCGCCTCTCCATACCCACTTTCCAATTTTTTCTATCGTAACGCATATTTTCGTCTAACTGCCTCGAATCCATTGCCTCTTGATTATTGTCCCTCCAGCTTCTCCGTGGTCGCCCTCTTCTTCTTCTCTCCGGTGGAAACCACTCTAATATTTTTCTCGGCCAGCGAGCCTCATTCATTCTTTTAACGTGACCGAACCATGTCAGCTGTCTCTTTTCAATATCATTTATTATAATTTTTTCCACCTTCATACGTTCTCTAATTGTTTCATTTCTTATATGTTCCAATCTCGCAACCTGACAACTTCTCCTCAAAAAGTCCATTTCTGTACTAAGTAACTTCTTTTATTTCATGCACTTATGTCCCAAACTTCTGCACCGTAGATTGTAGCGCTCTTCATTATGCTTTCATATATTATATATTCTTCTCTTTGTTTGCTTCCAGATATCTTTGTCCCATAAAATTGAATTGGGGGATCTAGTGATGTTTCTACCTTTATTGATCCTTTGTTGTATTTCATCTTCACTATTTTCCTCGTTTGTTAAATATAGCTCTGTGATAGTGAAATTCATATCTACTCGTCAATTCTCAATTAAAATGACGAAAACAAAAATATGATTCAACAATAATTATTAAATATGTATTTACCTCGTATGAAGAATTTACTTGCAGAGTCAAAAATACTGGAAGGTATACAGTTGAGACAACTAAACCGCTCAGCCATATCGCTATCACTATAAACCAATATTGTGTTCCAAAATTGTAAATCTCTGATGGTGTACCCAATATTGTTACTCCTGATATGTAACTGTAAAAAATATATATACAAATTATTTCTAAATAAACTCGTGCTTTCGGTAGTACACTTTGTATTTTACTTGAATAATATACAAAAATGAAAATATCTGTACCTACATTAAATATTAAATAAATAAAGAACTAGGTATGTCAAAATATTGGTTTTCGGTCATTCATTGTTTTTTATTAGAAAAGATAATTGCAAAAATACCCTCATTTTTTGCAGTAATTTATAAATATTAATAACTTTATTTTTTGCCTAATGTTATATTATATAACTATTTTAAATTATGTCAATTAACGAGTTATTTAAGTAAGTATACTAAATTCCAACCAGAAAGATAGTTTATAAGTTATTAAATTTTTTTATCCCAGAGAGAAATTGTTTAAACAACTGTTCTTGTACTAACAGGGTTTAATACATCTTAAAACTTAAGTCTCAAATAATTGAATGCGATCTGCTAAATATATCTAGAGGAGCTGTTAAAGCAAGACTAGTTGTTTAAATTGCTCTCTGGGATAAAAAAGTGAAATAACTTATAAACTATTTGGTCGATCCGGTTGAATTTAGCACCTTTAAATAACTCTTTAATTGACATAATTTAAAATAGTTAGATTATGTGTCATTATGCAAAAAATAAAGTTATTAATATTTATAAATTAGTGCAAAAATGAGGGTTTTTTGCAATTATCTCCGTCAATTGTTTCTGTATTTCAACATACATACTATCAAATTAAAGAACTTTTTAACGTCTACAACATTTACTGAAACATTTTTCTCTAAAATACACAAGCAACGTTTTATAGTAAAAAAACTGATTTTTTAATTCTCTATAATTGTCTAAAAAAAAAATAAGCAAAATTAACTGTACGTCTTCACGGAATTATCATCAGTTATCCCTCATCTACCGTTTAAAACTTTCAAAACCCTGTATATAGTGTAGGAAACAGGTTGAACCTTGCAAAATGAACACAAGTCCGGTTTTATTTTTTTTTTCTGTTATATCAAGGGGTGCTTATTATAAGACTAACTTTTTCTGAAAACACTTCGCCCCGGAACCCCCTTTTCCCCCCTTTAAAGGGGGTAATTTGTTGTTTTTGCGGAATGTAGCGCTTCCTGTACCTTTTACAAAAAATTTTTTTTATAGAAATATGAAGAGGACTATATTTTCTACGATTTATTTCCCGACAGCAAATGTCTATCATCCACCGTTTAGCGGGGGTGGCGCCCCAAATTTGACAAGTTTTTAAAAAAGATGTTTTAAAAAAATATATTTTTCCCTAACTGTAACGGAAATTAAGAAGAAATCCTGCGGCAATTATTCACAAATAAGTGACTGATTTTTTGGTATAGGTTTCACTTAAGGGTAATTGACCTTTTTTTAATTACAGGGTGTTACATTTTAAAAAACCCCTTTTTATACCATCTGAACCGTTTATGCTAGAGTAAAAAGACATTCAGCGATTATCCACGTACTGGTGCTATTTACAAATTTGTATAATGTACCCCATTTTTCCCCGGAACCTCCCCAAAAAAAAGGAGAATTAATAAATAAAGTGATTTTCTTGGAATCCTTCACACACAATGCCCTTAATTAATATGCTTTATATATCATTTTGTGCACGTTATTATTACCCATGCATGGACATCAAAAGCGATTTCCTAGTGTAATCCCTGTAGCAAAAAAAAATAAATAAAATGGGGGGTTGAATTTTTTTTTGTTTTTTGCTTTTTGATCCGTATGGGCATATGCTTCATCAATAATGCTTTTCAAAAATATGTATGGTTATTGCAACATCCCTGCGGAAACCACCCCTATCCTTGAAAATATACTGCAGAAACTACCCCTATCCTTTGGCGAGGATGTTTTTACGATTTTCTCATTACCTATGCATTCTTTTTAAACAAAACTTATACAAGGTTAAAGACCACTACTTACTCTAAAAATTAGGTCCCATTCATTTTTTTTGTATAAACAACCGTTACGGCACAGTGGCGCCGTAAACCTCACATATGCTTTGGCGGGCTCCAGTTTTTTTTTCGTCATCTGTTCGTTTTATTGATAAAGTACTTATGTAAAATAAAAAAACACAGTGTAACCTACAAATTATGACCTATGCACATTTTACAATCTTTGATAGGACTATGCACATTTTACAATCTTTGCGCCCCAAAGCCACAGTGGTGGCCCAAAATCAATTTGTGCATATTTTCGCCACCTACACGCATTTTATTGCATTAATGCTACCTTAATAGCACAATATTTACCATTAAGTGTCGCTAAGCAGTGGCGGATCCAGGGAGGGGTGCTAGGGGTGATCACCTCCCCCCCTCTCAAACCAAGTGATATTATATTCAAAGATTATAAAAATATTCATGGCACCCCCTCTTAACGATGCTGGATCCGCCACTGTTGCTAAAGCATACCACTTTATGCACCACTTAGTAATACGCAGCAACAATGACGTCTAATATAGTCTTAAAGTAGTGAGAAAGACTAAAACTAGACTCTGTGTATAAGAATGTGTGGTAGGAGGATACATGAGCGACGCTGCCTGTTTAACATCTGGATATAAAGTTATGACGTTTTAAATAAGAATGGCGTACTTTTTATGCTTTAGCGACAGTGGAGGATCCAGCATCGTTAAGAGGGGGATGCCAACTGGCTAAATTTCTATAAAAATAAATTAATATTTTTATAATCTTTGAATATAATATCACTTGGTTTGAGAGGGGGGAGGTGATCACCCCCGTCACCCCTCCCTGGATCCGCCACTCCTTAGCGACCACCTAAGGGTAAATATTGTGCTATTAAGGTAGCATTAATGCAATAAAATGCGTGTGGGTGGCGAAAATATGCAAAAATTGATTTTGGTCCACCACTGTGGCTTTGGGGCGCAAAGATTGTAAAATGTACATAAGTCATAATTTGTAGGTTACACTGTGTTGTTTTCTTCTACATAAGTACTTTATCGATAAAACGAACAGATGACGAAAAAAAGAACAGAAACTGGAGCCCGCCAAAGCATATATGAGGTTTACGGCGCCACTGTGCCGTAACGGTTGCTTATACGAAAAAAATGAATAGGACCTAATTTTTAGAGTAAATAGTGGTCTTTAACCTTGTATAAGTTTTGTTTAAAAAGAATGCATAGGTAATGAGAAAATCGGAAAAACATGCTCGCCAAGGGATAGGGGTAGTTTCTGCAGTATATTTTCAAGGATAGGGGTGGTTTCCGCAGGGATGTTGCAATAACCATATATATTTTTGAAAAGCATTATTGATGAAGCATATGCCCATATGGATCAAAAAGCAAAAAACAAAAAAAATTTTCAACACCCCAATTTATTTATTTTTTTTGGCTACAGGGGTTGCACTAGGAAATCGCTTTTGGTGTCCATGCATGGGTAATAATAACGTGCACAAAATGGTATATGAAGCATATTAATAAAGCGCATTGTGTGTGAAGGATTCCAAGAAAATCATTTTATCTATTAATTCTTCTTTTTTTGGGGTGGTTCCGGCGAAAAATGGGGGTGCATTATACAAATCTGTTAATAGCACCAGTACATGGGTAATCGCTGAAAGTCTTTTTACTCTAGCATAAACGGTTTAGATGGTATAAAAAGGGGTTTTTTAAAATGTAACACCCTGTAATTAAAAAACAGGCAATTACCCTTAAGTGAAACCTATACCAAAAAATCAATCAATTATTTGTGAATTATTGCCGCAGAATTTCTTCTTAATTTCCGTTACAGTTAGGGAAAAATATATATTTTTTTTACATCTTTTTTAAAAACTTGTCAACTTTGGGGCGCCACCCCCGCTAAACGGTGAATGGTAGATAGATGCTGTCGGAAAATAAATCGTAGAAAATATAGTCCTCTTCATATTAAATATGAAGAGGACTATATATTCTATAAAAGAAATTTTTTGTAAAAGGTACAGGAAGGGCTACGTTCCTCAAAAACCACAAATTACCCCCTTTAAAGAGGTGAAAAGGGGGTTCAGGGGCGAAATTTTTTCAGAAAAAGTTAGTGTTATAATAAGCACCCCTTGATATACCAGAAAAAAATAAAACCGGACTTGTGTCCATTTTGCAAGGTTCAATCTTTGTTTCCTACACTAATAACATTTTTACGTAACATCGATGATTTTTTTTTTTCAGACTGACAGGGGTAGATTATAATCTATTGATTATTATGTACTTTAGAAAGGAATTGCAACTTTAAAATGTTATCGAAAATGAGATGTGATGTTATCGAAGAATGTCTAAAATATCATGAACACCACACATAATAATTATTGATGAAGCATATGCCCATATGGATCAAAAAGCAAAAAACAAAAAAAATTTTCAACACCCCAATTTATTTATTTTTTTTGGCTACAGGGGTTGCACTAGGAAATCGCTTTTGGTGTCCATGCATGGGTAATAATAACGTGCACAAAATGGTATATGAAGCATATTAATAAAGCGCATTGTGTGTGAAGGATTCCAAGAAAATCATTTTATCTATTAATTCTTCTTTTTTTGTGGCGGTTCCGGCGAAAAATGGGGGTGCATTATACAAATCTGTTAATAGCACCAGTACATGGGTAATCGCTGAAAGTCTTTTTACTCTAGCATAAACGGTTTAGATGGTATAAAAAGGGGTTTTTTAAAATGTAACACCCTGTAATTAAAAAACAGGCAATTACCCTTAAGTGAAACCTATACCAAAAAATCAATCAATTATTTGTGAATTATTGCCGCAGAATTTCTTCTTAATTTCCGTTACAGTTAGGGAAAAATATATTTTTTTTTTACATCTTTTTTAAAAACTTGTCAACTTTGGGGCGCCACCCCCGCTAAACGGTGAATGGTAGATAGATGCTGTCGGAAAATAAATCGTAGAAAATATAGTCCTCTTCATATTAAATATGAAGAGGACTATATATTCTATAAAAGAAATTTTTTGTAAAAGGTACAGGAAGGGCTACGTTCCTCAAAAACCACAAATTACCCCCTTTAAAGAGGTGAAGAGGGGGGTTCAGGGGCGAAATTTTTTCAGAAAAAGTTAGTGTTATAATAAGCACCCCTTGATATACCAGAAAAAAATAAAACCGGACTTGTGTCCATTTTGCAAGGTTCAACCTTTGTTTCCTACACTAATAACATTTTTACGTAACATCGATGATTTTTTTTCAGACTGACAGGGGTAGATTATAATCTATTGATTATTATGTACTTTAGAAAGGAATTGCAACTTTAAAATGTTATCGAAAATGAGATGTGATGTTATTGAAGAATGTCTAAAATATTATGAACACCACACATAATAATCACGAAAATATTAAGAAAGATGACAAAAGAAACATACGGTACACTATGAAGGAAAGAAAAATGAGCTACTTTGGTCAGATATTAAGAAATGAAAAATATGAGTTGCGATTATACAAGGGAAAGTAAACGAAAAAAAAACGAGGAGACGATGCATGTCCTGATTGAAATATTTAAAGCAATGGAGTGGAAAAAGGCTGAGGTACACGAAGAGGAAGATGCACTATTTGCGTACATTACGAAGATGTCTTTTGTTACTAAAGTTAATATTTAATTAAGAATGTAAATTGTTTAAACAATTTTTAGGAATTTTTTTTGACATATTTTTTTTTATGATTATATTGGCAAACATAGGAGTGGATTATTTACAGCTGAATTTACAATGTCATGTAAATATTTGTTTAATAGTTGTCATGTTTTACAGTTGAGTCCGGGAATCTTTACCTGTGAGTCATCATTTAAAGCATACGAAATAAGTCGATGATAAGTCGGAAATCGAAATTTACTAAACGCAACAGCAAGTCACTTACTGTCACTTGCGGTTGCGTTTAGTAAATTTCAATTTCCGACTTATCATCGACTTATTTCGTATGCTTTAAATGATGGCGCACGGGTAAAGATTCCCGGACTCAACTGTATATAAGAATGCAAGCTAGCCTATACAGAGTGAGTTTTGTGTATGGAAACACTCAGTTATCTCAAAAACGGCTTGCACGATGTTTATAGGTTTTCGCAGGTAGGGATTTCCTAATGCGGCGCAGATGTTATAGTGCTAATTACATTGTTGTCAGATTTTCGGTTTTTCTGGAATTCTAACGAACTTTCTTATTTCAAATATAATACCCTGTATATTGTTTGCCTTTTGAAGTCCTTAAGAAATACTGATTATTTTTCATGTTATATTCCCTATACCTAAATGCCATAATTTTGGAGTTATTGCTACATTTATTAAAAAAAAATTAAACAAATTATAAAAATCAATTTTTTCCCCTCGGGTAGACATTATTTTACGTTCTATGGATCATTGCGAACAAAAAAGATCTTTTGTAATTTTTCACTTAAGTTAATTGTTTTCGAGTAATAAACAATTTAAAACTGAAAAAGATCGAATAATGATGATTTTCTAGGTTCAAAAACACAATTAAAGAATATAATTTTTGAAATTACGAAGTACCTAAATTCAAGCTCAACTATTTTTCTAATAGCTTGCCATAAGATTTTTTGGCTCCTTTTATTCTAAAACATTGCTTTTTAATTGTTAATGAAGTGGATATATGATAGAACAAGCAATCGGGCTGCATTAACAACTAAAAACAACGTTTTAAAATGAAACAAGCTCAAATTACTTATCGATATCTGATAAAATAAGGCTTGAATTTGAATTTGGGTATTTCGCAGTTTCAAAAATAATATTTTTTATTTGTGTTTTTGAACCTAGAAAATCGTGACTATTCGATCTTTTTCAGTTTTAAATTGTTTATAACTCGGAAACGATTAATTTTGGAGAAAAACTACAAAATATCTTTTTTGTTCACAATGGTCCAAACAACCTAAAGTAATATTTACCAGGGCCAAAAAATTGATTTTTATAATTAAAAAAAAACAAATAATAAATTATAAATATAAATAATAAATAAATAATAAATAATAAATAATAAAAAAAAATATTGCATGAAAAAATACATGAAGTGATTAAGAAAATATGGAAAGAGGAAACAATGCCGAACGAGTGGGAAATTGGACAGATTATAACGATACATAAAAAAGGCGACCAGCATGAGTGTAAGAACTACAGAGGTATTACACTATTAAACGTTGCCTATAAAATATTATCGTCAATAATACAAAAAAGGTTAACAGATGAAACAAAAAATATCATAGGACAATACCAATGCGGTTTCGTAAAAGGCAGATCAACAACAGATGCAATACATACGATTAAACAAATCATGAAAAAAGCACACGAACATCAACATGACGTAGAAATGTTATTTATAGACTTTGAACAAGCCTTTGACTCAATAAAGAGAAAGGAAATAATGAAAGCCCTAAAATATCAAGGAGTAAGTAAAAAACTAAGAAACCTAATAAAAATGTCTATGAATAAATCAAAAATAAGTATCCTAACACAAAAAGGGGAAACAGAAGAATTCGAAATAAATAAAGGAGTGAGACAAGGTGACTCACTGTCAGCAACACTATTTAACCTGACAGTAGATTTTGTGTTAAGAAAGATCCACAAGGGAAACCTAAGAGCATCAGGTTACCAACTAATCGCCTATGCAGATGATATAGCGATAGTAACAAAAACACGAAAAATCATGAAAAAATTATTAATGGAGATAGAAGAAGAGGGAAAGAAGATGGGACTAAGAATTAATGAAAAGAAAACAAAATTAATGAGACTCGGAAAAGCAGAGCAAAACAGAGAGATAAGGATAGGAAATAAAAAAATCGAGGAAGTACAGAAATTTAAATACCTGGGCGTTATGATAAATAACAAAGGGGAAAGAAAAACGGAAATCGAAGAAAGAATAACTGCGACAAACCGGGTATACCAAGCAAACAGAAAACTACTAAAGAGTAAAATATTGACCAAACAAACAAAAATGAATATATATAAAACAATAATAAGACTAATAACGATGTATGCAGCAGAAACCATGACTATGACAAAAAAGAAGAAGAGAAATTAAGGATAAATGAACGAAAGATAATAAGGACAATACTGGGTCCAGTGAGAATCGAAGAACAAGACTATAGAAGGAGAACGAATAAAGAAATTTTAGAAGAATTAAATGTGAAGATATAGTAACGAAAATAAAAGTACAAAGAACCAAATGGCTAGGTCACATATGGAGACAAGGACCAGAATCAGTATCAAAAGCTATGATATTGTGGCAACCAGGAGGAAAAAGGAGACGTGGTCGACCCAGATCGAAATGGTTAACTGAAGTAGAAGAGGACCTAAGAGGAGCAGGAATTACAAAATGGAAAGAGAGGGCAATAGACCGGAAGAAATGGAGACATATTAGTGAACAAATACAATGATCATGGGGACTGATCCACCCCGTAAAATGGATCTAGAAAGCGAAAGCGGCGAAACCCCACATGGGGTGTTAAGCCATATACTATACTAATTAAAAAAAATTTTTTAATAAATGTAGGAATAACTCCGAAATTATGGCATTTAGGTATAGGGCACGCAACATGAAAAATAATCAATACTTCTTAAGGACTTCAAAACGCAAAAAATATGCAGGGTGTTCCGTTTGAAATAATAAAGTTCATTAGATTTCCAGAAAAACTGAAAATCTGACAACAATGTAATTAGCACCATAATATCGGCCGCATTAGAAAAGCCTTACCCACCAAAATCTATAAAAATGGTGCAAGCCCTTTCCGAGATAACTGAGTGTTTCCATAGGTACATAAAACTCACTCTGTATATTATCATTAAAAGCAATATTGTTTCATATTATTTCAAGCTTCAGACCTTAATCTTTCAAATGCTGTCTATTAGGTTTCTTAATTGTTATAAACAATCAAAATACGACTTTCAAAAAAGTGTCTTCGTGCCCAATAGTCGTAGGACAATTTTTTTATTTCTTTAATCTGTGTAAAAACGCCAGCTTCCCAAATATGAAAAAATGTTAATAATTAACATTATTTTCATATTCCAATTGTTTATATAAAGAAGAATATATAAAATAAATAAGTAAAAAATATATTTAGTTCTGCAATAGTTTTGCAAAAGTTTTGCAATAGTGCAAATGGTTTTGTCTCACTTTTCTTCAATTCTTTTGATAAAATTACCCCCCCCTCTCTCTCTCTATCTCTTTCTTTCTTTCTCGTTTTCTCTTTCTCTTTCTATCTCTATCTCTTAGTTTAGCTATCCGTAGCATTATAGTAAGGTCATTTTTTTTCTGACTTGTAATTGCAAAAAAAGTTGTTTTGGATGAACAAATTGAGTAACTTTTAAACCAATAAATTGATGAATCAATCTTAAAGTTTATAGTCCAGGGCGGATCTGTTTTGAGATGGACGTTGAGAGGTGACTCAAATTTTTTTGCAAAAATTGCTTGAAAATAAATCAAATAATAATATTTGAGTTATCCTCCCTCTCAAAAAGGTCCGGAACATTGTTTAAATAATCAAAATGTCAAAAATTGAAGGAAAAATTCGATTTTTTTCTTTGTTTTTTGATTATAACTTTAAAAGTATTCATTTCCGAGAAAGTTGTACTGACATAAAAGTTGCGTAATTCAATTTACTACAATATAGAATTGGTTAAAAATTTAAAAAATAGTAACCCTAGTTGCAAAATAGCAATAATTGCGAAAAAACCATACAAAAACAAGTATTCGCATTTTACGTTTTTCAACCATTTATGCTACACTTAGGAGCTTCATATTTCTCCCTGAAAAACTTTATGATACAGTAAAACAATACTGTAAATTTCATTAAGATCGGTTCAATAGATTTTGCAAAATAAATTTTGCAATACAGCTTTCGCAAAAAAAATTCATTTTTTCAAAATGTTACAGGACTGAAAGTAAAGCAGATAGCAAGTTGAATTTTTTTTTTGCTTATAGAAATGTACTCTACCTTTCATTTGCAATTTTCAAAATTAAAATCGATTAATTACCACGGCGTCAGAAAATTTTTGAAATAAACAATAATTTTTGGTGCTACGCGCAGGACAGCTGTGTTCGATTCACACAGGTTGATTTCCACCAAAATTTCTTCTAATCTTTATCTAATATATTACTTTCTTACTCTATATTTTGTTGTATTTTAATATTTTAATTCCACAAAAATCAAACTAATTTTATTATTGTTTGTGAAATATTGTTTAAACAATTGAATATGTTTAAAAATAATAAACTTTTATTATTTAAGTTAAAATATATGAACAAAGAAAGTTTTTGCTAATAAAAGTGTTATTTCAAAGGATAGAGTATGTGTTTTTATTTTGCAATAAACAAATTTATTTATTTATATCAAAATGTCATAAAAATTAAAATGTATCAATCATTATAAAAGGTCATTGAAATGCCCAATCAGAGCAACCTATCCGCTGTCCTGCGCGTAGCACCAATAATTAATGCTTATTTAAAAAAATTCCTGACGCCGTGGTGTTAAGCGATTTTAATTTTGCAAAATTGCAAATGAATGGTACAGTACACTTCTATGTGCACAAAAATTTTCAACTTGCTATCTGCTTTATTTTCAGTCCTGTAACATTTTGAAAAAATGAATTTTTTTTACGAAAGCTGGATTGCAAAATTTATTTTGCAAAATCTATTGAACCGATCTTAATGAAATTTACAGTATTGTTTTACTGTATCATAAAATTTTTCAAGGTGAAATATGAAGGTACTAAGTGTAGCATAAATGGTTGAAAAACGTAAAATGCGAATACTTGTTTTTGTATGTTTTTTTCAAAATTATTGCTATTTTGCAACAATTGTATTTCTTAAATTTTTAACTAATTCTATATTATAGGAAATTTAATTACGCAACTTTTATGTCAGTACAACTTTTCTCGGAAATGAATACTTTTAAAGTTATAATCAAAAAACCAAGAAAAAAATCGAATTTTTCCTTAATTTTTTGACATTTTGTTTATTTAAACAATGTTCCGGACCTTTTTGAGAGGGAGGATAACTCAAATATTATTATTTGATTTATTTTCAAGCAATTTCTGCAAAAAAATTTGAGTCACCTCTCAACGTCCAAATGTACTAATATTTTTACAGATCCGCCCTGGTCTATTAACCGCATTGTTAATAAAAGTATAAGAACTCAGGCTTTATCAAGGTTGTAGGTTTATTATCACAATAGTTATTAACATTGATTTAAACTGAAAAATTCTTAGGTTTTTTTACAGTTTACTAAGCAACAAATCAACATTTTTAAATGCTGTTTTATCAAATAATTACAGTGGAACCTCGATAAGTCGGATTAATCGGGACCACAACCGATCCGGGTTATCGAAAATCCGGGTTAGCCGGAGAATATGGTAAAAATTAATAAAATACGTTATACTTAGAGATAAACTCCATTATAAATGCCAAAACATGAAATCCATATGCACGGTACATCTAAATTACATACAGTTGTATATAGTATTGTTTATTTCTTGGTAAAAAACTCAGTCGAAGTGAAAAAATTTTTGTTTTGTCTGATGAAAATCGGTCCGGGTCAGCCGGACTTCCGGGTTATCGGGGGTCGACTTATCAGGGTTCCACTGTAGCTCTAAATCCTTTAATCATGCTTTACTCTTTATTGGTACACGAAAATTTTTAAAATTGTGCATTCTTAGCCTTAATATATCAATAATTTAAAAAATATTGTTCTGAAGATATTTATTTGTGGCATTTATGTAGTTTATTATTCTAAATGGGAAATAAGCCAAAGTTTACCTCCAAAAATGATTTAATTGACGTTTCGACTTCCACCTCGGACGTCCTTATCAAAATACGATAATGGCGTATTTTGATAATGACGTCCAAGGTGGAAGTCGAAACGTCAATAAAATCTTTTTTAAGTGAAATTATGGCTTATTTCCCACTTAAAATAATTTTAAAAAATCTCCAAGCTTAAACCCACTGCAGGAAATATAGAGGTTTTGAATATTGAGGTCCATAAAACTGAAAAAACTTGTCAGATACCTGGGGTCAGAGTCATGAGAATATCTTATTTATCAAGACTACTATACTAAATTTAAATAAGACCTGCACTGTATGTAAACAGTAAACTGTGTATTATTAATATCACTTTTTCTCTTTTATCGATTATTAGATTTTATTGTATAGTATATAAATTATTGCAGCCAATGAATATATAGATAGTGAAAAAATAGTCTAATTATTTAAATTATTGAATAATTTAAGCGATTATATAAGTAATTGTTATCTAAAAATATTCAAAACCTTAACCAAATAGCCACCTCGTACGTTGCTGGTGACGAAATCGCTGTCAACTAATGTTTACGTCCAGTGCGTATGGTATGCGAATAAACTGTATTATATAATGTATATTATATTATATCTCTACCAACAACTTCCACAATTTTTTTGTTGGGTATTTAAATCGGTCCTGAACGGTTGTCGTGTGGCATTTTTAATTTAGATATTATTTTATATTAGTCTAGTAAAATAAAATTACACTACATGTAAATCAAAATGTAAATTCGTATACAGGTTGAAACAAATTTTATATCAACGTTTAGGTGGGTACAAAGATATTTTAAGAAAGTATCCAAATCATACAAGGGCATCATTGTTTAAATAATTAAATAAAAAAGGGTCATTTTTGCAAAACAATTACTTTTTTAACTGCTGAGGTCATTCAATTAGGTACTAATGAAGGTATATAAGATTGTGTTCTGCAAAGTTGAACGGTAAATCTTTCACATAACCAGGGCCGTGTCGTGCTATGATGCGGCGAGGCAGTCGCATCAGGCGGCATCACTAGGGGGCGGCATAATCAGAGGGAGCGTTCAAGTATTACGTAACGCGATTTTATTGCGTAACGCAATTTTTGAAGATTTTTGACCCCCCCCCCCAACCTGCGTTACGTAATACTTGAACGGCACCAAAGTAAAAAAAATTGTCAGATTGTGTAAAAATGTTGTTAGAATATATAGAAAAGATGAACAGTTGCAGACAATATGGTTAATGAAAATTTAATGAAATTGCAGAAAATTTTGATATAAGTTCCGAATTTCCAGCTAAAATTGAAATTCGAGCCAGGAGGAAATAGCTTTTATTTGATTACGAAAAATCTGTGAACGAGCTCTTAACAGATAAAGCTAAAAATTTAAAATAAATTGGTTCATTTATATTTTAGACATTGCCGTTAAGTGGGTAGACATTAACCTATTAATTTACATTCTATTTATTCTTTCCCACCTTTAGATGTATCAGAGGAGTATGTCAACTACAATTGTCACTGTCAGAGTGGCAGTTGCCAAACTCGTCCGATACGTGTAAAGGTGGGAAACAATAAATATAATGTAAACTTAAAGGGTAATATCGCTAAATTTCCAAGCTCGATTAGTTTCATTTCTTTTTATCACACAACTTAATACGTTTTCCATCTTTTGTGCTATTTTGCCGGTTATTAGCGCACTCATCACTGTATTTCATTTAATTTAATACCTAATACTTATGTTTTGTTTTCAAAATAAAATGTTTTGTTAATTTTGTGCAGTTTAATTTAATAAAAATAAATGTTTAAGTTTCAATAATATATTTAAGAGGCGGCATTTCGAAGACTTGCATCATATTGAAAAGATATACCGCACGGCCTTGCACATAACACCTACTAAATTAAATTTGACCCCCTATTTATTTAAATAATTATAAGTAAAACTTTAAAAACAAACTTGCAAAAAATTATTTTTAGCGTTTTAAATAAACACTATAAAATATCTTATTTTACAGGAGAAGTTGCGCTATGTTATCAATATTAATAAAAAAAAATTGATCCAAAAATATTTAATATTTTTTGAGATACAGTAGAACCTCGATTATCCGGATGCAAATTATCCGTGCTGCGTATTATCCGTGCTATGATTTTCTATTACTAGAGTTGCATTTTTGAGGTTTTATCAAAATAGCGTCATCGTAAATCAGTTGACGGAAACTCTATATGACTAAAAAGAGACTCATAATGAAAGATTTATTTTTTCTGTTATCTTTTTATGGTAGGTAAACATGTAAGTATGTGTATACGTACATATGTATTATACTTAAAAAATACATGTTCGGATTATCCGTGCTTTTCAATTATCCGTGCCACCTCCGGTCCCAAAGAGCACGAATAATCGGGGCTCTACTGTATTCAACTTTGCAGAAAAAAATCCCATAGACCTTCATTAATAAGTGAATTACCTCAGCAGTGAAAAAAGTATTTTTTTTTTGCAAAAATGACCCCTTTTTAATTATTTAAACAATGATCCTCTTGTATGATCTGGATACTTTCTTGAAAATATCTTTTGTACCCACCTAAACTGTGACATAAAATTTGTTTTAACCTGTACGAATTTACATTTTGACTTTTTTTTATTTTATTAGGCTATATGGGATTAAACCGCCATTGCTTATACCTAATGATAATTACATTTTATATTTGCTTTGATGATTAAATTTCCAACCTCGGAAATATGTACTTTTCCAAAAAATTCTAAAATAAAAATTATAATTGACATTAATGAGCTAATAAATCACCATAATTGGAGTGTAATTTTCCTAGTCACGACGAATTTGCTTGATTATTTTATTCAGAGATTCTGACTAAAAGAAGCCTACAAGAATAAAAATTACAGCGATTATGTTTTGATGATTTTAACTTCCAATCGTATAGTAAGATATTTGATCACGTGTTTAATTCTGTCCAATCAGATTAAAATTATACTGAGAATTATCTACTGTAGAAAACTACCGATAGAATTTTTTTAAGTAGACTGTTTCTGTTTAAGGCCGGTCGTCCTTTGGATGCGTTTTCGTCCGAATTGCCTTCGTCAGAAATCGAACGAAGAAGTGCGAATTAGCCCGTTTCATTGAAACCTATTACCTATCGTACACTGCGTCCGAACTGCGTCGTACGAGTTCGGACGAAAACATGCGATGTGCGATCTATCCGAAAGAAATGGGATAGTTCGCAGTTGTTATGACGAATTGATAGTCGATTTGTAACAGACCGAGATGGATGTTGAAAAATTAATTACTTTAATTTATGAAAAAAAGCCTCTGAGGGATATGACCGACAAATCATATCACATGAGAGACATAAATAGAAAATTGTGGCAAGAAGTGGCAGTTGAAATGAATACTACGGGTAAGTTAAATCAAATTTATGTCTCAGGTACGATATATTTGCAAACAAACAAATAGACCGGTCTAGTTAGACTCAAAAATAGGAGTGAGGCTACAATAATTACCATCAAGCTGAAAATTGGCAGGATTGTTCAAAATACCATTATAAATGAAATCTAAAAAGTCCTCATAAATCCGACCCGTGCTAAAAAATGTACGCGGGGTCAAAGGTCACCAAATATGGTTTTTAGCGATTTTCAGCGAAACGGTAAGTTTTATCGTAATATTATGAAAAAACAAAAAAAAATGTAGATATTTGAAACACACTCAGTGATCAAAAGATCCACAGGTACTGGTTTAACGACCACTCGTACGAAATAAAAACAAATGAAATAGATAATGTGGAAAAATCCCCTTACGAATAATTCACACATCCACCATTTCGGGCTGGGAAAAATTTTTTGAATAGAATCAACAATCAAGACATGTTATTTAATCCCCGTTTAGGCTTGAGCCTCTTCAGGGAATAGAATCAAAGATCCAAACACCAGTTCTTAGAAATGTGTTTCGCCCTCTTCAACCTCTCTGGGCTCATCAGTAAAGATGAGAAGTTGAATATCTTTAGACACATTCCAATCAAAAAACAACATTCGAGTCCTAGACATAGCAGGAGCGTAAATCTACGCCCAACCTGAAAATGACAGTCTCAAGTTTTAATTCCCTAATTACTTTAGAGTAAGTAAGATAATGTTTATGAAAAAATGGTGGATGTGTGAATTATTCGTAAGGGGATTTTTCCACATTCTCTATTTCATTTGTTTTTATATCGTAAAATTAGCTCTAACAAAAAAATGTAGGTTAGATAATTATCTATAAAAAATAACTTAATAGTTTTTTTTCCTAAGAGCCACTGATTTTGAGATACAACGATTCAAAGAGTTGAAAGACTTCTAATCGTCATAATATATATTATGTATTAGTACACAAGGTATATACATCACTGAAGCTGTAATACAAGTAAACATAATATTCTATCGGTCAACTTAACTTATATTGCACATAATAATATAAGATTATAAATATGTTAATGTTTCTGCTATACAGCTTGCGGTCTACTGAGGGATGCAATGTATAAGCTGTATTATATTACAGTGCCAACAAAAAAATCTTTACAAAGTGAATGTAACGCGAAAATAATAAGAATTATTTAAATTTTACGGCTTAATCCAAACAAAAATAGTAAATTGATATGACAAAGTATTAACTTATAATAATTCTTTTTATTTATGCGCCTTAGTTCAATTTTTAAAGATGGGTTTTGTCGGAATAAACACGTTCGTCGGCTAATCTAATCACACTACCTATTCTCAGTGGCGTGCTGGCCATATAAATGAATCGGTGGAATCACCGAGAGGCCGCGGCCTCTTGAGGCCGATCAGATAGGTTTTTTTCACAAAAATTTTTAGATGTAACAAAAAAAATATTTTTTAATTTCTAATCGAATTTTAATTTTGCTAATAATATTAATAAAACATTTTTAAAAAATTTAAATTTTTTTAATGGTAAAATACAGTTAAATAAATAAAGTAAGTAAATGAATAAGACTCAATATACATAAATAGATTGCTACAGATAATATTTATTTTCATACATACAAGTATGTCCCTATATTTATGGTTTTCCAATTTCCTTAAACATGTATGTACTCAGCAAAATAAAAAATGTCTTGCAAATTTTTTTCCGAATTATTGGAAGTATTGAAAAACGATTTGATCAAGACAAATCGTTTTATGATATTATATGAAGAACTCGTGGATTCTGCTGATAAATGGATTGTATTAAAAAATAGGATTTTGCAAAATACTGAAATTATAGAAGATCGAGTTAATGATGAATATGTTCAGTGTACAGAAATTATGAAGGATGATATTAATATTAATCTTACTGATAATGAACATGAAGTAACAAATGACAATGTTGTTGATATTGTGAAAACTTCACCTCCGTGTGGTACTAAAAAATATATGTATAAAGATTGTATAGCTTGCTGTTACGCTGTTTTGCATAAGTACAACTTATATCAGTGTACCTATCCAAATTTAAATAGTATATAAGCATTTATTAACTCTTTCAGTGACACAGAAATATTGCGAAAGAAGCTTTTCAACGTTGAAATACATAAAAAATCAGTTAGAAGTACTTTAACACAAGATCACTTGGAAACATTTATGCTAATCGGTATAGAAAAATAAGCTTTGTATGAGCTTAAAAATGATGAAATAATCGACGAATTTGCTCAAAAATCTACTTTAATGCGAAAATTATTGGTCGAGAGTTAAGTTATTATTTTATAAAATAATTGCAAAAGAATGTTTAGATTATTGTGTTGTAATAACATTTTAAATATTGTTGAATTAAAGTATTTGCACTGTACTTGTATTTTGTACTCTCTTGTATAATCAATTTACTAAAATTCAACTTAATACATGATTGAAAAATTCTCAAAATTTGATTTTATTCAGGAAATCATGGTTTCTGTCTTACTGCATACAATATTCGCATACATGTCATTTATTATTTGTAAAATTTTATTCTTAAATAAAAAAATATAGCAAATTAAAAAAATCATTGAGTTTAAAGTTGTATGTTTGATTTAAAAATAATTTATATTTTTTTTTTGTTTTATAAATAACGAATAAAACATCCTGATAATAGAAGGTAAAATGATGGGAGGCCGCTTTTCTATAAAATCACCGGGCCGCTTGAAAAGTTCCAGCACGCCGCTGCCTATTCTTTTCTCAGAAGGGTTTGAACATAATAATGAAAGACAACTTTCTAGGCAAAATGTTTATTGCTAAATACTAATAAATACTTATGCAAATTACATCGTAATCTTCCTGGGTGGGTAGATGACACCCTCATGGTACCCTTCAGGTAGATGACACCCTCGAAGTATTAATTAGTCTTGAGTACTACTAAGTTATTTCCAACGGAATTAGCTTTCTTCTCTCTATGTATGGAGCGCCTAAGAAAACTAAGTGCTTAGATAAGTTTCGATATGCATGTTTTTTAAAAGTACTCGAAACAAAAAAGAAGTGTCTTGTATTCCTCCAACCTCAGCGGTTGCTCATCAACATCTTTTTCGGGTATATTACAGTTCAAGTGTGGCTTGGTTATCAGCTAGATCCAAAAGACTGGGGATGGAAATTAGTCGACAGTTCATTAGAACCAATTCAAAATTTACTCCCACCTGCGCCGGAAAAACTCCTTAACACAATTTTTTGCAACTGTAAAAAGGGATGTAGCGCTAAATGTGGTTGCAAAAAAGTTTTACTGTTTTGTTCGGTAGCATGCACTAATTGTCAAAACCGGTCGTGCTCCAATGTTGAATCACCAACAATTGAGGATTCATTTGATTCTATCGAGGGACCATGCGATGTGTCATTATTGGGACAATTTACTTGCACCCAGGATGAACAAAAAGAAAAAGAAGAAGAAGAAGAACGAGAAGAAGGAGAAGAAGAAGAACTAGAAGATGAGGAAGAAGAACAATGAGAAGAAGAACAAGGGAAGCAGAAGTATTAGAAAATTATGAACCAGTTTGATAAATTTCCCTTTTTTTTAATTTATACCGCTTTATATAACTTTTATCATTTTTAACCATTGCTAATATCAATTATTAAATAGCTTTAAATTAAACAGAATAGGCCTACTGGAGAAACCACGTTAAAATAACGCGCTAAGTACACTACCTCAAAGGTGGTGTGGAAACGTGTGAGCATATTATGACGATTACCACTTTTTGAATCGTTATATCTCAAAAACGGTGGCTCTCAGGAAAAAAAGTAATGAGATATGTTTTATAGATAATTGTCTAATCTACATTTTTTGTTGAGAATAATTTTACGATAAAACTTACCGTTTCACTGAAAATCGCTAAAAACCATATTTGGTGACCTTTGACCCCGCGTAAAATTTTTAGCACGGGTCGGATTTAAGACGACTTTTTAGATTTCATTTATTATGGTATTTTGAACAATCCTGCCAATTTTCAGCTTGATGGTAATTTTTGTAGCCTCCGATGCGTAAGTTGACCGGAGTAAAAATATTTGTCTTTGTTTTTTATAATGTAGCAAAGGCATGTAAGGCCCAGTGAAATCCGAAATGTATTTGAATATTTTATTGATTTAAAATTATGCATTATACAATTCTTGAGATGAAAAAAAAATTTTAAATTTATCTCTGATATCATAAGCTGAACTGGTACCTCTGTTTTCACCCAAGGTTCCAAATCTTCCCGTTCTTGAATGTGTTTGATCAGGGATTTGCTCAAATGTACAAGCTACTTGCTGCTCTCCTTCTCTATTAATTATAATGTTATGCAACAGGCATATGCATTTAATAAGTTTATCGGCAGATTCGGGATTTACTTCAATTGATTTTTGTAATAATCTCCATTTGCTACTCATAATTCCGAATGAACATTCAACAACTTGTCTTGCTCGAGACAAACGCTCATTAAAAATTATTTCTGAAGGTCCTAATTTTGATACTGGAAAAGGTCTCATTAAATAGGTTTTGAGTGGATAAGCTTCATCTCCCAAAAGAACATGAGGTACTGTAATATTTGTTCCCGGCAGTGGACAATGTCCTTGTAACACTTAATCCTCCGTTTTCAAGGTTTTGGCAAAGATTTGAATGCGAAAAATACCACCGTCACTTTTTTTACCGTATGCTCCCACATCAGTTGCTATAAATTTGTAGTTTGGTCCAGCAACAGCTTGTAAAACAATTGAGAAGTATTGTTTGTAGTTCCGATATATGCTTCCGGAGTGCTTTGGATTCTGTATGCGTATGTGTTTCCCATCTATGCATCCAACACAGTTTGGAAATTTCCACTTATTCCAAAATTCTTTAGATATAGACTCCATGTCTACATTTTTCGGAAATGGCATATGTACAGTACCCAACTTGTCCCAAATAGCATCACACGTTTCATAAACAATTCTACCCACCGTGACGTCTGATATTCGAAACGAATACCCCAATGTCCTGAACGAGGAGCCCGTTGCCAAATACCTAAAAAAAACGTGATTAATTGTAACGATTTTTTTTGTTTCAGTTGATGGAGTAAAAAATAAATGGAGGGGGCTGCGAGACACATTCCGAAAGGAATTCAACAAGTCGAAAAAACAGAAATGTGGAGATGGTGCAGAATCGGTAGTTACCTCCAAATGGCCATATTACAAAATACTGTTGTTTTTATCTAAAACTGTTGAGCGACGTAACCTGCATGGCAATATATCTCCGCAAGAGGAAAGCAATAACAACTCTTCTTCCGAGTCAGAATCGACATTGGAAGCTGCAGACAATGCATACTCTCAATCAACCATTCAGGAGTCATCACAACAAATTGTAAATACAGATATACACCAGCCATCCACATCAGGTAATAAGTTTACAAGTACATTCAGAACACCTAGTAGAACAACTTTGCAAAGTAAGAAAAACACAAAAAATCGTCTGAAATATGCTAAGAATTCCGAGACAAATTCAGTAGACGACAAGTTCCTCGAAATAGAAAGAGCCAAATTGGAAATATTGTCCCAACATAAAAATAGAGAAGACAGTGACAGTGAACGCCAATTCCTACTGAGTCTCCTACCCTTTTTAAAGGCTGTACCTCAAGATCGACAATTGCTGGTGAGAAGTAAGTTGCAGCAAGTATTTCTTGAAGAAGAACAATTATCTACAAGAGACGTGGCCGGAGCAGCATATCGTTCCAATGAAACAATTACATCAACACCGTTGCCTTCTCCAATGTCTTACACGGACACCGATTCCTCCAGAGCGTCATTCTATTGTAATGACTTAGTATCAACACCACATCATTCTTCATCTTTGCAAAATACAGAATCTTTCGGGGTCTCACAATAAGTCTCACAATAAGGTCTCAAGTGAAAGAAGAGAAGATGTTTCCTATCAACAGCCGTTGTCCATTCAGAAGTATATTTCTCATTTCAGCGCATAAAACAATGTATTTCTGTTCTTTGTATTTTTAAATAATAAAATTGAAAATGTTGGAACTATTGTATTTATAACTTACTTTAGAGTCACACTCAATCGTTCTTCTGGTGAAATGGTCTCACGGAAATTCGAAATTTTTTCTCTTATGGCATCTAAAATATAGTTAAATGTATCCTGATTCATGCGATAGTATTCAAAAAACTTTTTCTCGGCCTTCTTCAAATCATCATATAAATGATGAAATTCTCCGAATTCTTTTCGTTTTGCTAATATGTCATTAACCCAACACTCTTTTCTTTTTAATTTTAATCGCCGTCTAAGAAAACTATTTTCCAAAAGAAAATGATCCATATTATTGACAATTATTATAGTATGCTTATTTAATAAATCATTACATACGGCTGACTTCGTACAATGCGAAAACTTGTCTAGTGGACGATACCACATATGCGAAATCTGACGAAATTATTCCTCCAATTTCTGACGAAAATAATTCGGACAAAAACGCATCCAAAGGACGACCGGCTTAATGCAACCAGTTTCCTAGTTTTGACAACTGTCACATTTAAGAAAATATCCATAATATACGTATTAAAAAATAATCTTACGAATATCACACGACAGTAAGAATAAATAAGAAAATAATGCTTCATTTTTACTCAAATTTGTTGTCATTGGACAATAGGCACTCGAGCCCTGCGGGCTCTCGTGTGTATTGCCAGACAACAAATTTTCGAAAAACTGTCGCATTATTTTCAATTTATTCTCACTCTCTTGTGATATTATACCCGATTATTTTTTGATGATTTTAACTTCCAATCGTATAGTAAGATATTTGAACACGTGTTTAATTCTGCCCAATCAGATTAAAATTATACTGAGAATTATCTACTGTAGAAAATTACCGATAGAATTTTTTTAAGTAGATTGTTTCTATTTAATGGCACCAGTTTCCTAGTTTTGACAACTGTCACATTTAAGAAAATATCCATAATATACGCATTAAAAAATAATCTTACGAATATCACACGACAGTAAGAATAAATAAGAAAATAATGCTTCATTTTTACTCAAATTTGTTGTCATTGGGCAATAGCCACTCGAGTCCTGCGAGCTCTCGTGTCTATTGCCAGACAACAAATTTTCGAAAAACTGTCGCATTATTTTCAATTTATTCTCACTCTCTTGTGATATTATACCAGGAGATTCTGACCAATAGAAAGCTACAGAAATCTAAATTAAATTGATAATTTTTGATAATTTCCCGTCGTCAAGTATATTACGGCAGATGCCCTTCGTTGCTATGAAAAAATACATTAGTGACATTAATGACAATTAATGTTTTAAAAATTATAAAAGTGATGACTTTCAACCGTAAAATATTTATAACAACTGTGTGTTTAATTGTACTAATTTGTACTTACATAAATAAATTATAATAAAATTTTGGTTTTTAACAGTTTTATTCATGAAATAATCGCAACAAATTGCACTCGATCTCTAAAATTAATATAGAATTTTAGAGGTCTTGTGCAATTACTACTGATAATTTCCCGTTGTCAAGTGTTTAACGTCAGATGCCCTTCGTTGCTAAATACGCAAAAATATATTCGGTGACATTAATGACAATTAATGTTTTACAACTTGTCACAGAGAACAACAAGAAACAGGTTTAGCCAATTCCAATAGTTCCATCGAAGATATCAATAAAATATCAGTTAAAATGATTTAAAAAGACAGTTTTATTCATGAAATAATCTTATCGAATTACTCTCGAGTTCGAAATATAGATTTGTTTTGCCCTCGTGACACTTTGACATAGCTTCACTCCTCTTCGGGTCGTGAAATTAAAGCTGTCAAAGTGTCACTCGGGATACAAATCGATAATTTTAAAGCTCTCGTGTAATTACTACTAAATATTTCATTCATAGAGATTCTGAACAATAGAAACCTACCCCAATAGCACACGACGTCCTTTGGACGTCCAAAATAAGTCCATTTTTGGTCCTAACGTCCCTGGACTATAAACGGACGTCCTTTGGACGTCTCATGTTGGACGTCCTTCGGAAGGAATAAATATGGACGTCCTTTGGACGTCCTTCGGACGGAATAAATATGGACGTCCTTTGGACGTCCGACGTTGAACGTCCTTTGGACGTCCATACTGGACGAAATACGGACGTTTTATGAACGCTTATATTGGACACAGTATACCAATTACGGGATCAAATAGCAAAATAATTCAATAAAATGTTAACGTACGTTTACTTTACGTTAATGAAATACAGTCAAACCTCTCAGTAACGGCCACTAAAATGAAAGAACTATTGGCCGATATAGAAAGGTGGCCGTTATTGCCAGTTTTTGTAGTCTAGATATACAGTAAAACCTGTGTTACTGGCCACCTGTACTAACGGTCAGTTTAAAAATTCCCCAAACCAATTATATCTAGACTACAAAAACTGGCAATACCGGTCACCTTTCTATATCGGCCAATAGCTTTTCATTTTTAGTGGCCGTTACTGACAGGTTTTACTGTAATTAGTGTGGGGAATTTTTAAACTGGCCGTTAGTACAGGTGGCCGGTGTTGGCAGGGGGCGGTAACACAGGTTTTACTGTAGTTTAAATCGAAAAGATTAAATCTTAATTCAAAATTGTATATCCAATTATTAAAATTATAAACTTAGTTTAATATCCGAAACATGTTTTTGATTTTATGTAATGTAATAAAAATCTTATTTGTAAATTATTGGTTATAATGTTTAACAATAGGAAATATTCAAGAATAAATAAAATAAAAGTACCCTAACAACACAAAACATTCCAGGAATGTAGGTATGTACTATCAAAGTTCTATTCCGTGAACATCTGATTAAATTATTGCTGGAAAGTTACCACAAGATATTCTCATGAACATAGTATGGTTCTGAATATTGTACTTAAAAAAATGTATTGGTAATCAGCAATTTTAAAAGTCCCTTATAATATAATATTTTAAAAAATATGCGTTTATAATAAAATTTTCAAAATTCTTTCGGTCATATTGGATCCGCCATTTTGTTTTTCAAAAAAATAATGTTCGATTTGTAATCACCGACCTTAAACTACCAAATTTAACAAAAAAATTTGCATTTTGATTGATATTTTCAAATTTTTTCCGCCATGTTATATCCGACATTTTGTTTTTCAAAAAAAATAATGTCAGGTTCGTAATCAGCGATGCCAAAAACCCTTAAGAGCATACGATAGCGCGTCATCAATATAACTTCGGGAGATAGTATTGCCCGGTTACAGATAAATGAGAAATTTAAAGAGGTAGACCAATTGGTGTATTGCCCGGTTACAGATAAATAAGAAATTTAAAGAGATAGACCAATTGGTGTACAAGTGGTACCCAACAAAATATATTAAAAAAAATATATATTAAAGATATATTTTGTTCGGTACCACTTGTACACCAATTGGTCTATCTCTTTAAGTTTCTCATTTATCTGTAACCGGACAATATCATACCTTTTTTCGTAAGGTCTGCGAAACTTTGGCAACAGTGGTAATCTTTGACATTATCTAAGATCAATATTTTGGCAATTATACTCATAGACATGCTAAATGGAAGTAATAGAAAAAAATTTTGTTATTAGTAAATAAATATTTATAAAAATATTTTTATATTTAAAACCAAAATGGGTGAAAATATGTTAACATAGATATTTGCACGAAATAATAATAATAAATAATCATTTCGTTGTGAAGCGAAACAAGAGCCGTCTTATTTTATTTAGTTCATAGAGCGCCAAAGGCACTTTTTATATACTCGCATTAGAACTCGAAATATTTTTATGTAAAATATACTTACCTATCTACATACGAGTATAACTGAAACTCACAATTAACAATAATCTATTTTTTTCAAATAGGCCAACAACTTCGTTCTATTACACAAAAATATAATAAATTAACTATAAATAAACACTACTTTCCTATGAAACAACAATAACGAATTCTTAAAATAATACACTACTGAACTGAACAGATATCGATAAAGATAACATAACAGATAAGAGAAAATCTGACGCAGGTTTGTCAAAATGACAATGACAATTTCTATATGTTGCCTAATTAGTTATTAGGTATCATATGTTCGATTTCTTGTTAGAAATAAAACATTTTAGTTAGAAATAAAAATGACACGAAATCTAGGCATGGGATAAAAAAGTTTATTTGAAGAAAGTGTATTTCTTTGATCTTCTTAAGGGCGGTACGGGCTCGTTTTTTTAATATTCCACTTAATTACAGAGTAATTTCCACATACTAATATATTTCTCAAATTGGGCTCTGTACCGCCATTCTTTATTATGTTACGAATATGCGTGCCAAATATCTCGACAAAATATTCAAAATTACAGCCGCAATCTCGGACCGCGTTTGTTCTTACCTGTTGATCGCTACTGTAGCCTCTTAAGTAGGAAAGTAATTCTGAAGTATATGAACAATGTATACTGTTAAAGGTTCATGACCACCTTTTCGGCGTTTGGAACCACAGTGCGTCGTTAAGAATTTTACGATAGATGCCCTTCGTTGCTACGCAAAAATACATTAAGTGACATTAATGACAATTAATGTTTTACAACTTGTAACAGAGAACAACAAGAAACAGGTTTAGCAAATATTCAGGTGAAGATATCAATAAAATATTAGTTAAAATGACAATATCAAATTTTGACACTAATGACATTTACAAAATTTTGACACTATTGACATTTCATAGGTTAATTAAGTTATATCAGCGATTTTTTGTATTTTCTGCGTTATTCCTTTAATTTTTAGATTTTTAGTCGGTTTTTATATAAAAAAAACAGTTGTTATTTAATATTTAAAACTCTTTATCGACGTATTACTCGTAGTATAATATAATAAGGACTATGGACTACCGTCAAAGACCGATATGATCAACCAAAAAAGAAGATGTAATTGGTGATATTTCTAATAACTCTTTTGGGTATAAATCTGTCTTTTTAGTTTACTCCTCTTGGTTTAAAAAGAAAGTCTAGTGACAAGAAAATTCTTGAAGAGGAAAAAAATGTAACACTTGCTTTTCTGAAAATTTTGTTTTTTTTGGTTTTCTGAAAAGCAAAAATTGGTTAGGATATGGCTGCTCAACTTTTGGATACAATCGTGATTAGTGAGTCAAGCCCTTTTAACTACAACCCTATAAAAATATGGGCTAAAAAATTAATTTAAATGATCTTATTGCCCTTAAAACAACCTACAAAATGGTTTTCTTTTCACTTGATAGCTTCAAAACTAACCTAATAGTAAACCAATAACATATTTTAGGAAATATCACCTAAACGTATAGTCTAGGCGCCAGAGAGGTCACCGTGTCCTTTTTAATTCTGTTGGACAAACTCAACGGTTTCTTATGGATTTTTGATCATATGAAGATATGAAGATAAAGGAATTTAATAAACTTTGTCTGGAAGCCCATTAATTATACTTGAAAATGAGACCTTCTAAGGCTCATGTGCATGCGTAGAAGCCGAGTTACGATCGATAAAGCTTCGAAAAATACTTATTTTGCAATTTGCATTATGCATTAATTTTACAATATCTAGAGTTCTAATTGTTGAATTTAAGTTTAGTAAATGTTTTTTCTTTGTTTTTTATTAAGGAACAAATTTTATTATCAGCCAGAGCCTTATAAACAATTAATATTCTCATTAGTTTTGGACCAGATAACAGCGACACTACAGGGTAGAATTCCATGGTGCCTAATGTATGCTGATGATGTAGTGTTAATAGGAAATAGTGAAAGAGACTTAGAAAAAAACTGGAACAGTGAAGACAAGCTCTGGAGGAAAAATGTTTAAAACTTAGTAGGACAAAAACAGAGTATTTGGAATGTTCATTTAAAGATGGAGTTACTACAAATAAAATGGTATCTTTGGATGGTGAAATGATTATGAAAAGCAATAGTTTTAAGTACCGAGGATCAGTATTACAGAGTAATGGAGAAATAGATGGAGATGCATGCAGTAGAATTAGGGCTGGATGGATGAAGTGGAAAGAAGCGAGTGGTGTGTTGTGTGACAGAAAAATTACAATGAAGCTGAAGAGAAAATTCTATAAAACAGCGATAAGACCGGCTATGATGCACGGAACTGAATGTTGGGCAGTGAAAAAGAAAGAGGAACAACGAATGCATGTGGCGGAAATGAGAATGCTTAGATGGATGAGTGGAGTGACAAAGAAGGATAAAATTAGAAATGAGTATATTAGGGGAAGTCTAGGTGTGGCACCAATTGATGCCAAAATGAGAGAGCATAGGTTAAGATGGTTTGGTCATGTTCAACGTCGAGACGTTAATCATCCAATACGAAGAATAGCTGAAGTGCAGATTCCTGGAAGGAGTAGGAGAGGAAGACCAAAGAAGACCTGGGGGGAGACGATAAGGCAGGACGTGTTGGTAAAGGGGATTAACATTGCTATGGCTATGACCCAAGATAGAGTTGTGTGGAGAAATGCAATTAGGGAAGCCGACCCCGCATAGGGATAAGGCAAAGAGAATGATGATGATGATGGAGCCTTATAAACAATTAAATTGTTTATAACAATTTGAATCTAAATCTACCATCGAAATTCGTAATCAGCAGCCAAAAATCCATAAGAAACCGTTGAGTTTGTCCATCAGAATTGAAAAGGACACGGTGACCTCTATTTGGCGCCTAGGCCTAGACTAATAAACCTTTCACCATTTGGAACCTAAATCCAAATTTCCATGCAATTCGGTAATGACATGGAAAATTACATGGTTTACATCGCCGTATTTCACGTTTATTTACTGGGCTGTATAATTAGTCCAGGAACCGAAGCGTTTCATCTCGCAATTTTCACAGAATGGATCGATTTGCTTAAAAATTTGAGAATAAGTAGTGGACAGTCCAGGATCAAAATCTATATGATGCCGAAAGGCGCTTTTACCATGAGGGTGTTTACAAAAATGCAACCCCATCTCGGGTATGGAAATTTTTTTATTATATTTTGATCTCAAAAGTTGATAAAAACATTCATTCTAAGTAAAAAACGTTCTATACATTTTTTTTGATAAAATTGATAGTTTTCGATTTATTCGCTATCGAAAGCGTTAGTTTTATAATATCTAAATAAAAAAATATGAAAAAATAATTTAAGAAACGCTTTTCTTTAGTTACGAGTGACTAAAATTAAAAACATACAAAAATCAACTGAAAAGCAAAAAATAAAAAAAAATTCAAACTCTAAGGATTATTCGAGAAAAACTGCTAGACAGACTAAATATACAAAAATCTCACATATTCGTTAAAAAATTTAACACATTCGTTAAAAAATTTAACACATAAAGAAAAGCGTGGGGCGAGTCTTCATTGAATAAACGGTTTGAGGATAGATACTTTTTTACTGCAAAATCAGTATCTATCGTAAAACCATTTATTGGATGAGGACGCGCCCCACGCTTTTCTTTAATGAATGTGTTAGATTTTTTCAATTTTTTAACGAATGTTTGAGATTTTTGTATATTCAGGGCCGGTTGTTCGAACGCTAATCAACAATGATCACTATCAAATATTTAATTACTGTCATCAAAACTGTCAATTTCAACTTTTATTGGGTTGCTGAAAACATAATTGATTAAAATTATGAGATTAGTTAATCAATTAACATAACAATTATTAACATAATTGATTAAGTAATTTCATAATTGTAATCAATTATGTTTTCAGCAACCCAAACAAAGTTGACATTGACAGTTGGTGACAGTAAGTAAATATTTGATAATGATCATTGTTGATTAGCGTTCGAACAACCGGCCCTTAATCTGTCTAACAGTTTTTTTCGAATTATCCGTCAAGTTTGATTTTTTTTGCTTTTTAGTAATAATTTTAATTTTAGTAACTCGTAACTAAAAAAACACGTTTCTTAAATTTTTTTTATATTTTCTTATTTTTTACTTTTTAGTCTTACACTTTTCAAATAACAAAATATATCGTCATGTTTAAAAAAAAGGATGTATATGATAGACACATTTTTTGCATTCATTTCAACATTTGATACATTTGTTGTACATGTTCTGTAATTTCTTCACACATTTCTTAAATCAAAATCATTATTTACATCTATTACAGTTTTCGCAGTCTTTCCAGTTCTCCTAATGCTTTACTATTGCACGGTGCAGACCCTGTTAATTTCTTGCTTAAGCACCGATGTATAGATAAACAAAGATGAGTGTTCAAAATCGTCGCCACAATTTGTAAAAGTTTTAAGTTTCTACATTGTAAAAAACAAGAGGATTTAAGCATTTTCTATTAAAATAGTTTTTTTTATTTAAACAATTAATAAACATAAATTTTTTTCTTGACTATTTGTGTATTGTTCCCGCAAATGCATGTGTCTGCAAATTTTCATTCATTTGCATTAAAGAAAAGGCAGTCAAATTAACGTCTAAAGATTTGACCCAAACGATTAAACTAAAGAAAAGCATTTAAAGTTTTTCGATGTTATACTCATTTATGTATACATGAGTATAACATTCCACAGAATGGAACAACACGGAGCATGTGGCACAGTGGACGAACTTGAAAGATTTGATAGACTGTGGTCACACGGTCACAGACGACTGGATTATTTCCTGACGTAGGTGCTCACAGGACACGTAGCCTAATAAAATAAAAAAAGTTAAAATGTAAATTCGTACAGGTTGAAACAAATTTTATATCAAAGTTTAGGTGAGTACAAAAGATATTTTCAAGAAAGTATCCAAATTTTACAAGGGGATCATTGTTTAAATAATTAAAAAGGGGTAATTTATCCAAAAAAAATATTTTTTGAACTGCTGAGGTAATTCAGTTATTAATGAAGGTTTATGGGATTCTTTTCGGCAAAGTTGAAGGGTAAATTTTTCAAATAAGACTTACTAAATTAAATTTGACCCCCTATTTATTTAAATAATTGTATATAAAACTTTAAAAACAAATTTGCAAAAGATTATTTTTAGCGTATTAAATAAGCACTATAAAATACCTTATTTTACAGACGAAGTTGCGCTATGTTACCAGTATTAAGCAAAAAAAATTGGTCGAAAAATATTTATTATTTTTTGAGATATTGAATTTGTTTATTAAATGTTACTATATTTTCAATTGCAAAAACGCGGTTGTTGCCAAAGAAATATTCACCTGCATATGATCTCACTATTTTTATATTTATGTATGTTTTCGTTAAATGTATTGATAAATGCAAATTTCAATTAAACTCCCCCCTAAAATGGCATTTGAAAATTATTCAAATTTGTTTATAATTTGTTTTTTTTTTAATAACGTCACGGCGATTAAGTATTTTGAAATGCCGTTTCGATAATTGGGTTCCTGGGAATTTTTTACTAATTAACAAAAAATTTTGTCGTTTTTTCTTTTTCTTTTTTTTTTTTTCTTGAAGTAATATTACTACGGGCCCTTTTAGGGTTAAATTTCATTAAGAATGTCGAATTACTGAGTTGTAGATTCTAGACCTAAAAATATTAAGATTTAACTAAAATCTCTTAAATAAAATGTGGCTACTTACTGAGTTACAGGGTGTTTTATTTATAAATTTAAAAATTATTCTTACCAAGTGCTTTAAAACTATTTGACGTATCCTTATCATACTTGGCAGAAAGTGTGGTTATTATACACCCTACAAATTGTAATTAATAAACGTTTCCAGTGATAGTGAATGATTGATCCTTCCCAAATTCTATGCCACTGGGTGAATTACTATTTTAGCGAAATTTTTCGATTCTCCAATACTTTGTATGTAAACAACTTTATTGGTATCGATAAAGTCATCAGTTTGAGAGATAATCAGCCCTATTCTGTAAGTTTTAACAAATCGAATAGAAATGACCAAGTCGAATCGTAATTACCTGAAATCGGAATGTTTGATATCTATCGCGTCATTTTCGTGTTTGAATTGGCATTCTGTAACACATCGAAATCAAGGTAAATCGAAAACGGCAATTTCCTTTTCACGAGGTCAGGAGGGAGTGGCAACGCCGCATTGTCAAGCGAAATTAGTGTTCTGTGGCCTGCTTGTTACTGGTTCTAAATTTTAAAATACGACACCGTTGCCATATCTTCAATGTTTCATACTATCACATTACATACAGTTGCATTTAAAAAATAGTTTTCAAATAACAAAAAAGGAAAGTTTTGAAAAGTAAACAACAAAATATTAGTGTACATATTCTACACAAAAAGCTCAAAAGATGATAAATGGTTTTAAATCAAAGTTAATTAAAATCGTTATAAAAAAGTAGATCAACTGATAAATAAAAAAAAGATAAATGATGATAAGATGTATTAAAATCTCATATTTGGAGGCAAAAAATTTGAGTGACTCATCATTTTCTGGTCTTATTTCTAATAACAGATTTGAAATATTGTCAAATTCAGACAAAGAATTTCCAAAATTAACTAACTCCTCTGAAGTTAGTACATCTCCTTATTTCAAGCCATTGAGGCCTCACCTACAGAAACCCAAAAGTTTTAGCCAACCAAGCTGTAGTACATCAAGCACTGAGTATAGTGCAAATAAAAAAAGAAAAGTATCATCTCCAACTTCCGAAGATCCTACACCATATCTCATCCCTTTCAGATTTGGACCGTCTCAACCTTTACCTCCCTTAAATAAGGAAAGTTTTCCTAATACAGACAATGATAAAAATAAGTTAGTAGATTCCTTAGTACTTCTTTTCTCAAGTTTTATTCAAAATATTAATTGTTTAGAAGAGGCAAAATCACTTGACATGAATTTGTTAGCCAAAGGTATTAATAATGTTCTAGATAATATTTTAAAAAATAACTCATCTAATGACGAACAAATCTAAACTCAAAATAATACAATGGAATGCTCGATCAGCTGTTGCTAACAAAAACAGCCTTATTAACTTTTTAATAACCGAAGATATTGACATAGCTTTAATAAGTGAAACTTGGTTTAAACGGGATGTTGTATATATTTATAGAGGTTATAATGTGATACGCGAAGATCGCGATGACGGCTATTCTGGAGTTGCTATTTTAATTAAAACTGGTATTCCTTTTGAGCGCATAACAATTAAAAAAAATTATATTCAAGACTTGCTTGCTTGTGGTATTAAAATCAACTATAAACAAAGTTATTTAAGTTTACTCTCTGTATATAGGTGCCCAAAAACTAAAACCAAAACCGAAGATTGGGATAAGTTATTTTCTCAACTAAAACACCCTTGTATCATTGGAGGAGATATGAATGCACATAATTCTTTGTGGGGCTCATATAAAAATGATAATATAGGCCATCAAATTGTGGAGACAATTCAGAATTTAGATTATGTAGTAATGAATAATGGACAACCAACTTGCCAAACGAGTCCAGGAAACTCAGATTCCATGATTGATGTCACGTTTTGCTCACCATCCCTTTTTGATAAAACTTCGTGGTCTGTAGATCTTGATACCTTGGGATCAAATCATTTCGTTATAAAGGTTGTGATCGATGTCTTGGGAACTAATGCTAATACCATTTATCCCAGTACTAAGTGGAACATTAAAAAAGCAAATTGGTCATTATACTCTCAGCTTGTTGATACCTTATTAAACGAAAAACCTCACACATCCTTAAATACCCAAGAAAAATATAATTTCCTTATTGACTGTATTAATGAAGCTTCTAAACAATCTATTTCTGAATATAAACCATTTAAATGCAAACGGACTCCCCCTCTGTGGTGGGATTCGGAATGTGATCAATCCGTTGCAGAAAGAAAGAAGGCATTAATAAACTATAAAAACAATTCTTCTCCTGAAAATTTTTGTAAATGCAAAGAAGTAAATGCTCGTGTCAAAAAATTCCTGAAATTAAAGGCCAAACAAAGTTGGGTTGCATGGTGTTCAAAATTAAATAAACAAACTCCATCTAGTCTTATTTGGAATCAAGCAAGAAAAATGAATAGGAAAAAAGTTAATTTTTCATTACCTCTAAGTAATTCATGGGTAGACGATTTTTTCGATAAAATAGCTCCACCTTACACTAGATCAGAATCATTTTCTCCTTACACCTTTTTCGAGAACTGAATTAGAATTTGCCCTTGATAATCGCGTTAGTACCTCACCAGGATACGATGCAATCAAATATCCTATGATACAACATTTACCAGATAACGCAAAACAATTACTTTTAAATATATTTGACCAGATAATTATTGAAGGCAACAGCATAATAGATTTTAAGCGTATTATAGTCGTTCCTATTCCCAAACCGGGGAAAGACCCTAAATTAGCTGAAGCTTACCGACCGATATCATTATTATCATGTATATTGAAGACTCTCGAACGGATGGTTAAGATTAGGTTGGATTGGTGGCTAAGGGATCAAAATCCTTTACCCGCTAACCAACATGGTTTTAAAAAAGGTTATGGAACTTTAGATTCCTTAACAACTCTTGTTGTAGACATTCAGAACAGTTTTTCCAGGAACAGTTATGTGCCCGCTTTATTTTTAGACATCGAAGGTGCTTATGACTCTGTCTCTCTTTCAATTCTCCAAGAAAAAATGATTACATTTTTTAATATTCCATCACAGTTTGCTTCTAACATTGTAAACCTGTATAAAAATAGAATAATTTATTTAAAAAATAATCATACTCTTATAGGCCCTAGACTTAATAATAAAGGATTACCTCAGGGCTCCGTTTTGAGTCCTATTTTATTTAACATTTACACAGCAGATCTACACAACATCACTATTAACAATATTGCATTTAATGTTGTACAATATGCTGACGATTTCTGTTTGTACACAGAACACAAGAAATATCAGCAATCCATTGAAAACTTGAATAGTGTCTATGGTCTCCATAAAAAATGGTTTATTGAAAATGGCTTTGAATTATCATGCAGTAAATCACAAGTTTGTTTATTTACCAGACATAACTTTCCTAATATTAGCACAATCACCTTAGGTGGGCATAAATTTTCTTTTAAAAATAAAATTAAATATCTTGGAATGATACTCGACCAAAAATTGACCTGGAAGTTACATATTGACGACATGTTGAACAGGTGTAATAAGGGAATAAACTTTCTTAAATCAATTAATAGAACTTGGTGGGGATCGGATGTTGAAGTAAGTTTATTATTTTATAAAGCTTACATACGATCTATTTTCGATTACGGCAGTGTTTTGTATGGATCAGCAAGTAATGCACTACTAAACAAAATCAACGTTTTACAGAATTCAGCCTTACGAATATGTCTAGGAGCTATGAGATCCACTCCAGTACAAGCTTTATATTTGGAAGCCTTGGAACCTCCTTTAAATCTAAGACGACGTTTTTTGTCCAAAAAATATTTAATGAAAGTATACTTAATTAACCCTCTTCTATACCAAAAAATAGTGACTTTAAGTTGTCATGATCTAACCAATAAATATTGGCAAAAAAAGAAATCTCCCTTACTGTGTGAAGCTTATAATCAAAATATAGTACTCTTAAAAAATATAGATAAAACGAACGACTTATTCAAAAACTACGCGTACTCTTCTTTCTTTTCTCCTACAGATATTATTGTACCAAATTATAGTGAAATCATATATTTAAATAAAAATATTCTTTTATCCATAACGAATAGTTACAATGAGTCAATAGCTCTATATACAGATGCGTCTAAATCTGCAGATGGAACTGGATGCGCCTTTTTTATACCATCGGGACATATAGAAAAGAAATTCAAACTGAAACCGGAGACTTCGATTTATACAGCAGAGGCTATTGCAATATATGAAGCTTTACTATATGTAGCTGAATTTGATTTCGCTCATATTATAATTTTGTCTGACTCCTTAGCAGTATTGAAATCTCTTGGTAAATATGGACCCCCAAACATCCAAGACTGCCCATACATTTATAAAATTAAACATATTAAACAAAATCTTTTAACCAAAGGAATCAATGTACATTTTATCTGGATTAAAGCACACGCAGGATTTGAACATAATGAGTATGTCGACTTATTAGCCAAAGAAAGCGTTTCATCCGATACCAGTATTCTACATAAAATAACACTGACTGATAGTATAATCTCTTTCAAGTCAACACTGCATCGGGAGTGGAGCTACCAGTGGAAGGAATACTCTTTTGTGAATCAAAATAGATACTCGTTAATTCAGCCCGATATTCCCAAATTTCCTTGGTACAAGTCTTGTAGAGCTTCTAGAAAGTACATAACTTCTATTATTAGAGTACGATTCGGGCACGCATGTTATCCAAAGCATTTATTTAAAATACAGGTTTTGGATAATGATAAATGTGAGCATTGTGAAGAGGAAAGTGATTTAGATCATATATTTTTTGGTTGTTCTAAAAATACAATTTACTCATCTAAATTAATAAATGATTTATTAAAATGTAAAGTAGCAACTCCTTGGAATATACTATATTTATTATCACTTGGTTCTGTAGATGTATACAACTCTTTAATTAACTTTTTAAAAGACAGCAAATTATCATTATAATTCCCTTAAACATTTTTAATTAATACCTTTGGTAGTTAGTAGTTTTAGCTGTTAAGTTAATACCTTTTAGTTGTTATCTTTGTTTTAAACCTGTTTTGTATAACTTGATAACTTGTATTCCTTATGTGTCTGGCAGTATGACGGTAAGTCTAAGCCAAAATAAAAAAAAAATTAAAAAAAAAAAAAAAAAAAAAAAAAAAAAATGATAAGATGTATGATGTAAATTATTACTAATAATATACAATCTTAAGATATGATTCCAGCTAAAAAACCTGATAAACTACTTCTCCCAAAAAAAGACGTCTTTTCTATCGGTGCCGCCCAAAATCCCGACAGCCGGAATCCCGACGGCCAAAACACCGACACGCCAGACTCCCGACACGCCAGAACCCCGACAGGCCAAAATCCCGACATGCAACAATCCTCGCATAAATAAAATTTCCGACAACTACATTTTGAATATTTATTGTTTCGTTTTCAAAATATAAAAACAGATGGCTATAAACAAAAAACAAGAAATAAATGTAATTATATATTAAAAACAAACTTTTCAAACCAGTCGGGATTCTGGCCTGTCGGGATTTTGGCCTGTCGGGATTCTGGCATGTCGGGATTTTGGCCGTCGGGATTGTGGCTGTCGGGATTTTGGCTGTCGGGATTTTGGGGTAGACCCCTTTTCTATAATTATTTTCTTTTCTATAAGCGTTGATTGATAAAAATACATGTAAACTGGTATACCTAATATATTTATCAATCAACGCTATAAATCTATCTTTATATTTTAAACGGTCTTGTACAATCTATTCTTGTACATTGTGCCATTAATTGAAATTGTACAAGAAATAAACCAAAAAAGTATGGCAACACTGTAAACTGTGACTGGCAAACATATTCAGCATTCAGATGCCAGAGAAAATGGGGTAAGGTTCAATACATAGATACTCGTACAACATGACTAAATTAAATACACAATTTCCTAAGTAAGTAACACCACAGGCTAAAAAATTAAGCAGATACAAAAGGTAAAAATACTGTAAATAATTGTAAATAAGTAGTAATACACTATTTTTAGTAGATATAAAATATAAATGTCAAAACAAAATACAATGCGCTTGCGTCAAGCACAATTCCGATTATCGAAATCTAATTTCGACAGGGTAAATGTTGTCGAAGTAATTTCTATTCACTATTCCGATTGTAGAGATTCCGAGGGAGTTATGGAATACCGATTTTGCCTATTTCTATTCGACTTGGCCACTTCTATTCGATTTTCCTTACTTCTATCATCGAAAGGAGTTACAGAATAGGCATGATTGGAAGTTTAAAATGAATGAATGAATGAATCAAAATAACTATGTCGTTTCATTTTTAACGTCCAATATCTCGAAAACTAATGACTTAATCGTTACCAGTAAAGAGCATATTATTTACATAGAAAGTATTGGAGACTCGAAAAATTTCGCTAAAATAGTAATTCCCTCAGTGGCGTAGAATTTGGGAAGGGTCAACCATTAACTATCCCCTGTCGTACACCTCTGGTAGTAGCTAAAAACTTTTATTATTTATCACAATTTAGTAGACTGTATAGTACCCACACTTTCTGCCAAGTATGATAAGGATACGTCAAATAGTTTTGAAAGTACTTGATAAAAATTATTTTTAAATTTTTAAATAAAACACCCTGTAACCCAGTAAGTAGCCACATTTTATTTAGGTGATTTTAGACCAATCTTAATATTTTTAGGTCTAGAATCTACGACTTAGAGATTCGACATTATTAATGAAACTTAACCCTAAAAGGGCCCGTAGTAATATAACTCCAAGAAAAAAAAGAAGAGGAAAAAAAGACAAAAAAGTTTATTATTTAGTGAAAAATTCCCAGGAACCCAATTATCGAAACGGCATTTCAAAATATTTAATCCCCACGACGTTATTAAAAAAAACAAATTATAAACAAATTTGAATAAATTTCAAATGCCATTTTAGGGGGAAATTTAATTGAAATTTGAATTTATCAATACATTTATCGAAAATATATATAAAAATAAAAATAATAAGATTTAATACAGGTGAATATTTATTTGGCAACAACCGCGTTTTTGCAATTGAAAATAGAGTAACATTTAATAAACAAATGCAATATCTCAAAAAATATTAAATATTTTTGGACCAATTTTTTTTATTAATACTGATAATATAGCGCAACTTCTCCTGTAAAATAAGATATTTTATAGTGCTTATTTAAAACGCTAAAAATAATTTTTTGCAAATTGGTTTTTAAAGTTTTATGTATAATTATTTAAATAAAGAGGGGGTCAAATTTAATTTAGTAAGTTTTATGTGAAATATTTACCCTTCAACTTTGCAGAAAACAATCCTATATATATATTTTTTTTTTGCAAAAATGACCCCTTTTTAATTATTTAAACAATAATCCCCTTGTATGATTTGGATACTTTCTTGAAAATATCTTTTGTAGCCACCTAAACTTTGATATAAAATTTGTTTCAACCTGTACGAATTTACATTTTGATTTACATGTAGTGTAATTTTATTTTACTAGACTAACGGGTGTTTTAGAGCCTACCTCTCTAGGTTTGAAAAGGCTGACACTGATGAATGTCTATACTGCAGACACCCGGACACAGTTACACATACGATGCTACAGTGCAACAGATGGATAGTAGAAAGGAACAGAATGGAAAGAGAGTCAGGTGTGAATTTTGTGACAGTGCGATAAATGATCAAGAGAATGATTGAAAATAAATCTGGTTGGACTAGTATACACAACTATATCCGTGTAGTGATCAAGAAGAAAAAATAGGAGGAAAAACAGCTGTACCAACGATAGGGGTGAGAGGGAAATATACTATAAGTAGAAGGAAGAGGGAATAAGTTTTGATGAGAGGCGAATAGGTGAGTTAGATTGTATGAGACAAACTGTGGTAAAGAAGCTCTAATAAAAAAACCCAATTTTGGGACCAAAAAAGGGGAAACGGGGAAAAGGAAGGGCCTCCTTGATTACAGTCTGTGGATAAATGAAGGTAAAGTGCTTCGGAAGCGATGTCGACCTTGCAGCGGCCATTCCGCTTTCGGAGCGCTGGATGACAGAGGAGGGTCTGGTTTAGCAGGTAGGCATTCGGCGTAGCGTCTGCGACGAGAGAGCGTTTTAAAGTACCTCGAGAACTATCGCTGGGGCTAAGAAGAATGAATCCTGCACTAGTGATGTTGATTATAGTTACTTTCGAGTATTCGTTACAAATCGTACTTTTGTATAAAGTAATCATTTACAGTATTCGTTACTTTGATTACTATGATTACTTTTGTATTTGAGTACCGGTAATCATAATATGAGGTAATCATGATATTATCAAAAATCGTATTTCTCAGTAGGTAGGCATTTTGTATAGGTATTCCGACATAACAAGTAATCATTTACAGTATTCGTTACTTTGATTACTATGATTACTTTTGTTACTTTTGTATTTGAGTACCGGTAATCATATCGAAAATCGTATTTCTCAATAGGTAGGTATTTTGTATGTCCCCTAAATGCCCTGGTCTAATTCTAATAAAACCAATGCAATACATACAAAATTAAAGTTGTTGATCATATTGTAGAAACATTATCATTTCCACATTTTTCCGGTCAGTCTAGAAAGTAATCAAGTGTACTGGTTATAGATACAATAGTCGTTACTCGCTATGATACGATTCGTACGAAGTAACGAAGTAATGAAAGTAATCAAAATGGATACAATAGTCGTTACTCGCTCTAATACGATTGGTACGAAGTAACGAAATAATCATAGTAATCAAAGTAGATACAATAGTCGTTACTCGCTCTGATACGATTGGTACGAACTAACGAAGTAATCAGAGTAATCAAAGTAATCAAAGTAGATACAATAGTCGTTACTCGCTCTGATACGATTGGTACGAAGTAACAAAGTAATCACGATTTGCCTCTCTGTATAGTAATCGTTACTTTCGGTATTCGTAAGTAACGAGTACTTTGTAACGAATAGTTACTTTTTCAACATCACTATCCTCCACTAAGGTCAGTCAGGCGGCGTTCTGGACTGCTATGTCTTTTGAAGATTCCAGACCACCTTTTCTTTCATCTGTAAAGATGAAAAAAAAAAGTATGACAGCTATCATGACTACCACAAAGATCATCGTATTGGACAAGTAATACGAATATCACCGAAACTGTAAATATATGATAAATATATAAAAAAAATATATCGATCGTCACATATATAGAACAGGCACAAGAAACTAGAGCAGAAGCCGTTAGTGTGTCCAAAAAAATTTAAAAACTAGAATTCATTATACTAACAGAAATTTGGAGCTCAGTATTGAATAGAATAGATAAAACAAGGAATTATCTTCAGAAAGAAACAATAACACTGGACGTTGCAATTAATTTGTTTACTGCACTCGATGATTATATAATTAGCCTCAGGAATACATTTGATTACTTCGAATTGTCCACCAAAGAATAATACCCGGAATCTGACTATAAAGACCTATGTCAAAGAAACAGACATGGAAGCGCACGCCAGACTTTTTTGATGACTATGCACCGTCAGTCCAGCTGAATGGAAAAGAAAGATTCAAATTCGAAACCTTTATCTGAGTTGCAAAGAATTTGCTGAAATCTATTATGAAGACGTAAACGTGAAAGAGTTAGAAATGGAATGTTTACATTATTTAACAGAATACTTGAAAATTAGTACAAGTAACAACGAAGGAATTAATAGTACATATTCTGGAAATATATCGTCTTTTAAAAGTGAACAAAATTGATGATATCTTTCCTAATGTAGAAATGACACTGAGAATTCTTTTAAGCATGATGTGGTAACAAACTGCAGTTGGAAAGGCACCCAATCAGATTAAAACAAATAAAAAATGAATTAAGAAGTACAATGCTTCAAGAGAGATTAAACAGTTTGTCGCTAATTACGATACAATGTGATATACTCGAAAACACAGATTTTTAAGATGTGATTAACGATTTTGCTCAACTCAAATCTAGAAGGGTGCCTCCTCAATCAGCGTAGATAGGTACTTATAAGGACTAATCGTGGATGCTAATTACTTTGTGTGTATTACATTATTTTAATTATCTATTCATATACGTAATATTTAATATTACTGTAGAGATATAAAAATAAAGATAAAATTGTGCATATCTATCTATGTTCTTTTCCTATTCTAACAAAATAGTGCTTTATGCTTTATTGTAGGCCAAGGGACCCATTTTCCTAACGTGCCCAAGGCCTCTAATAGGTAAAAGACGGACCTTTTTGATTATAAAATCTTATGTAATTATGTTGTTCTGAAGCTATTTTTATTCAGATTAAATAAAATATCAGAAGAATTTGTTACTAAGCAACAACATTTTTGTTTAATTTAGTATTATTTTGTATTTTGAGAACGACACCCGACTGGGGCGTCGAAACGTTAATAAAATCTTTTTTTGGTAAAATTGTGGCTTATTTCCCATTGAAAATAGTTGATTATAAAATCTTACCTTGCTATTAAAGAGAGAGCTACAGGAAAGGGTTTCAAATTCTTGTTTCCTGTGAGGTATTCGCTAAGTGTTTGACTAGCTTCGCTTTTGCAATATCTTCCTCTGCAACCAAAATATAATCCAGTCAATGCTGATAGCAACAGCATGGCCGAGAAGACAGCATAATCAACGATATCGAAATGGTAGATGTCCTTAAGAAGAAGACTTTTGAACGTCATTTTTCTGTAACAGTAAAATAATACATGAATAAGTAACAATGTATTTGAATGACGTGTTTAAAATCAAAAAACTATTATATTAGTAATATCCCAGATAACGGCAGTGCTCGCCAGTGAGCACTTTCAAGATGAAAAATTAATAAATACTCATCGAAATATCGAATTCAACAGAATTAAATGTAGTTTCAATCTAAGCCACAGACCGCAATTCCTGATAATTTCAACACTGTTTTATAGTGTTATAGAATATATATATATATATATATATATATATATATATATATATATATATATATATATATATATATATATAAAAAAACAAAATATGCACAAGATGGAATGCAATCATAGACACGTGTTTCTGACTTATTAGTCGTCATCAGTATGATATAGCTAAACAGGAGCAATGCAACCAATTTGTGGCTATAATGTTAGAAGACCCTCAGGATTCGAGAGCAACAACTAACAAATCCACGGAGGAAGCTACAGCTACCTGAGGCAAGGAATGCCAAACGTTTAGAACGTTTTAAACAATCAAACAAGGAGAGGTTAGCGCGAGTTAATAAATATCGGCATGGCTCGCAATAAGTATGAAAAACAAAATATGCACAAGATGGAATGCAATCATAGACACGTGTTTCTGACTTATTAGTCGTCATCAGTATGATATAGCTAAACAGGAGCAATGCAACCAATTTGTGGCTATAATGTTAGAAGACCCTCAGGATTCGAGAGCAACAACTAACAAATCCACGGAGGAAGCTACAGCTACCTGAGGCAAGGAATGCCAAACGTTTAGAACGTTTTAAACAATCAAACAAGGAGAGGTTAGCGCGAGTTAATAAATATCGGCATGGCTCGCAATAAGTATGAAAAACAAAATATGCACAAGATGGAATGCAATCATAGACACGTGTTTCTGACTTATTAGTCGTCATCAATATGATATAGCTAAACAGGAGCAATGCAACCAATTTGTGGCTATAATGTTAGAAGACCCTCAGGATTCGAGAGCAACAACTAACAAATCCACGGAGGAAGCTACAGCTACCTGAGGCAAGGAATGCCAAACGTTTAGAACGTTTTAAACAATCAAACAAGGAGAGGTTAGCGCGAGTTAATAAATATCGGCATGGCTCGCAATAAGTATGAAAAACAAAATATGCACAAGATGGAATGCAATCATAGACACGTGTTTCTGACTTATTAGTCGTCATCAGTATGATATAGCTAAACAGGAGCAATGCAACCAATTTGTGGCTATAATGTTAGAAGACCCTCAGGATTCGAGAGCAACAACTAACAAATCCACGGAGGAAGCTACAGCTACCTGAGGCAAGGAATGCCAAACGTTTAGAACGTTTTAAACAATCAAACAAGGAGAGGTTAGCGCGAGTTAATAAATATCGGCATGGCTCGCAATAAGTATGAAAAACAAAATATGCACAAGATGGAATGCAATCATAGACACGTGTTTCTGACTTATTAGTCGTCATCAGTATGATATAGCTAAACAGGAGCAATGCAACCAATTTGTGGCTATAATGTTAGAAGACCCTCAGGATTCGAGAGCAACAACTAACAAATCCACGGAGGAAGCTACAGCTACCTGAGGCAAGGAATGCCAAACGTTTAGAACGTTTTAAACAATCAAACAAGGAGAGGTTAGCGCGAGTTAATAAATATCGGCATGGCTCGCAATAAGTATGAAAAACAAAATATGCACAAGATGGAATGCAATCATAGACACGTGTTTCTGACTTATTAGTCGTCATCGGTATGATATAGCTAAACAGGAGCAATGCAACCAATTTGTGGCTATAATGTTAGAAGACCCTCAGGATTCGAGAGCAACAACTAACAAATCCACGGAGGAAGCTACAGCTACCTGAGGCAAGGAATGCCAAACGTTTAGAACGTTTTAAACAATCAAACAAGGAGAGGTTAGCGCGAGTTAATAAATATCGGCATGGCTCGCAATAAGTATGAAAAACAAAATATGCACAAGATGGAATGCAATCATAGACACGTGTTTCTGACTTATTAGTCGTCATCAGTATGATATAGCTAAACAGGAGCAATGCAACCAATTTGTGGCTATAATGTTAGAAGACCCTCAGGATTCGAGAGCAACAACTAACAAATCCACGGAGGAAGCTACAGCTACCTGAGGCAAGGAATGCCAAACGTTTAGAACGTTTTAAACAATCAAACAAGGAGAGGTTAGCGCGAGTTAATAAATATCGGCATGGCTCGCAATAAGTATGAAAAACAAAATATGCACAAGATGGAATGCAATCATAGACACGTGTTTCTGACTTATTAGTCGTCATCAGTATGATATAGCTAAACAGGAGCAATGCAACCAATTTGTGGCTATAATGTTAGAAGACCCTCAGGATTCGAGAGCAACAACTAACAAATCCACGGAGGAAGCTACAGCTACCTGAGGCAAGGAATGCCAAACGTTTAGAACGTTTTAAACAATCAAACAAGGAGAGGTTAGCGCGAGTTAATAAATATCGGCATGGCTCGCAATAAGTATGAAAAACAAAATATGCACAAGATGGAATGCAATCATAGACACGTGTTTCTGACTTATTAGTCGTCATCAGTATGATATAGCTAAACAGGAGCAATGCAACCAATTTGTGGCTATAATGTTAGAAGACCCTCAGGATTCGAGAGCCATGCCGATATTTATTAACTCGCGCTAACCTCTCCTTGTTTGATTGTTTAAAACGTTCTAAACGTTTGGCATTCCTTGCCTCAGGTAGCTGTAGCTTCCTCCGTGGATTTGTTAGTTGTTGCTCTCGAATCCTGAGGGTCTTCTAACATTATAGCCACAAATTGGTTGCATTGCTCCTGTTTAGCTATATCATACTGATGACGACTAATAAGTCAGAAACACGTGTCTATGATTGCATTCCATCTTGTGCATATTTTGTTTTTCATACTTATTGCGAGCCATGCCGATATTTATTAACTCGCGCTAACCTCTCCTTGTTTGATTGTTTAAAACGTTCTAAACGTTTGGCATTCCTTGCCTCAGGTAGCTGTAGCTTCCTCCGTGGATTTGTTAGTTGTTGCTCTCGAATCCTGAGGGTCTTCTAACATTATAGCCACAAATTGGTTGCATTGCTCCTGTTTAGCTATATCATACTGATGACGACTAATAAGTCAGAAACACGTGTCTATGATTGCATTCCATCTTGTGCATATTTTGTTTTTCATACTTATTGCGAGCCATGCCGATATTTATTAACTCGCGCTAACCTCTCCTTGTTTGATTGTTTAAAACGTTCTAAACGTTTGGCATTCCTTGCCTCAGGTAGCTGTAGCTTCCTCCGTGGATTTGTTAGTTGTTGCTCTCGAATCCTGAGGGTCTTCTAACATTATAGCCACAAATTGGTTGCATTGCTCCTGTTTAGCTATATCATACTGATGACGACTAATAAGTCAGAAACACGTGTCTATGATTGCATTCCATCTTGTGCATATTTTGTTTTTCATACTTATTGCGAGCCATGCCGATATTTATTAACTCGCGCTAACCTCTCCTTGTTTGATTGTTTAAAACGTTCTAAACGTTTGGCATTCCTTGCCTCAGGTAGCTGTAGCTTCCTCCGTGGATTTGTTAGTTGTTGCTCTCGAATCCTGAGGGTCTTCTAACATTATAGCCACAAATTGGTTGCATTGCTCCTGTTTAGCTATATCATACTGATGACGACTAATAAGTCAGAAACACGTGTCTATGATTGCATTCCATCTTGTGCATATTTTGTTTTTCATACTTATTGCGAGCCATGCCGATATTTATTAACTCGCGCTAACCTCTCCTTGTTTGATTGTTTAAAACGTTCTAAACGTTTGGCATTCCTTGCCTCAGGTAGCTGTAGCTTCCTCCGTGGATTTGTTAGTTGTTGCTCTCGAATCCTGAGGGTCTTCTAACATTATAGCCACAAATTGGTTGCATTGCTCCTGTTTAGCTATATCATACTGATGACGACTAATAAGTCAGAAACACGTGTCTATGATTGCATTCCATCTTGTGCATATTTTGTTTTTCATACTTATTGCGAGCCATGCCGATATTTATTAACTCGCGCTAACCTCTCCTTGTTTGATTGTTTAAAACGTTCTAAACGTTTGGCATTCCTTGCCTCAGGTAGCTGTAGCTTCCTCCGTGGATTTGTTAGTTGTTGCTCTCGAATCCTGAGGGTCTTCTAACATTATAGCCACAAATTGGTTGCATTGCTCCTGTTTAGCTATATCATACTGATGACGACTAATAAGTCAGAAACACGTGTCTATGATTGCATTCCATCTTGTGCATATTTTGTTTTTCATACTTATTGCGAGCCATGCCGATATTTATTAACTCGCGCTAACCTCTCCTTGTTATATATATATATATATATATATATATATATATATATATATATATATATATATATATATATATATATATATATATATATATATATATATATTTATATATATATATATATATATATATATATAAAGAAGTTTGGTATTATTGACTGACAATATGCAGACTTTAGTTTTTTATTGAGGTTGCAGTCATTTATTTCTAAGGGGCAGGGTAAGAGAAACTCTGTGTTATAATCAAGCTTTCGCAAAATTTATTTGCTTCGTCAGGATTAGCTTAAATTATTATATAGTTATAAATAAATACAACGAAATGAAAGAACATTGCATAAAAATTAGTACAAAAACTTACAACGTGAGGTTTGTTCCTTAATTTGACATTTCTACAAAACATAAAATATCTAAAAAAATCTTTATCCTAATGGTTTTCAAGTTTCAATGTTTTAATTTTTACAATTCATGATAAAAAATATGATTTAATAATTTAGTTCTAAATTTGACTAATGCCAGAAAGACACTTAAATAATGTCAAAAAGACACTCGTAGGTATTTGTTTATTTGATTTTAAGTTGTTAAGAACTAGATTTTTGATTATTACTTGCTTGTGCATTTTAAAATTTTAGAAGTTATAGATATATATATATTGAATACCAAATACCCAATAACCAAAAATATATTAAATACCAAATAAATATGTAAATGAATGAATGAATACCAAATACCTATATATATGGCATTTATAGATTTTGAAAAGGCATTCGACTCTATAGAACACTGGGCAGTGAAACAATCACTACACAATAGCAGAGTAGATTACAGGTATACAGAACTAATCTCTAATATATATAGTAAGGCCACAACTACGATCCAACTTGAAACAGAATACATATCTCATATCTATCAAAAGGGGCGTTAGATAGGGAGATACGATTTCGCCGAAACTCTTTAACCAAGCACTAGAAGACATTTTTAAGAGATTACAATGGGAAGAATATGGAATCATTATTAACGGCCAATATTTAAATCACCTAAGGTACGCTGACGACATTTTCTATATTCAATTTTATTATTTGTCCCAAGTATATGTATCATTCACTTCCTCTATTTGGTTTTGTTTAACTACGATTCTTAACTCATCTTCTTGATTTGTTATTACTTTTGTTTTGCTGTAATTCATATTTAATCCAACTTTACTGGCTTCTTGGTCTAATTGTTGTATCATTATTTGTATTTATCCCGTATCTGTAGCGATAAGGACGATGTCGTCAGCGTACCTTAGGTGATTTAAATATTGGCCGTTAATAATGATTCCATATTCTTCCCATTATAATCTCTTAAAAATGTCTTCTAGTGCTTGGTTAAAGAGTTTCGGCGAAATCGTATCTCCCTATCTAACGCCCCTTTTGATAGATATGAGATATGTATTCTGTTTCAAGTTGGATCGTAGTTGTGGCCTTACTATATATATTAGAGATTAGTTCTGTATACCTGTAATCTACTCTGCTATTGTGTAGTGATTGTTTCACTGCCCAGTGTTCTATAGAGTCGAATGCCTTTTCAAAATCTATAAATGCCATATATATAGGTATTTGGTATTCATTCATTCATTTACATATTTATTTGGTATTTAATATATTTTTGGTTATTGGGTATTTGGTATTCAATATATATATATCTATAACTTCTAAAATTTTAAAATGCACAAGCAAGTAATAATCAAAAATCTAGTTCTTAACAACTTAAAATCAAATAAACAAATACCTACGAGTGTCTTTTTGACATTATTTAAGTGTCTTTCTGGCATTAGTCAAATTTAGAACTAAATTATTAAATCATATTTTTTATCATGAATTGTAAAAATTAAAACATTGAAACTTGAAAACCATTAGGATAAAGATTTTTTTAGATATTTTATGTTTTGTAGAAATGTCAAATTAAGGAACAAACCTCACGTTGTAAGTTTTTGTACTAATTTTTATGCAATGTTCTTTCATTTCGTTGTATTTATTTATAACTATATAATAATTTTAGCTAATCCTGACGAAGCAAATAAATTTTGCGAAAGCTTGATTATAACACAGAGTTTCTCTTACCCTGCCCCTTAGAAATAAATGACTGCAACCTCAATAAAAAACTAAAGTCTATATATATATATATATATATATATATATATATATATATATATATATATATATATACAAAATGTTCGTTTTTCTAAATCTGACTGCATTTAAAATTGGGCCAAATCCCATCTTAAATTTTAAGAAAAGACTCGCCCATCCATATGTCAACCATCCATTTTGGTCAAAGGGTGGGGATTTTACGGCTCCTTCCATTTAGGGTCTGTTTTTCGTTCTCGTCAGGAAAAATCACAAAAATTTCGCAAATTTTAGTCCGACCTTTGCGGCTTCTGATAGTACTGATCATTAGCTTTCCAACGCATGTCCAATTATGAAAATCGGTTATACCATTCAAAAGTTACGGAGCTCAGAAATATGACTCAATTTCTATTTAAAAAGGGGAAAGTGTTTTAATGTATGTATTTGTGTGGAAAATTTACACCGATCTGAATTTTTTTCTGTGTTTCTAGAGGGGGTCAAGGCCGATTCAGAACGGGTGTGTAGTATGTGACTTTTGACCACCCATAAGCCAGCTATAGGACTATAAATAGGACAGCTATTATAGGTACGTACAAAACGGCATATTTTTTGGGGGTATATAGGTATATTGGGTTCAAGAAGAGACAAATATACCAAATCAATAGCGTTGAGTTAAGCTTTCAAATGGTCAGGATCAGATATATACAGTATAACCGAAAAACTGAAAAACTAAACTTAGAAAATTTTGGTTTTTCAACACTTACTCAAAATTTCAACCTACGAATTGCGTCAATAACTGAGCGTTTGTAGAAGAACTCTAGACGCGTCTAACGGTGTATATATAATCTATTTATATGTAATATATAAATCTATTACTTATGGGAAAAATGGTTTTACGAGCTAAATAATTCCTGCAATACCTTCAGTTATCATACTTGAACTTGATACCAATTATGAAAAGATATCAGATACTACTTATGAATACGTTTCAAACTCATGTTTAGTGATCAAAATCGGTTAAGCCGTTTAGAAATTATCAAACTCGAAAAGTATAGTCCATTTACCCGTTATCGCCGAAATAGTTTATGTAGTTGTAGTGGTTACGACGCTAAATTTGATCGGGCAATCCTAGTTCATTTGCCGGCCATCCCAATATTTTTTTATTCAATCCATTTCGAATAGAAAAAAATCTAGTGTACATTCGGTGTACACAAAAAATTATATTGAAAAAAAAGTATTAGGATGGTTGGGATATGAACTCTGATTATCCTATCACAAGTTTAGTGTCGTAACCAGTAGATCATTTGGGAGATAATGCGAAAGAGGTGACCATTTATAACTATTAACGTGTAATCGGGAAACATTACATTCAACTTCATATATTTATTTTATATAAAACTTTGAAAAACTCCTGATACAGGAATAAAAAACCGCTAAACGCCATAAAAATGAGTAGCGCATACCTACGTTATTTCAGCTACAATAGAGCTGATATGAATATTACGTGGCGCGAAAATGTATTTTCTATTTGATAAAAAATAAAATTTTAGTTTTCTTTTGAAAGATTTTTCCATAATATTTGCTAAATTTGAAGTACAAAAGAACATCTAAATGCAAAACTGTATTAACGTTATTTTTTATTATTGCATAACGCAAATATTATGGAAAAATAATTCAGAATAAAACTAGAATTTTATTTTCCATCAAAATGAAAATACATTTTCGCGCCACGTAATATTCATATCAGATCTTTTGCGGCGTTTAGCGCTTTTTATTCTTGTTGATAGATTTACTCTGAATAGATTTTATTGTTACGTTCCCCCTGGACAGGTCACATACACCTGCACTTTTTGTCATTCAATATTTTGGTGTGTCAAAGCTGCAGGTCCAGATCAACTACCAGCCGAAATTCTCGGAAATCGGCGGAAACTAATAGAGAAGGGGAAAATTCATGTTTTGGTAGAGTTAATCGACGTCATAAAATATACAACTGGAATAATACCAAATGAATGGTTGGTAACAACATTTGTTACCTTTCCAAACAAGAATAATGCCAAGAGTTGCTCCGATCATCGTACAATAAGTTTGATGAGTTACACACTCAAAATCCTGCTAAGAGTGATGCATAATAGAATATGCAGGAAACTAGATATAGACGCCAGCGATTCACAATTTGGATTCCGTAAAGGCCTAGGAACAAGGCATGCACTATTCGATCTTAACGTCGTCCTGTCGCAAAGATGTCTAGATATGAATCAAGAACTGTACGTGTGTTTTATAGACTATAGTAAGGCTTTTGATAGGGTTAGACATGACCAACTGATTGAAACATTCCAAAAAAGACGATTAGACCTCGAGAGATATAAGAACAATTTCAAACTTATATTATAGCCAAAAAGCAGTAGTGAGAATAGAAGACATTAGAAGAAATACAAATACAAAAAGGTGTTCGACAAGGGTGTATACTTTCACCAATATTATTTAATATATACTCGGGAGACATATTACCTAAGGCAATTGATGAACAAAACGTAGGCATAAGAATTAATGGCATAATCATAAATAACCTGAGACAAGCCGATGATGCAGCTCTTTTAGCCGAATCACCTGAAGACCTACAGATACTGCTTAATAAAGTGACCGCAGTCAGTGAAGAATATGTACTATCGCGCAACATAAGCAAGACGAAATATATGATTGTAATAACAAAGACAACTCCGGACATTCGTGAGATATATGGACAGAATCAGTCTATTAAAAGAATAAGAGAATTCAAAACCTAGGTACAACCATTAATGAAAACAATGACAGCTCTCAAGAAATATGAATCAGGATCGAACAGGCCAGAAGTACATTTACAAGAATGAAGAGGCTTCTCTGGTGTCGGGACTTAAACCTTGAGTTAAAAATACGACTGCTGAGGTGCTATCCGTATTATACAATGGGATGGAAGCGTGGACATTGAAAGAAAATTGACGTGAGGAGACTAGGGATGGCAAAAAAATTACACGTCGCGATGTTACACATCGATATATCGTATCATATGATACATCCAATGAAGATATCGATATACGATATATATCAGAGAAAATATATGGATATATGCGTTATATCGATATATTCTTATATAATTAATTAAAATAAAAGAATTACTAAAATAAACTACTAAAAATGTAAATTATAAAAAATAATAAGCAAAAGCATGAGTTTTCTTCAAAATTTAAAAGTAAAGATGCACTTACGTATAAGATCCTTTAATATTTTTAATACACACACAACAATATCAAAAGAAATATAGTATCGTATCAATACAGAATTTTTAAAACTATTACATTAAAAAGTACTTAAATTATAATTATATGTATGTTTATATACAGTGATGAGCGCACTAATAACCGGCAAAATAACGCAAAAGATGGAAAACATATTAAGTTGTGAGATAAAAGAGATGAACCAAGTGGAGGTGTTAAATTTGGCGATAGTAACTTATTGATTGACATTATATTGATTGTGTCCCACCTTTAGACGTATCGGACGAATTTGAGAAATGCCACTGTCACAGTGACATTTTTAGTTGAAGTACTCCTCTGCTACGTCTAAAGGTGGCAAACAATCAATATAATGTAAATTTATATGTTACTATCGCTAAATTTAACAACTCTACTAGTTTTATTTCTTTTTGTCTCACAATTTAATATGTTTTCCATCTTTTGCGCTATTTCGCCGGTTATTAGCACGCTCATCACTGTATATTTATGTCTTATGTATTTTTATATACAGAGTGGGCCAAAGAAAAGAGTCCACCTCGATATTTGGCAGTATTTATCAGATTTTAAGGAATTAAAAAAAAACAGATCAATTTTTAATCTAAGGGGGACACATTTTTATGGTACATATATCTGTCATTTGTCAACCCCCTCCCTTCCACTTCCCCCACCCTTCCACTTCCCCCACCCCTTATTTTTAAATAGGGAATAGGGGTCGTGTGCTAGCTCATTTGAAAGGTTATTCAATTCTCTATTCAGTAATATTAACATTGACATAATCATTTACACAGGGTGTCAAAAAAATTATTTTGAATTAAATTAATTGACAAAAAAAAGAAGAATGTATGTAATTTATTTAACTCAGAATACATTCTTCTGCGGACAGAAAACAGAAAAATGTTTATTTGATAAATAAACATTGTTTGTTGCTTAAATTCAATATTCAACCTACCAAGAGGCAAATGGGTGGCAGCTGGAGCATTGAAATTAAGCGAAAAGCAATGTTTATTTATCAAAAAACATTTTTTTCTGTTTTTCGACAGCAGTAGAATGTATTTTAAATTAAATAAATTACATACATTCTTCTTTTTGTGTCAATTAATTTAATTAAAATATTTTTTTCTTGGACACCCTATATAAATAATTATATTAATGTTAATATTACTGAATAGAGAATTGAATAACCTTTCAAATGAGCTAGCACACGACCCCTATTCCCTATTTAAAAACAAGGGATGGGGGAAGTGGAAGGGAAGGGGTTGACAAATGACAGATGTATGTACCGTAAAAATGTGTCCCCCTTAGATCAAAAATTGACCTGTTCTTTATTTCCTTAAAATCTAATAAATACTGCCAAATATCGAGGTGGACTCTTTTGTTTGGCCCATTATGTATAATATGTATTTATGAATATATTTCAAAATAAATTTAATTCTTGTGGCAGTGAATTCAAAAATATTATAGAAAAATTCAATAATAGGTATCTACTTGGACTTGGACGAATTCTCGATAGTAGATGGTAAAAACGAAATGTTTGATTCCAACCCAGTAAAATATTGACATCTTGAGTTTTAGGGTTTTAGTAAATTAAATACAATACAATTATTATAAAACTTTATAGACTGTACTACGTGAACGTAACAAATGCTAAATTTGAAATCGTTTTATTAGGGTTTACATAGCGTGCCCACTTGGAAAACATTGTTAAAAGTTAAAAATCATTATACACGGTGTCCCGAAAAGATTGGTCATAAATAATACCAGACATTCTGGGGTCAAAAATAGTTCGATTGAACCTAACTTACCTTAGTATAAATGTGCTCATAAAAAAAGTTACAACCCTTTCAAGTTGCAAAATAAAAATCGATTTTTTTCAATATATCGAAAACTGTTGAAGATTTTTTTATTGAAAATGAACATGTATCATTTTTATGGCAGGAACATCTTAAAACAAAATTATAGTGAAATTTGTCCACCCCATAAAAATTTTATGGGGGTTTTGTTCCCTTAAACCCCCCCCCCCCAAACTTTTGTGTACGTTCCAATTAATTCATTATTGTGGTACCATTAGTTAAACACAACGTTTTCAAAACTTTTTTGTCTCTTAGTATTTTTTCTGTAAGCCAGCTTTTATCAAGATGCGGCTTATTTTTTTAAATATTAACATAAAAATATTATGGGAGTTTTGTTCCTTTAAACCCCCCAAATGTTTGTGTACGTTCCAATTAAACTACTATTGTGGTACCATTAGTAAAACACAGTGTTTTTAAAATTTTTTTGCCTCTTAGTCTTTTTTGATAAATCACATTTTATCGAGATGTGGCTTCTTTTTCAAAATACATATACCTAAAAATGTAAATTATAGATAAATTTTCAGATTATTAACAAGTCTACAGTATTTCTCATGATCATCTTTCAGTGCGTCACAGTTTTTCGATTTCTTTCTAACGCATTAAATTGTATGTGACAAAAAAAAGGCACGTCGGTGATTACATTTCGTCGGTGACATTTTTATAACTTTTATTCTAGTTATTCTAGTTGTCGATAGATGGCGCCATAATAAAAAAATAATTTTTTTTAATTAGATAATAATATTACAAATATAATCTGTATAATTTATAAGACTATACAAATCAAAGAAAATACCATTTTATAAATGCAAGAAACACATTTGATTTGTTTTTATTCCACATTGAAAATAAAATGTGACAACTGTCAGATTTAACTAAAATGACATATTAGAATAAATGTCATAAATGTGTATTATCACGGACTTACCCTTTTTCCTATCATTTGTTACGCACTGAAAAATGATCATGAAAAGGACAATATAACCGTACTTAACCATATACAAATATATGTGGTGGATTCGACAAATATTCAAAATATCTCGATAAACACCGGCTTATCGAAAAAGTACTAAGAGGCAAAAAAGTTTTAAAAACATTGTGTTTAACTAACGATGCCACAATAATAATTTAATTGGAACGTACACAAAAGTTTGGGGGGGTTTAAGGAAACAAAACCCCCATAAAATTTTATGGGGTGCACAAATTTTACTTTAATTTTTTTTAAGATGTTGCTGCCATAAGAATGCCACATGTCCATTTTTAATAAAAAATCTCTAAAAGCTTTCGATATAAGAAAAAAAATCGATTTTCATATTGTAACTTCAAAGGGATGTAACTTTTTTATGTGCACTATTGTATATAGGAAAGTGAGGTTCAATCAATCTATTTTTGACCCCAGAATCTGTGATATAATTTATGACCAATCTTTTTGAGACACCCTGTATATATGGTACTACTAGGAGAGTGCAATTAGAACAAAATATGCATTGTTTCGAAAAAATTCAAACAAGCTTATATTTTTCTAAAACTTGTTTTGTTAGTTTATATACATTTTAAAGTAGAAAGTTCTACTCGCAGATTTGGCCGCTAATTGTTTATTAATTGTTTAAACAATAACAATTGTTTTGTGTAAATAATTTTAAAAATATAATTTTTTTAAGCTCCATTTAATTTACAATCTGTTATCACTCGTAACAATAAGTAAATTTTATGACAATTATTAGAAGAACAAATGACATGTAGGAATTCTCTCCAGTGAGAGGCTTCCTTTAACATATAATTAACAAGCAAAGTTAATAATGTAGTGGTAAATGTTAATTAATTTTATTTAAATCTGTTTAAGAAGTCTGTAGGCTTAAAACGCTTTAGTCGACGCACTTCATCGTTGACATTAAACAGTTCGCGCACTAAGTGATTAGAGAGAGCACTAGTTTTGTTTTTGTATTTTTCACTGTACTTTGTGACTTCAGTTTTTATGGATTAAACTTGGAGGTCTTTTTCTATGTTGTTCGAAACATACCACGGAGCATTGGCTATAATTCGAAGAACTTTGTTCTGGAATCTTTGTAGGATTTCTAGGTTTGAATTGCTAGCAGAACCCCATAATTGAATTCCATACGTCCATTGATTTATTTGTGAGATTTAATTGTGATTTTCTGCCAATAAGCCAGTAAAGTTGTCTTAGTTTGAGACCCAATTGTTTTCGTTTTGTAAATATATGTGTTCTCCATGTTAATCTTCTGTCAAGATGTAAACCTAAATATTTGACTTCATTTCTGAGTAATTATTTGATTATTTAATAACACTGCTGGACATATACCTCTTCTTAGTGTAAAGGTAACATGGATTGATTTTGTCTCATTAACTCGAATTTTCCATTTTTTTAACCATGCTTGGATATTATTAAGGCTGGCTTGTAAGTTTCTTGAGGCAGTTACTGGATCATGATGTGAGGCGAGTATTGCAGTGTCATCTGCAAAGGTTGCTGTTATTGTAGTTCTTGAAGTTGGTAGATCTGCAGTAAAAAGCTGGTACAGCATTGGTCATAACACGCTGCCTTGCGGTACTCCTGATTTTATTTGGTATAATTCTGAATATTCTGAATGGTATTTAACTGAAAAGAATCTGTCAGATAAGTAAGACTTTAGAAGTTCATAATACGGATGAGGCAATAGGTTTTTTAGTTTATAGAGTAGACCTTTGTTTGTGCCAGACTTTATCGAACGCTTGGCTTATGTCAAGAAACGCTGCTGAGCAATATCGCTTATTTTCAAAGTCGTTGCTGACATGTTTTACTAATCTATGGACTTGCTCTATGGTTCCATGTTCTTGTCTAAACCCAAACTGATGTTCTGGTATGAGATTTTTGCTATCTAGTATTGGCTTGATGCTTTTCATTATTAATTTTTCCAGCATTTTGGAAAGCACATGCAGTAAACTTATTGGCCTATATGATGTTAATTCCTCTAGTTTTTTCCTGGTTTTGGGATCATAATTATTATAACTGCCATTTTCAGTTGTTGCGGAAAATAATTTAATCTTATTATTGCATTAAAAATTTGTAATATTGCCGTTATTCCTTTCTTTGTTAATTCTTGTAGTATCCTACCCGTTATCAGATCATAACCAGGAGCTTTTTTAGGATTAATTTCTTTCATTATTACATCTTTAACTTCATTGTACGTAAATTTCGGTATGGGCAGCTCCATTTGGTAAGGTTCATTTAGTCTATTTATTTCCTCCAATTCTTCAAGTGTTGATTCCAAGCTGTTTGGTTGAAAGACTTGTGAGAGATAGCCACCAAAGGCATCTGCCTTCTCCATGTTATTTCTTGCCCATTTGCCATTGTTTTTTATTGGTGGTATTGGTGTCTGAGGACTTTTTAGTTTCCTTGTGGCTTTCCATAGTGAGTAGTCGGTGGCTTCTGTTGGTGTAAGCTCTTCTAAGTATCTTTGTATAGAATCATTTTTTACTTCAAGTAATATTTTTTTTAGTTCCCTTGCTGCTTTATTAAATTTATTTTTATTGCTCACTGTTCTGTTTTGTTGTCAATTTCTTCTTAGCCTTCTTTTCTTTAAATTTTTTCTTTTATAGTTGGAGGGCAGGATTCTTTTCTTGTTGACTGTTTGTAGTTTGAAGTTGCTGCCCATGAAGCTTTCTGTATGTTTTTTATGAGGTTAGTTATCGCCCATTCAATATCTGCAGGTGTTTTTAATGGTATTTTTAAATCTATTGCTTCATCTAATACTTCTTGAAAAGTATCCCAATTGGTCTTTTTATTGCACAGAGCGGGTGGATTTGGATTCTGAGTTATATCGGAGTACATGTTCATAAGGACTGGAGTGTGATCCGAAGACATGTCTAAGCTGGATGTTGCTGTGACTAGTTTACTGTCAATTCCTTTTGTGATATAGAAATCAAGAAGGTCTGGCATTTTATAAGGGTCCGAAGGCCAATATGTGGGTTCTCCTGTTGACAGGTAGTTTAGATTATTGCACTGCATTGCAGTTAGTAGTTCACGACCCTTAGTAGTTGTAACTCTCGCACCCCATACTGTGTTTTTAGCGTTGTAATCTCCACCCGCTATAAATTTGTTTCCAAGCGTTTTGAAGAAAATCTCATAGTTGTCTCTTTTATTGTTGTGCTTGGGAGGGCAGTATACAGCAGATATTTTGGTGATTCCAGTAACTCCTTCTATTGCAATAGTAGTGGCTTTTAGGTGATTTTCTGTAAATCTTTCCAATTCGTGATGTTTGATTGAGTTTCTTATTAGTATTGCTGTGCCTCCATATGCAGTCTCATCTGGATGGTTGGTAAAGTAAATTTTGTAGTTAGCTAGGGCTAGGTGACTTTTATTTGTGAAGTGAGTTTCAGTAGCTAGCATGACATCTATTTCATTGTTGGTTATGAAACTTTTGAGTTCATGAGTATGCTGGTTTAAGCCGTTTGCATTCCATAATGCAAAATATAATGCATATTAAAAATATAATTAAATTCATCATTTTACTCTGATCTAATATATTTCTATTTTGTTTTTGATTATGCTGAATCCGAATATGACATTGCAATTTGAAAAATCTTATGCAGAAGTTCTTATTCAGTATGTCTGCGTAGCTAGGAACCACATGGAAAACTTTTTCATTATCAATTTTACGAAAAAAAAGTTATTCTTCATAAAATGCTCTGGATAGTCAAAAATCTAAAACTAAACCATCAGATATCAAATTTTATCAATTTTATACGAGTTATGTCAAAAATATGAATTTCGTTAAAGAATAAAGTACCTTTATATTCCAGAATATCAAAAATGCTATTATCAACAGTTGTTTGAAATTAAAAACTATGTTTAAATATACACTGGCGGGCAAAAAATTTAGGTCACTAGATGAATAATACACGTTTGATGCCTCGAATTTCCTCAACCTGTTGTCCGATTTGAGTGATTTTTAGTATCTTATAGCTTTACTATTTAAGAAACTCAATGTATTAATATTGTTGCCAGACAGGTAAATGTCATTTTATATCGGGTGTAACAATCATACTGTGTTTTTTTCTTAAAATTCGGAACACTCTGTGGAATTTTATAACATAGATATAATATTGAAATTAAAACTCAATTGTAGCCATAGGCTTTCTTAACATTTTCTTTTTTGATTCATTTGCTTATGTTGGATAATAAAAAAGTTAGTTATTTTAACAACTAGCCATGTTCTTCATCAATACAGGGTGTTTCTAAATAAGTGTGACAAACTTTAAGGGGTAATTCTGCATGAAAAAATAATGACTGTTTGCTTATGGACATATGTCCACAAATGCTTCGTTTACGAGATACGGGATGTTGAATTTTTTCTTACAAACTGACATTTTATTTGTTGCTCTAAAACGGGTTGATATATGCAAATGAAATTTGGTAGGTTTTAAGAGGTAGTTATTGCAAATTTTTTGACATACAAATAAGAATTTTATATTCACCATTGGCGTGCATACGCGTATAAATATTTTAGATACATCCCATATGCACGCCAATGGTGAATATAAAATTCATAATTGTATGTCAAAAAATGCGCAATAACTACCTCCTACAACTCACTTATTTAAAAACACCCTGTATTGATGAAGAACATGGCTACTTGTTAAACTACCTAACTTTTTTATTAACTAACATAAGCAACTGAATCAAAAAAGAAAATGTGAAGAAAGCCTAAGGCTACAATTGAGTATTAATTTCAATATTTTATCTATGCTATAATATTCCACAGAGTGTTACGAACTTTAAGGAAAAAACACAGTATGATTGTTACACCCGGTATAAAATGACATTTACCTGTCTACCAACAATATTAACACATTAAGATTCTAAAATAATAAAGCTATAACATACTAAAAAATCACTCAAATCAGACAACAGGTTTAGGAAATTCGAGACATCAAACGTGTATAATTCATCTCGTGACCTAAATTTTTTGCCCGCCAGTGTACAATTACATCATTCTAAGCATAAAAAAATTTTCAATTTTTTCTCAAATTACGGATACTACTTTATTTTATGATAACTATTACTTTACTTTACTGATACTTTATGATAACTATTTTATTATCACTTTTACGAAAAAAAAGTTATTCTTCATAAAATGCTCTCCCTGGTCTAAAATCTAAGATACAACCATCAGATATCAATTTTTTTAAATTTTATACGAGGTATGTAAAAAATATGAATTTTTCTTAAGAGTTAAGTGCCTTTATTATTCACAATATTTTAATTAGAAGGATGTAATTGAACACTAAACAATTGTTTAATTCCAAACAACATTTTTTAATAACAATTTTCGATATTGTGAAATGTAAAGGTACTTTACTCTTGAGTGAAATTCATATTTTTTGACGTACCTCGTATAAAATTAATTAAATTTGATATTTTATGATTGCATCTTAGATTATATACGATGCAGAGTATCTTATAAAGAATAACTCTGATAATAAAAATAGTTATTAATAGGTTCCAAGTTACGCAGACATACTGTATAAGAAACATCAAAGAAACATGAAACGTAAAACATGAAACATAAAATGTGAAACACGTTTCATGAAAATAAAACAATGCTAAACAAATAGAAGTCCGCATACCAATGAAACTAGTGTGATTCATGCGTGTGAAACATTTTTATCTTCCGAAGGCGCACACCAAAGAAACATGAAACGTGAAACACGTTTCGTGGAAATAAAACACTGCTAAATAAATAGACGTCCGCATATCTATGAAACGAGTGTGATTCATGCCCATGAAACACTTTTATCTTCTTGAAACGTGTTTCATGAAATAGGACGTGTTCTATTTTTCGATATCAGTTTCATTGTTTTAACTAATTAATTACATGCGTAAAATGAATTCTGACCAAGAATTTAATATTGTATGGGATTCTGTGGTGAAACAGAACGAAGAGTTGAAGAGCTGAAGTGGTACTCGAATAGACAATAACAAGAAAATATCGTTTTTTTAAACCAGGATCCACAATAAAACAATGTGAATGTTTGCATACTCATTCTATAAAATGATTGAAATTTAGCAAGATGATTATTTAATTCGTTTGCAACCAAATATTATGTACTATGATTATGATTTTTTAACAGTAATAAAAGAGTTGCCACAACAGCAACGACCTCGTCAATCACTTTACATTATTTACTATACAAATTTTATATTTGTTTCTTTGATTAGTATATTAGTGTAGGAAACAGAGATTAAACTTCGCCAACTCAACACGAGTCCGGTATTATTTTTTTCTGGTATATCAAGGGGTGCTTATTATTAGACTAACTTTTTTTAAAAGATTTGCCCCGGAACAGCCATTTTCATTCCTTTAAAGGGGGTAGGGAAAATCCTACTCCATCAGTAGGGGTTTTTAAAAATACATTTACATATTATGGTTATTGCAACATCCCTGCGGAAACTACCCCTATCCCTGAAAATAAGTTTGACGAGCATGTTTTTACGATTTTCTCATTACCTATATATTTTTTTGAAACAACGCTTATACAGAACTAAAGACCACTATTTGCTCTACAAATAAGGTCCTTTGCATTTTTTTCGTATAAGCAACCGTTACGGCGGCATCAGAAATGCTTTGGCGGGCTCCAGTTTTTGTTTTTTTTTTTCGTCACCTATTAATTTTATTAATAATATACCTTTGACAAATAAAAGAACACACTGTCTGCTACATATTATGACCTATATATATTTAACTTTCTTTGCGCCTTAAAGCCACAGTGGTGGCCCAGAGTCAATTTTTGCATATTCTCTTAATTCATTTTCCTTTTTTTGGGTGGTTTCGGGGAAAATATGGGGGTGAATTATACAAATTTGTAAATAATACTTGTACATGGGTAATCGCTGAAAGTTTTTTTACGCTAGCATGAGCGGTTCAGATGGTATATATAAAAAGGGGCTTTTAAAATTTAACTCCCTGTAATTAAAAAATGGACAAATACCCTTAAATGAAACCTATACCAAAAAAATCAGACATTTATTTGTGATTAATTGCCGCTTGGTTGCTTCTTGATTCCCATTACGGTTAGGGAAAAAAAAATTTTTTTAAACTTCTTTTTTACAAACTTGTCAACTTTGGGGCGCCATCTCCGCTAAACGGTGTGTGATAGATATATGCTGTCGCGGAATAAATTGTAGGAAATATAGTCCTCTTCATATTTCTATTGAGGAATTTTTTGCAATGACGTACAGGAAGGGCTACGTTTCGCAAAAACGACAAACTACACCCTTTAAAGGGATGAAAATGGGTGTTCCGGGGCGAAATTTTGTAAGAAAAAGTTAGTCTCATTAAAAGCACCCCTTGATATACTGAAAAAAAATATAACTGGACTTATTTGCGAAGTTCAACCTTTGTTTCCTACACTATATAACATGAAACGGTTTCGTTCTTCACGATTTATTTGTTTCATGTTTCACGTTTCTTTGATACATATTAAAAAGCAATTAAAGAGCGGCGCCGACAGCAACGACCACGTCACTATCCATTGCCGACTATACAAATTTTATTTTTGTTTTATCGATTAGCTTATCACATGAAACGGTTACTTTTTTTTTTAAATTTATTTGTTTCATGTTTCACGTTTAATGTTTCACGTTTCATGTTTCTTTAGCCTAAGAGCTAAAAAAATTTTTTTTGCTGAACATTTATTATTGTTGAAACTTATTATTAAATGTATTTTAGGTAAGTTTTACAGAAAAAAGTTTTGATCACTTTGTATAAACATTTTTTTAGCTGGTAATTTTCGGTTTTTGTATTACATTTTTGTTATCTTTCTTAATTTTCTCAAAAATAAATAGTTTATTTCATTTCTAAAGTAAAATAATTTAGTGCATTTTAAAGACTACATCCTAAACTTTAAAAAAGCACTTATAAAACTGTAATAAATCTGTTCAAACTTGAATAATACCGTCTTAAAGTGGTGGTAATTCTATAAAACTACGAAGATTTCAAAAATTACATTTTTTGAGACGTTATATCATGTGAATTAAATTTTTGAGATTTTTTTTTTTGAATGAAACATTATTTAGTAAGATGCTTGAAAGGTAAATTGTGCAAAATTGAGAGTTTTATAAGAAAAATTGTATTAGTTACACATTTTTAAATCATTTTAAAAAAAAATTCATGTAAGGCTCACTTTCCGCCCACACCGTACTTATGCCCATATATTTTATTTCCTTTTATTATATCCATAAGATAGCTTAATTATTCTTCTTTCATGTTCACTTTGTAAAATTTCATTTGATCCATTGGTTAAGGAATTACATTAAAATAACTCAATGCAAAAAAAATATTTTAGGAAAAACCCTAATTTTTCCCCTCGCCTGGCAAGGTCTTATGCTGTTCAGAATAGCCTGTCATTGTACACATTTCTTCTAAATGACTTACTCAAACACATACTTAAATTTAAACTTTACAGGAGAAAGTTTATTTTACCCCTAAACTATGCACTTTTCGATTAACCTGGTAGATACACGTGCAGGGCTGATGCCTGCCAGGTCATGGTTTTTAGCCTTGATGTGCTATGAATTATCACTATTCAAATTTCTAGCCTTACAAGAACACTGTTACTCGGAGGGTGCACTAGCTCTTAGACTTAGACTATTACTGCTGAGCGGTGTTGTATAGTAGTCTGGGCAGATTATCGGAGAATAGGCCATTTTTGGAAAAAGTTATTTACCAGCAATTTTATGGCTGGAATCGAATGTTATGATTGTATATATTAATAATATAGGTATGCAAAGTCCACAGACAGTGTACTACTTTTTAATAAACAAAATGGCGCCCGAAAATCGTGTTTTTTTTCAATTTTTGCTCTATAACTCCAAAGATTTTAACTTTACACCAAAATCGCTTAAATAAAAATTCACCGTAATTAAATTCTGCATAGAGACGTGATTTTCCCGATTTACTTTGATGAAAATTTTCCCCGCAAAATGCGGGTTTCTCCAACAAAATCTTTAATTTTCAACTAAAATTTTAGATACGTGATTGTTTATCAATAATTAAATAACTTGTCAATATAAAAGCCCTCTTTGTATAGATTTTAAGCGGCCTCAGGAATATTTTAAAATTATAAACATTTTTTTGGCTTTTAAACAAATAGAATATCTCGGGAAATATTAAATTAAATTAAATCATAAAAACGGTGTTGGAAATAAAGCGGTAGGACGCTAGTTTTAAAAGAATAACGTTTAATAGTGATTAGTGGTTCCTGAGATACAATCGGTCAAAGTTGACCGGCATTTACGGAAAAGATATAAACAATAGGATCATAAACTTCGAACCATCACCTTTTTATTTTTGTCCTCGTTCTCCGCACCAATTTTCATATCTTTAAAATACTCATAACATATGGTATTATAATAAAAACTATCGATATTACTAGTTAAAATTGCCAAAATTAGCAAAATTCCAATCAAAAATTTGGTTGGAGAAAATGTAATCTCAAAGTTCAACGGTATACGTTAAAAAAATGCATTTTCTCGGCTTCCCATGTAGCAATTTTCTTCATTCTTTTTTTGTTCCCAAGTAACTCTAGTAGAACCATCTAACTAACGCATTATTAAATCTCAAACTTGCTTTTGTTTTGTTATAATAAATTAATTTATTGATTTTAACATGTTTTAACAATTTTAATTTGCTTAAATAAAGATTCTTTAAATAATTATACAGCTTTCAAATGAGAATATTTGTGTTTTTAACGGTAAAAGGTACACTTGTAGTAATTTTACCTAAAAAAAGTCTACAACTGGAAAAAGTATGTAGTTTTCTTTTCTTATAAATAAATTAATCTATTATAACAAAACAAAAGCAAGTTTGACATTTAATAATGCGTTAGTTAGATGGCTCTACTTAAGTTACTTGGGAACAAAAAAAAATGCAGAAAATTGCTCCATGGCAAGCCGAGAAAATGCATTTTTTTAACGTATACCGATTTTGAACTTTGAGATTACATTTTCTCCTACTTATTATAGTTTTTATTATAATAATATATGTTATGAGTATTTTAAAGATACGAAAATTGGTGTGGACAAAGAGGACAAAACTAAACAGGTGATGGTTTGAAAATTATGATCCTATTGTTTATATCTTTGCTGTAAATGCCGGTCAATTTTGACCGGTTGTATCTCAAGAAACACTCATCACAATAAAACGTTTTCTTCTTTTAAAAGAAGTATCCTGACGCTTTTTTTCCAATACCGTTTTGATGATTTAATTTAATTTAATATATCCCGAGATATTCTATTTGTTTAAAAGGCAAAAAATTGTTTATAATTTTAAAATATTCCTGAGGCCGCTTATATACTTCAATTTCAATTCTGTAAAGTAGGTACATTAGATAGGTATAGTGCCTTTTTATACAAAAATCATAGTTATTCTTATGTATCGTAATTATTATGGGTATTATAGTGACCGTAAATTTTTAATTAACAATTCGAATGTTGCTAAACTTTTTATTCCATTTCTATGGGCTTCTGGAATTATTATCTATACGAAAAGAGCTTTTATATTTCCAAGTTATTTAATTATTAATAAACAATTACTTGTCTAAAATTTTAGTTGAAAATTAAAGATTTTGTTGGAAAACCCCGCATTTTCCGGGGAAAATTTTCGTCGAAGTAAATCGGGAAAAACACGTCTCTATGAAGAATTTAATTACGGTGAATTTTTATTTGGGTGTTTTTGGAGTAAAGTTAAAATCTTTGGAATTATAGAGCAAAAATTTCAAAAAATACGATTTTCGGGCACCATTTTGTGTATAAAAAAGTAGCACACTATCTGCGGACTTTGCATACCTATATTATTAATATATACAATCATAAGATTCGATTCCAGCAATAAAATTGCTGGTAAATAACTTTTCCTTGTATTTTGCTAATTAGCCCAGAGTATAGGTACATACACTTGTACTACTAGCCCAGTAAATGAACGGGAATTACGGCGATACCGTGTAATTTTCAGGGGCAACTCCGAATTGCGTGAAAATTTGGATTTAGGTTCTACTTACCCTCCACTTCAAAGTTAAAATTGTGCCGTTGGTTGCTTTTACTTGGGGGGTGACAGTCACTCCTTTTTGGGGGGTGAAAAAACATACGTTCAAGATAAGACCGAAAATGGATAAATTGACTGGTTAAGCAACTTTTGTTCTATTAAGTTTTTATGTAATTCAATACTTTTTGAGTTATTTGCAATTGAAAATGATTATTTTTCGACAAAAAACTATATTTTCAGAGCGTTTTTCGCAAATAATTCAAAAAGTAAATAGTTGATCGAAAAAAAATCCTTAGCAAAAGTGTAGCTTATAAAAAACCGAAAAAAAATGGTGTATCAGTAAAGTCTATTAATCGAGTAAAAACAAAGTTGTAGCTCATGAAAAATACATTCTTATTCGTCTAATTCCAAATCGAATATTTCAAGGTGAAATCACCGAAAAATTAAGCACTTTTCGGGAAAAATTCATTCAAACTTTTTTAAAGTGTTTATAAAAAGCTTTATTTTATTTGTTTATAAAAGTTTCTAGCACTAAATATAACCGAGTTAAGTTCAAAATAAAGTTGGCCCTCTTTTTTTTTGGTAAAATAAATCATGAAAATCTCCCCGTGTTTAGCTCCCAAATGAAATTAGTCGCTACCGCTTTACAAACAATTTACTTACTTATCTATTTTTTATATGATTTGTCCGTCTCACCGGTTTAAAGTGCTTATTTTTGAAAGGGGTATAATAGTTGAAAAAGCTTGAACGGGTCACTAATCACGAGTGTATGCAAATTTTGAACAGCCATATCTTAGCCAATTTTTGTCTTACGGAAAAACAAAATGAAACTAGCATATTTATAATAGCAAAACCTACATTTTTTTACTCTTTAAGATTTTTCTTATCACTAATACTTTTTAAGTTATTTTGAAAAAAAGAAATTTTTCAAAAATTTATTAAAATTTTTGTTTTAATATACAGTAATCCCTCATTATACACGGACTCATCAACCGCGGTTTCACTTATCCACGGTTGCGATATCTGTTGAATCTTTAATGAGAATATTTGATTATTTTTATATATTTTTTATAATTTGACCAGTCGCGTTAAATTATTCATGATACGCCACTGGCGCTTGTTCTTAGTAACAATACTATGGCAATTAGTTTATAGTTCGGAAGGTTTAAAATACCGGCGAATGTAGAGGCTGATCTCAGCGTCTTTATTTTTGTTGATATGATAATACTATTTCACAGATATGCAATTACATATTTTGTACTTCCACATTTCTCGTTTTAACGTCGAAATTACATAGTTTTGATATATAATTGGGATTATATGTCATATTCTTCTTTGGATCGTGGATTCCTCACCAACCACGGTTTCACCAACCACACCTTTCTCTTCGGAACGTAACCCCCGCGGTTGAAGAGGGATTACTGTAAAACCAATTTTTTTAAAAAATAAGCACTTCAAACCAATCAAACTTACAGGTCATATAAACAATACACATGCAGTTAAAATAAATGGTAAAGCGGTAACAATTAATTTTTTTAGGGTGCTAAATAGAGGGAGGTTTTACGATTTTTTTACCAAAAAAAGGGGCAACTTTTTTTTTCAGTGTAACTCATTTATTTTTTATGCTAGAAGCTTTTGTAAAAAATAAATATAAAGCTTTTTTAGATACTTTAAAAATACGCCAGTCAATGGGAGCAAGAATAGGATATTACTTCCGAATTCTATCCTACTGCATGGATTTTAATGAAATTTTGAAAAAATAGCCTCTACTTATCTTCTAATTCAAAGTCTACCGATGTGTGCTTTTATCTTGGGGGTGGTTCCCACCCCTTCTTAGGGGTGAAAATTTTTTTGGTTAAAATAACTACGGAATTCGCTAGAAAACCTAATTCTAAGCAAAAACTGTTCTATAATTTTTTTTGACAACTCAAAATACCTTTTGAGCTATTCGTGGTTGAAAATTGGCATTTTTCATTGAAACTAACACCTTTTCGAACGGTTTTTTGCAAATACTTTAAAAACTATACATCTAACTAAAAAAACTATATAAAACATTTTTGTAGGTTATAAAAATACAAAGAGACGCTTGCCTTCACAAGTCTTCCACTTATAATACAAAAAGAGATATGGTAGGTGAAAAGAGTTTGTTTTTTTGGTACATGCCCAAATTGGTATATTTAACTTGAAATAACAGAGAAACGGTCGATTTTAGGTGTATAATGTTATGAATACCTTTTGTAGTGCCTTAAACGACCTTTAAAATTAGCAATATTAAAGATCCCTTTCATTCAAACTAAGCGAGATATGCTGCAAACAGAATTGATAACTAATGTATTTTAAGAAAAAATGAGAATTGATTTTAACCCCCATCCACCAGTATGTAAATGCATCGTTTTCCTTCCACAGTACCTTTTATTATAGTGTTATTTCTATGTTCAAAAAGTTAGACGGGTTTAAAAGGAATGGTTAAAAAAAATCAAATCAAATTATAGAGCGCATTTTTAAATTTTCTTAAAAATCTTCCTTTTTCTCCATGTAACTTGAAAATTATAAGAGATACAGTAATGAAAAATAAAAACGAATTTTTTATCTAAAAGAACCCCACATTTTTGTTCGTATATTTTTTTCGTATCTCTTATCATTTTCGAGTTACATGGAGAAAAAGGAAGATTTTCAAGAAAATTTAAAAATGCGCTGTATAATTTGATCTTATTTTTTCAAAAACCGTTCATTTTAAACCAGTCCAAATTTTTGGACATAGAAATAACACTCTAATAAAAAGTGTTTTAAAAGCAAAACGATGTATTTTAATTCTGATGGATGAGGGGTTAAATATACTTCTCATTTCTTCTTAAAATACATTAGTCATCAGTTTTTTGTAGCATATCTCGCTTAGTTTGAATGTAATCGACATTTAATATTGCTTATTTTAAATGCCTTTTCAAGCACTACAAAAGTTATTACTATCATTATGCATCTAAAATCGACCGTTTCTCTGTTATTTCAAGTTGAATACGCCGGTTTTGAGCATGCACCAAAAAAACAAACTCTTCTCACCTGCCATATCTCTTTTTGTATTATAACTAGAAGATTTATAAAGGAACGAATCTCTTTGTTTGTATATAAGGTATACCCTATTCCACGAATATACGCCTGTTTTGGATTACTTCGACAACGAATATTTTACTGTGCAAAATAAGAAGAACGAAAGTAAATTGCAAATTACATTGTTGTTTATTGGAATAATTATTAGCGCCATTTACTTTCGTACTTCTTATGTTTCACAGTAAAATATTCGTTGTCGAAGTAATCCAAAACAGGCATATGTTCGTGGAATGGCCCATACAAAAATATTTTATATAGTTTTTTTGTTAAATGCATAGTTTTTAAGGTATTCGCAAAAAGCCGTCCGAAAAGGTGTCATTTTTCAATGAAAATGACCAATTTTCAACCACGAATAACTCAAAAAGTATTGAGTTTTCAAAAATAACTATAGGACAGTTTTTGCTTAGACTTAGGTTCTCTAGCATCTTCCGTGGCTATTTTAACCAAAAAATGTTTCACCCCCGAAAAGGGGTGGAAACCACCCCCAAGATAAAAGCGCACATCGTCATAGGGTAGATTTTATTTCTTAAGCTATTCCCTACTTACTTTGAAAATATCAAGTAAATCGATGTAGTAGGATGGAATTCGGAGCCAAATTGACTGCCCTAAAATGTTAATAAGATTTTCCCGAAAAGTGTTTAATTTTTCGGTGATTTCGCGTTGAATTATTCGATTTGGAATTAGACGATTAAGAAGGTATTTTTCATGAGCTACAACTTTGCTTTTACTCAATTTATATACTTTACTGATACACCATTTTTTTTGTTTTTTTGTTTTTTTTATAAGCTACACTTTTGCTAAGAATATATTTTTCGATAAAATATTTACTTTTTGAATTATTTGCGAAAAACGGTCTGAAGACGTAGTTTATTTGTCGAAAAATCAACATTTTCAATCGCGAAAACTCGAAAAGTATTAACTTTCGTAAAAAACTTTATAGAACGAAAGTTGCTTATAATCTGTCAATTTATCCATTTCCGGGCTTATTTTAAACACGCGTTTTTCACACCCCGAGAAGGGGTGACTATCAACCCCAAGTAAAAGCAACCAACGGCACAAATTCAACTTTGAACTGGAGGGTAAGTAGAACCTGAATCCAAATTTTCATACAATTCGGAGTTGCCCCTGAAAATTACACTCCGAAACGGTCATTTATTGGGCTATACATTCATTTTATTTTTGGGATATTTACATTATTACACTTTCTGATCGAGAAATAAAGCCAGTCATTGATTTATTGGATATATTATCCACCAAAATTCCGACTCCCGTTGGATGCGTTACTGACTGTAACTAGAGATGCATCAAGTCAAACTAGTTTGATTTTATTCAACAAACTTGACTTGACTTGAAAATCAAATTTTTTTTGTAAAAAAGTTTGACTTGACTTGATTTCGATAACTTTAGGTTTGACTTGAAATTAAACTTCTTCAAACAGTTTGAAGTTTGAATATCATATTAGCAACGTGTTTGTTTCCAATTCTAATTGACAGCGTACGGATTTTGTTGTGACTTATTTGGATAGGTCCAGTGGCGTAGCTAGCCCCACGGGGGCCCCATATCAAAGTTTGTCGCGGGGCCCTTTTCCCCCGCGACAAAAGAAGCAAAAACGCTTGTATAAAATAGAAACATGTTTTATTGCCACTGAAAATTTTACGATCTTATGGACAAAGCTTACAAAAAGTCAGGAAAAAACAATAACAAATACAGTTTACTGAAATTGCATAAATCGTCAATATTAGTAGATACCAAATAAAATATAATGAAATAAAACAAAACAATTTATTGCAAAATTTAACTAAATTGCAAATTACATAATACAACCTTAGGAACTAATAAGTTCTGCGTATAACACCCAAATATAGATAATAATAATAAACCTAATAAACTCTAATAAACCAAAGTCGAAAAATAGATTTGAATTGTCGAGACTCATTGTTTGAAAGCAGATTCAGTTTTTTTCAATGCAAGGATGAATGAACATTGAAAATGAGATTAAACAAAGAAAAAGCTCTGTGCTTATGGTATAACGGCGAGCGGCCGGCAAATACACTTCTCCAAGAAATTAACGTACTTTTACCACCTTAAAAGTAGATCATATTTGAGTTCTCGAATTTCATAACACCTGTTGTCCGATTTAAGTGATTTTTTAAATATGTTATAGCCTTATTCTTTAATAATATCGCTGTAATAATATTGTTACTAGACAGGTAAATTGTCATTGTATACCAGGTGTACCAATCAAACTTTGATTTTTTCTCAAAGTTCGCGTCACCCTGTGGAATATTTTAGCATTTATAAAATACTGAAATTAAATCCCAACTACATAATATAGCGTCATGTTTTGTTAACATTCTGTTTTTTGATTCATTCGCTTATGTTGAATAATAAAAACGTTAGGTACTTTAACAACTAGTCTTGTTTTTCGTCAATATACAGGGTGTTGTTAAATAAGTATGGCAAACTCTAAGGAGTAATTCTACATGAAAAAAATAATGACAGTTTGCTTTATAAACGTATGTCCGCAAATTCTTCGTTTCCGAGATAGGGGGTGTTAAAATTTTTCTTAAAACTGACGATTTATTTATTGCCCTAAAACCGGTTAAAATATGCAAATTAATTTTGGTGGGTTTTAAGAGGTAGTTATTGCGCATTTTTGTTATACAATTAGGAATTTAATATCCACCGTTTGGGCGCATACGGGTAATATGATCCGTATGTGCGCCAATGGTGAACATAAAATTCTTAATTGTATGTTAAAAAATGCACAATAACTACCTCTTAAAACCCACCAACTTTCATTTGCACATATCAACGAGTTTTAGAGCAATACATAAATCGTCAGTTTGTAAGAAAAATATCAACACCCCCTTTCTCGGAAACGGAGCATTTGCGGACATACGTTTATGAAGCAAACTGTCATTTTTTTTCATGCAGAATTAACCCTTAAAGTCTGCCATACTTATTTAAAAACGCCCTGTATTGATGAAAAATCAGACTAGTTGTTAAGAGGAAACAGTAGCGATCAACAGGTAGCGAAAACGCGTTCCAAGATTGCGGCTGTAATTTTGAATATTTTTTCGAAATATTTGGCACACGTATTCGTAATATAATAAAGAATGGCGGTACAGAGCCCAATTTGAAAAATATATTAATATGTGGAAATTACTCTGTAATTAAATAAAATATTAAAAGAGCGAGCCTGTACCGCCATTAAGAAGAACAAAAAATGCACTTTCTTCAAATAACCTTTTTTATCCGATGCCTAGATTTTGTGTCATTTTGGAACTACTAAAATTGTTTATTTCATTAGTAGTTCCAAAATGACACAAAATCTATGCATCGGATAAAAAAGTTTATTTGAAGAAACTTTATTTTTTTGTTCTTCTTAATGGCGGTACAGGCTCGTTTTTTTAATATTGTATTTAATTACAGAGTAATTTCCACATATTAATATATTTTTCAAATTGGGCTCTGTACCGCCATTCTTTATTATATTACGAATACGTGTGCCAAATATCTCGAAAAAATATTCAAAATTACAGCCGCAATCTTGGAACGCGTTTTGGCTACCTGTTGATCGCTATTGTATCACCTTAAAGTATTACCTAATTTTTTATTATCCTACATAAGCGAATGAATAAAACAATAGAATATTAAGAAACCATCAGGCTATAGTTGTGTTTTAATTTCACTATTTTATAAATGCTATAATATTCCACAGAGTGACCCGAACTTTGAGAAAAAATCTCAGATTTTTTGGTATACAGCCGGTATACAATGACAATTTACCTGTCTAGCAACAATATTATTACAGCGAGATTGTTCAAGGATACGGCTATGACATATTAAAAAAATCACTTAAATCGGATAACAGGTTTAGGAAATATGAGACATTAAAAATGACCAATGTTTAAGGTGGTGCGTTAGTTTCTTGGAGAAGTGTAGATATAAATAAGTACAATTATAGATAAAGAATAGAATAAACGAAAATATATCCAAACAATACATACTGTTTCAAATATTCAAAGATAAAGCGATTACAAAAATTGCAATTTGGCATTATACATTATACAAAAACTCACACATATCCAATGGAATTGACAAAAGACAATTCAACAAGACAAAACAAAGGAATTGACGAAAAGAAAAGTAGCTTGAAAACAAAAAAGCTCTGTTCTTATGGGGCGGAGAATAAAAATAGATAAATATGATTTATATAAGTATGGATAAAGAATCCATTACACCAAAATGTTGATATCCAAACAATATACACTGTTTCAAAAGCGTTTTAATTGTGAAATAATTGTAGAATATTTTGTTCAATCTTTGTAAATGGAATTTTGTTTCGACATGCCACACTGGGGCCCCTGAATGTCGGGGGCCCCGTATAATTGATACGGCTGATACGGCGGTAGCTACGCCTCTGGATAGGTCTGAATTTAGACGTCCATGTTTGGCTTGTTTTTTACGTTCGTTTTGAAGTGTGTGGCTTTGGGAGATAATATCTGAATTTGGATATTTTTCGGTTCAGAATAAGTACCAGAACAAATTGAGTCTGATAGTGAAGGTATTCTCACTGCAAAAATTTAGAGAAACAATCTGTACTCGAAGCAGTATTAATTAAGAAAAATAAATATACTGATTTATTAAATTTGATGTTGCGGCAGGTGATTTCAAAACAATGAAAATTGCAAAGTGCATACATACTTCTATTATGTAAAAATAAAGAACAGCGTTATAAAATCACAAACAATGAACTAATTCTTTAAAAGGACGGCGTTATGCATAACTTGACCAAGCTCCATTTCTTTAAAATCGAGATAACAGCGGATTCTGGTGACACATAGCCAAAACTATCTTGGAAAAATCCCTGTTATTGTCACGTTAACGGTTACTAAGAAAAACAAAAATAAACCAAGCGACATTCTGTCTATTAAGGGTTTTTAGTTTTGCATAACAAGACTATATTCATAACTGCCATTCTTAACTGCCATTCATAACTGCCATTCATAACAGTTTCGCAATTGTAGACTAAGCGCCGACTAACCGTCTTTGGTCTGTTTATGCTAAACTAAGCGTTTGGCCAAAATAACATTTTTGTCCCCATTAATGTACACATTAATTTTGAAGTTAGGGTCAAAAAATGATGGCATTTTTTTAAAGTGAAAATGTTGTGTTTATATATAATTAAATTGAAAAATACAAATAATCTATACAAAAACTGACGTGCTATGTGAGTATAGTACCTATAAGTCACAAAATGGACCTTTCGGGATTCTTCTATATTTTGAATTTTGAATGTTTATTAATCATTTCTGTAGGTACTAACAGTATAAGTCAATAGCCTGTTTTTAATGTATAAATATTGATTTTATTCCAACAGTACAACTTTTAATTTAAAAAGTCTGCTTTGTATTAAGAGTACAAGTCAACTTACTGTTAGTACCTTCCGCTTTCACTTATACGCAGCTTGACTTAGTACACACAGCACACATGTTGTGAGATTCTGGGACGTTTGTATTAAAAAAATGTAGATAATCCAAATTTGACCATAAAATTTCAAGGAATTAACATGCTTACAAAAGTGTTGGTACGAAAACAGATTTTTGAGGTTCATTGTTTTCTTCCTTTTTAACTTTCCTAAACCTTTTTTTATGATTTTCGTCCTGTCATTGAAGACGGTGCCGTTGTTTATTGTTATCGGTTATAAAAGCAGAAAATTATAAAAATAGCTAGATCCCATTTAAACCAAAAAGTGTTCATTTAGTATTTTTTATTTAATTTTGTTGTGCCTGCTTAAAATAGTTTACTGTGAAAATGTCAGTGTTCTATTGTACAGCCGGTTCCTAAAAAAACTGATACGACTCTTAGTAAGATTTGATCATGTTGAGCAGTGTATTTGATTGACCTGACATTATATTTATTATGACAGACAAATAATAAAATAAACAAACAACAAACAACTGATTCATGAAAAAACTAATAAGTATTTTAGAAAAATTTAAACGCAGGATGAAAGATTACGTTATTACCGGGGGCGGAAAGCCCCTTAGAATAAACAAGCAGTTTCTATTGAATGAAATATTTGAAATTAAATATCACACTTTTTTTATTTTCAGCCCTGTAACTTATTAAAATAAATATTATAGAAGTTTTCAGGGACTTTCAGCCCTCGGTAATAATGTAGTCTTTCATTCTGAGTTTAAATTTTTCAAAAATATTTATTAGTTTTCTCAGGATTCGAAAAAAAAATGAATACAATTAAAATACATTGAGAATTTTGACATGCGTCACAATCTTGCATTAACTCAATTGTAAAATTCTAAACTGTTGAATTCCAGCTTCCCTAATTATTTGGCATCAAAAGACATTAGAAACTACATTGAAATCTGTATTGAAAACAACTGTTAAAATTGGTCTACGTAATTAAACATATTCCAAAATTTTGTAAAAATGTAATAAATTTCAGTTTTCAGCCCAAACTTAGGCCACACACAATGCAATAATGTTCACATTTTTGAACTGTCAATATTTTTATTTTATCATCTATTGTTTAAAAACAATACAGTTGATAAGATACCCTCAGTTGCGGAGAAAGTATTAATAATAAAGATTAATAATAAAGTCTAATAACCGTGGAACAGAATAAGCTATCTGACAAATTTTAAGATTTGGCAGTGACATTGACAGTATGTAAATATTAAGTATTTATCCTTCAAAATACACTGCTCAATTTTCTACAAAATACGCGTCAAGAGTCGTATCAGTTTTTTTTGGAACCAGGTGTACATGATTTTTAAAAATGAGTAGACGGAAACAAATACTAAAATTATTGGAACTGGATGATTTATATGGCAGTCAATGTATTATTAAATTTCTTATCTTAATGAGCAACTGACATGCAGGGCCTGTTTTACCACTAGGCCCGTGAAGCACCTGCCTCGGGCCCATATTTGAATGGGGCCCGGAAAGATCACCAAACAAAACATGTTTATTACAATAACAAAACAAATTTTCAAAATGCTTTCATTTTACGAATAAATGATAACCATAAGAGTTATAATTAAGTGGATAGGCGCAAACTTTCGGTTCAATGCTCTTTAAATGCATTCATATTTTCGAATCCTCAAAAAATTAATAAATATTTTTAAAAAATTTAGACACAGAATGAAAGATTACATTATTACCGAGGGCCTAATGTCCCTTAGAATAAATATAAAGTTTCTTTTGAATAAGATATGTATTTAAAATTAAAAATCACACTCAATTTTCTCTTTTTTCATCCCTGTAACTTAATAAAATAAACATTATCGAACATTTCAGGGACTTTCGGCCCTCGGTAGTAACGTAATCTTTCATTCTGCGTTTAAAATTTTCAAAAATACTTATTAGTTTTCTCATGCTTCGAAAAAAACGAATGCTTTTAAATAGCATTGAAGCCGAAAGTTTGCGCCTATCCCCTTAAACAATGTTTAATTGTTTAAATATAAATTTTATTTATTGTTAATAAAAATTTTATTTTCTTGTCCAACTATTAAATAATTAATACATTTAAAAAAGATATTATTATTAAATATATTTAGGGGCCCGAAAATTGTGTAGTGCCGCGGGCCTGATTTGAAGTAAAATAGCCTCTGCTGACATGTCTATCTCAACAAAAAAGTATATCTACGAAATATAGTTATTTATGAAACAGTTCGTGACGTATGCTTTTTGCGAACGCACCCGATGTTTAGAGCACGAGCGACAACGGAGCGAGTGCTATACATCGCGTAAGTTCGCAAAAAGTACTTCACGCACAGTTTCATACAATATTTTATCTATGATGAACAAATAAAAAACTGTAACTCTTTCTTCACTGGAATTTATTTCTATTCTACAATTCTTAGAACTTTGACATTTAAAAATTCTAACTTCTTTCAAACCACAAAACTGTCAAAACTTTTGTTGTAATTTATTGCTCATTATATGTCATCACCATGACAACGCGAAAGTTAAGGATATTTATCTACGACTGATACATAATATATGTATTATACTTGTGGTGTTTGCAATATAATGCCATATAATAATCCCTTAGGGATTAATAATGCGGGATTAATAGCTATTAATCCCTCTGGCACAACAATCACAAAATTCACCACGGAAACAAAATAATCAACCTCAAAAAGTGTCACTGTCAAACGAATAGTATATTTGACAGTTTCTATATAATATATATAAATAAATATAACGAATAGTATATAAAAATAAAGATCATCTGCCACTCTGTATATTGATGGAGGAGGCGATTTAACTGGATTAAAGCGTCATGGGGGCTGGAAGTCAACACAGGTAGCTGAAGGATACATTGATCAGTCTATGAGAAACAAGGCAACTACAGCAGATACTATCGCTAAAGAGATAAACAGTAATGTACCATCTTCTTGTTCTACAGCAATCGAGATCCCAAATATTTGTATTAAAAACTCTACTAAAGTTAATGATGATTCTCAACCAATTCAGTTTATTAATTGTACTATTACTAATTTTAATGTTTTTAACAAATAAAGTTGTTCATTAAAAATCTTAAATTAATTAATTTGTCGTAGATAAAGTAGAGTATACTACTCGCAATAATGGCTCTCATTCCCTCGGAATGTTACTCCCTCGCCGCTAACGCGGCTCGGTTCGTAAATATTCCTCGGGAATAATAGCCATCATTATTGACTCGTGGTATAATCTACTATTGATTATATGAAAGTGTGTCAAAAACAGTGCGAAAAAGTAAGCCCCATTTAAAATACATTGTTACTTCACGCACACTTTAAACACTTCACGCACTGCTATCTATAATGACATTTTTTACAAACTAAAAACTTATACATAATAATATGACATAGAGTAGATAAAATTATTTTTCAAACTCTTTCAAACTAGTTTGACAAACAGTTTGAATTTTCAAACCTGTACGATTGACCAGTTTGAATTGACTTGAATTATTTGTTAGAGGGATTGACTTGAGTTTGACTTGAAATTAAGTCAAACTCAAGTTAAGTTCAAACATTCAAGTCAAACTTGTGCAACTCTAACTGTAACTTCCAGAATATTATAGCATCCCATTTCTTGTGTGACATTTACCATTACTGACCATCCGCACCCTCTTTCTAAGCAAAATTACTTAGAAAGAGGAAGAAGAAGAACCAGAAGATTGGGAGATAACTGTGGCTCACGTGGGTAGGATCGCATCCCTGAAGTAGATCTATCTTCTACCAGGAAGGTAAAAGAGTACCTATCCTCTTTATGATCCTAAGGAATATGAAATCTGTCAAAAATATAAATGAATGGGTATTGAGAAGAAAAAATTAATGGCAGGAGCATATTAATATTAATTAATTAAATAATTTCAAAGAAAAATAGGTAGTATTGCCTATTATAAAAAACGAAGAAGAAAATATATAAACAGGCGATATAAAAAGAAGATAATAACTGGTTGCTTATTTTCGTGTTCATAATTCATGCTGACTTTTTAAAACATTAAGCAATCTAGAACTTTTATTAACTTAATCTCTTTGTTTTAAGGTATTTCAAAATATAATTTCGAGGTTAAGGTTATCGTATCATGCATTGGTTTGCGAAATCACGGTGGTTCCACTTTAAGATAACCTAGTAATATTATTTAATAGTGTTGAATGTTTACCCACTGATTAATGAATGAACCCACTCCGAGCAAAGACATATGGTGTTTTAAAAATAAATAATTATCTACCAGTAAACAATTTTCTAATTTAAAATAAACAAATTATTATAAAATATAAATACGGCGATGAGTTCGCTAGTACCTATCCAAAAAGAAATGAAACTAGTAGAGGTGGGGAATTATTAATATAAACCTATAAATTTACATTATATTGATCTATCGGAAGAGTATCACAACTGCCACCGTGACAGGAGAATTTTATAAAATTTTCCTGTCACAGACGTCTAAAGGTGGGAAAGTATGTAATATAATGTAAAATTATAGGTTTCTATCGATAATTTTACACCTCTACTAGTTTCATCTCTTTTTAATTCACGAAGTATTATGTTCTCCATCTTTTGTGTTATTTTGCCGATTAGCGCGTTCATCTGCAGAGATAATAATAAAGAGATATTGCAAATTTAACACAGCCTACGTTGCGCTATTTACACCGCGCTATTTTGACAGAAATGACATTTCTCAGACGTTTCATAAATGCAGATATTGCTCAACATTTTAGTTGCGGTATTTTACGGCTCGATTAAGATTAGTTGTTTATCTAATTTGTAGGTACTCAAAATCCAGAATTTAGATGGAAGAAAGGATTGTATTTTCTTCCAAATATTGAGCAAGAGAAATAAATGATCCTTGAATGTTCTTACAAATAAAAGATTTTCCTGTTTCACTCTTCATGTTTTCCTGAACTAACATCCAATTTTCTGGAGAAGTCAATGGATTTTGACATAAAACTTGTTTTAATAAACACAAATCGTCATCAGACGTAAATCTAATTCGTTTGTTACTGTCTGAGGTACCCATTTTAGAAAATTATTACGAATAAATTTGGTTTAAATGAAAACAACATGATAAACAACAAACATAACCTGAAAAGAAAATAGCGCAACGAATACCGCACAGCGTAACGACTCCCCTAATAACGGCAGGCCGTATTTCCAATAACGCAGCGTAAGCCAGATATTACATCTGCGCATGCTCTACTGTCAAAATAACGCGTGTTGTAATACAGCAAGTGCAAAAAAGGCTCTGCAATATCTCTTTAATATATTATAGTGATAAGCGCGCTAATAGCCGGCAAAATAACGCAAAAGATGGAAAACATATTAAGTTGTGAGACAAAAAGAAATGAAACTAGTGAAGGTGGAAGATTTAGCCATAAAAACCTATAAACCTTATAAAGGTTTAGAGACCTCATACGTACACCATTTTTTTCAAATTTTTATAAACTATACAGGGTGTAACAAAAATGCAGGTCATACATTAAGTCACATATTCTGGGACCAAAAATAGTTCAAATGAACCTAACTTACCTTAGTACAAATATGCACATAAAAAAAGTTACAGCCCTTTGAAGTTACAAAATAAAAATCGATTTTTTCGAAAATATCGAAAACTATTGGAGATGTTTTATTGAAAATGGACATATGGTATTCTTATAGCAGGAACATCTTAAAGAAAAATTATAGTGAAATTTGTGCACCCCATAAAAATTGTATGGGTGTTTTGTTCCCTTAAACCCCCCAAACATTTGTGTACGTTCCAATTAAATTATTTTTGTGATACCATTAGTTGCACTAAATGTTTTTAAAACTTTTTTGCCTCCTAGTATTTTTTCGATAAGGCAGTTTTTATCGAGTTGCAGCTTCTTTTTAATATGTTTACATAAAAATTTTATGGGGGTTTTGTTCCTTTAAACCCCCTAAATGTTTGTGTACGTTCAAATTAAACTATTACTGCGATACCATTAGTTAAACACAGTATTTTTAAAACTTTTTGCCTCTTTGTATTTTTTTATAAGGCGTCTTTTATCGAGATATGGCTTCTTTTTTAATATGGTTCAAAATATACCTAAAAATGTAAACCATATATAAATGTTCATATTATTACCAAGTCTCCGTAATCGTACTTAACCATACTACTCTGGGCTAATCAGCAAAATTCATGGAAAAGTTATTTACCAGCAATTTTATTGCTGAAGATCCTATACTGGGTTGGGATAAAGTATGGAACCAAGCAAATATCTTTGAAACGAAAAGATCAATATTTATGAAACTTTGCATGCAAGTACAGTGACGCAAAAGGCATCTGTTGCCATATTTTTTGTTACTATTCCATTTCCGGTTTCACCGAAAATGCCCCTAACTTATTTAATTTAAATGGGACACCCTATATATTTTTGCGGATTTTAAAAGAACTTGTTATTTTTAATTCATATATACCAAATTTGGTAGAGAAAATTTGTTAAAAAGTGTCTGTAGATAATTTTTTGTATTAATACAACGTAATAGGAAATAAACGAGTATCATCTATACTGTAGACTAAAATTGTTGTTTACATGCACTGCATTACTTATTTGAATTTAGTATAGTAGGAAAAACTGTTACTGAACTAATTGACAGAAATAAGTTGTATTAAAAATGGTTTATTTAAGTGAAAAAAATCGTATTGAAATATTAATGATAATAGGTTATGGCGAATTTTCATTTTTTGGAAGTGAATTTTCCAAATCCATGGATTGGACGTAGAGAATTCATAGAGTGGCCCGCCCGTTCTCCGGACCTCAACCCGTTAGATTTTTTCTTTGGGTTATCTAAAATTACGTGTTTACGTTAGGCGACCAAGATGCTTGCAGGATTTGAGACAAAGAATAATAATTGATGAATGTGAACTAATACGTGGCAAAATCTTGCAAAAAGTGACTCACGAATTTATTTATAGGCTTGCACGTTGTCAAGAGGTGAACAGCAAACATTTTTAACATTTGAAATTATTTTTTTTTTATTTTTAATTTCATTGGTCTAACGTAAATAAATTAATCTATTTTTTAACTGTAAAGAGATTTATTTCTTGTTTTAATAGTTTTTTCTTCCAAACTTGGTACGTATGAGTTAAAAATAACAAGTTCTTTTAAAATCTGCAAAAATATACAGGGTGCCCCATTTAAAGTAAATAAGTTAAGGGCATTTCCGGTGAAACCGGAAGCGGAGCAGTAACAAAAAATATGGCATCAGATGTCTTTTACGTCACTGTACTTGCATGCAAAGTTTCATAAATATTGTTCTTGTCGTTTCAAAGATATTTGCTTGGTTCCATACTTTATCCCAACTCTGTATATTAATAATATAGGTATGCAAAGTCCGCAGATAGTGTGCTACATAAACAAAATGGCGCCGACAAATCGTATTTTTTTCAATTATTGCTCTATAACTCCGAAGATTTTAACTTTACAACAAAAACACCCAAATAAAAATTCACCGCAATTAAATTCTGCATAAAGATATGTTTTTTCCGATTTGCTCCGACAAAAATTTTCCTCGGAAAATGCGGGTTTTCCCAAAAAAAACTCAAATTTTCAAATAAACTTTTAGGTAAGTAATTATTAATCAATAATTAAATAACTTAGTAACATCAAAGCTTTCTTAGTATAGATTGTAATTCCAGAAGCCGGTGAAAATTAAACGAATATTTTAGCAACAATTCAATTGTTAATTAACAATTTACGATCGCAATAATCACCAAAATAATCATGATACATTGATCAAGATCAAACTTATAAAGATTATAAAGATGAGATGCGTATTTAATACCGGGTGTCCACTTATATTTTCCCCCATTTTAACTGCCTATAACTTCTAAACGGCACAAGATAGAAATATGCGGTTTTCGCTGAAAGGTTTTGTTTTAGTAAAAGTTGTGTCTGAACGGATTGAACTTTTTATATTGCTTTCAAATACGAAAACAAAAATGGCGGATTTTTGAAAAAAAAGTTGTTGACTTTTTTTTAATGGAACACCCAGTTTTTTTAAATAGAAAGAAAGGTCATTTACCTCTCCAGCGATATAAAATTGTTCAAAATCGGTTGTCAAATCACTGAGTAATTAATTTTTAAAATGAGAGGTGCAACATGGATATCATATACCTAAATAACATAACTAAGCAAATTGATAATATGTTATGTGAATTTCCACATTGCATCTCTCATTTTAAAAATTAATTGCTCACTAATTTGACAACCGATTTTAAAAAATGTTACATCGCTGGATAGGTAAATTACTGTTTTTTCAAGTTTTTAGGTAAATGACCATTTTTTATATCGCTTTTAAATAAAAAATGGCGGATTTTTGAAAGAAAAAACGTTGTTGACTTTTTTTATTAAAACACCCAGTATATTTTTTTGTAACTTGAAAAAATGGTCATTTACCTATCCAGCGATATAAAAAATTTTAAAATCGGTTGTCAAATGAGTGAGCAATTAATTTTTAAAATGAGAGATGCAATGTGGAAATCACGTAACATCATATTATCAATTTGCTTAGTTATGTTATTTAGGTATGTGTAATGTTATTTAGTATGTGAAATCCACGTTGCACCTCTCATTTTAAAAATTAATTACTCAGTGATTTGACAACCGATTTTGAAAAACTTTATATCGCTAGATAGGTGAATGACCTTTCTTTCAATTTACAAAAAAATATACTGGGTGTTCCATTAAAAAAAAGTCAACAACGTTTTTTTCAAGAATCCGCATTTTTGTTTTCATATTTTAAAGCGATATAAAAAATTCAATCCATTCAGACAAAACTTTTACAAAAATAAAACATTTCAGCGAAAACCGCATATTTCTATCTTGAGCCGTTTAGAAGTTATAGGCAGTTAAAATGGGGGAAAATATAAGTGGACACCCGGTACTATTTTATCGACAAAATATAAATTTTTCGTTTTTTTGCATAATTATTAAATTTTGAAAAAAAATAGTTATAATACGCTGATCTAATTAGTAAAGTACAAAGAAAGGTTATTTACCAGCAATTTTATAAAAAAAAAATAAAATATATAAAATATATTTTTGTAAAAAAAATAGTTATAAACAAATTAACATTTCTCAGAAATTGTTTATTATATTCTAATTTTAAAAAATACTTAAAATGTGTATTTCAAAGGTCTTGCAAAAAAGTTATGAAACAGCAAAGTTAATATACGGTTGCTCCGTTGTTTATAATTTGTTTTAATTGTTTCAAAGCTTAAAAGTGAGTCTGTGGTACAATCTAAATACTCACAAAGAAAATCAAATATTAGTTCAATGGTTCTATTTTAATCAAAGATTAAAAATACTTTTTTTTTTGTAATTTTTAGCGCGAAAGTAGGCTTGATACAGAGCTGGAGATGTTCACTCGAAGCGACTAACACGGTTTAAACTCGCGCGAGTTGTGTATGTGGACGGGTATAATACATAATACATAGCTACGGTACTGTATTAGTCTACTTTCGCGCGTGTAAATTACAAAAAAAATATATTTATAATCTTTAATTAAAATATAACAATTAAATCATTAATCGATATTTTTTGTCAGTAATTAGCTTGTACTTTAAACTCACTTTTACGCTTTGAAAGAATTAAAAAAAAAAATTATAAACAACGCAGTATTCGTATGTTTACTTTGCTGTTTCATAACTTTTTTGCAAATGGTTGCAAAAAAGTTTTAAAACATTCATTTTCAAGATATTTGAAATACGCATTTTAACTATTTTTTAAAATTAGAATATAATAAAAACTTTCTGATAAACGTTAATTTGTTTATAACTATTTTTTAAACATTTAAAGATTAAGCAAAAAAATAAAAAATTTATATTTTGTCAACAAAATGTTAAATAAGCATCTCATCTTTATAAGATTTCGAAGTTTGATCAGTGTATCATAATTATTTTGGTTATTATTGCGACCGTAAATTATTAATTAACAATTGAATTGTTGCTAATATATTCGTTAAATTTTCACCAGCTTCTGGAACTATAATCCAAACCAAGAAGGCTTTTAAGTCACCAAATTATTTAGTTTTTGGCAGATAATTACTTATCTAAAACTTTATTTGAAAATTAAAGATTTTGTTGGGACAACCCGGATTTTCCGAGGAAAATTTTCGTCGGAGCAGATCGGGAAAACATATCTTTATGCAGAATTTAATTGCGGTGAATTTTTATTTGACTGTTTTTGTTGTAAAGTTAAAATCTTCGAAGTTATATAGCAATAATTGAAAGAAAACACGATTTTCGGGCGCCATTTTGTTTATAAAAAAAAGTAGCACACTATCTGCGGACTTTGCATACCTATATTATTAATATATATATATAATCATAAACTTCGATTCCAGCAATAAAATTGCTGGTAAATAACTTTTCCCAAAAATGGCCTATTCTCCGATAATCAGCCCAGACTATACTGAAATATGTGGTGGATTTAACAAATATTCAAAATATCTCGATATAAACTGATTTTTCGAAAAAGTACTGAGAGGCAAAAAAGTTTTTAAAACATTGTGTTTAACTAATGGTACTAAAAGTTTGGGGGGTTTAAAGGAACAAAACCCCCATAAAATTTTTATGGGGTGTCCAAATTTCACTATAATTTTTATTAAGATACTACTGCCATAAGAATACCACATATCTATTTTCAATAAAAAATCTCTAATAGTTTTCGATATATTGAAAAAAATAAATTTTCATTTTGTAACTTCAAAGGGATGTAAGTTATTTTATGTGCACATTTGTACTAAGGTAAGTTAGGTTCAATCGAACTATTTTTGGTCCCAGAATATTAAATTTATGACCTGTATTTTTGTTACACCCTGTATTGTTGCTGAGAATGTTTGTTTCGATAAAATACTTACTTTTGAGTTATTTGCGAAACACGGTCTAAAAACTTGATTAGTCGAGGAAATGAAGCTGGAAAAATGGCAAAACCTCGGAATTTTTTTGTCCAGCATCGATTTGTACAAAAATTTGGGTAGACTCATTTCACCCTCTAGTTCATTTTCTATATTGAGCCGTTGTACGCTTTTGGTTTTTTAAGGGTGAAAACCACCCCTAATTGTAAAAAATTATAAAATAACATTTTAAACTTTAATATTGTCAACATTTGCTTCTTATTAGTTACATAATGATTGTTTTGTGCTTTAACATATAATATCACAATATTTCAACCCTTAAAACCACCCTTGTTGGAGCTGTATATGAAAAGTTTACTTATCCCAAAACAATAATTTCGGCTTGCATCAATTTACATAAAAATTTGGGGTTAGGGTCATCTTACCCTGTACTTCGTATTCTATATCATGCATGGTGTAAACTACCCTTATTGTCAAAAATTATATAAATACATTGTAAACTTTAATATAGGTAAAATTTGGTTTTGACTGGTTAAATAATGATTGTTTTATGCTTTAGAGGATATAAAATCATAATATTTCAACCCTTAAAAACCACCTTTAATAACATTGCAATTTTTATAAGTAGACAATTTAATAGATCTATACAGAAAAAAAAGTAGAATTAAAGAATTAGAAAAACATTTATTTACACAAAAATGCGAATTTACAAATATATAAAAATAAACATACAAATAGTTTTTTAGTCATCCAGTATACGAACCGGCTCTGTGGTATTATATAGGTACATTGATAATGCTCTATAAGAGGACTATTCGAATTTTTCGAAAAAAAAAATAGTTTTGTAGGATTTTTGAAGAGTGATAAGACTGTGTAAATTAAATTCCATAAGATCCCTTAATTTTTAATTGAGGTGGGTTTAAAGGGCTCGAATAAGGGGATGTTTGCTCGTAAATAGATGTTTTACATAGCTATATCTTAACTGTTCACTGTAATGAAAATATATGCATAAAAAAATTTTGGTTATTAAAAAAGCTACAATTGACTAGTCTATCATTTTTTTCATATCTCCAGTTATTTCGAAGATATTTTGAAGAAAATGATAAAAAATGCAAAATTGCGAAAAATCAACTTTTATTTAAACTACAATTTTTCTAAAATTAGGCCTTTTAAATAGGCTAAACTTCTTGGGTGTATTGATAATATGAATATAAAAGGAATTACAAAAAGGTGAAGACCAATTTTCAGTCGAAAGGGTAGTTAGGGGGTTGTTTTCACTGTTTTTTTTTTTTCGTAGAGAAAAATAGGTACCGACATTTTTTTTATCATAAGTTGCTTAATTTTTATTCTAGAAACTTTTTATTATTTTTTTTTTTGAAAGATCTTATTGTATGCATGAAAAAACATCATGTAAGTTTTCCTGGAAAAATGCAAATTTTTCCCGTTATTTGGCTTTGATTATTTCAAATTATGCATTTGACGAAAAAAGCTAACCTTTAACATGCCGTATCTCGGTTTGTATTGCTCGTAAAAATATTATAGAAAAACAGTTTCGTTTGTGTTACTAAAAGATACAATTTTGATATCTACAGTTTTTTTGATTAAATTCATATTTTTCCAGTTATTATCAAAAACCCTCTAAAAAAGTCCATTTTTCCGTCGAAAAACTGTTACTTTCAAACACGAATAACTCGAAAAATATTAGTTTTACGAAGAAAATGTTAAAAACATTTTTTCTTAAAATTACTTTTTACATCCATTTACATAGTTAAAATGTAATAAAAAATTCCCACCCCCGAGATGGGGTGGCAACCACCCCCAAGGTTTTAGCGTACAGCAGCATGATATAGAAAATGATCCTTGGACTATTCCCTACCTTCTGTGAAAATTTCAAGTAAATCCATGCTGGACGAAAAATTTGCGAGCCAAAATGCTTCTTCATTTCCTCGACTAGATTGTTTTGTTGAAGTTGAAAAGTGAACATATTCACTAGCAAATAACGCGAAGAGTATTGACTTAGTGAAAAAACGCTTTAGAACAAAAGTTGCTTAAAATTAGTCAGTTCATCTATATCCAGACTTATTTTGAAAGTATATTATTTCACCCCGAGAAGGGGTGAAGCTCACCTCCAGGGCAAAATCGCACATCGGTACAATGGCAATATCAGTTTTTATCTTTGACATGTTAGCTATGGTAGGGGAGGAAAGTATGCTAAATGTGCAGTCACTCGAGCGCTTTGGGGACCTATTGGGTTGTGAAGAATCGGTTCTAAAATCAAAAAAAGTTAAGTAAAGTTTTTCATTTTAGTGGGGACTGTCCATTTTTAATTTAATTTTCCATTTCCAACAATCGTTTTTCCAATTATAGCGCCATTTATTCATAATTCGAGAAAAATTTTCAAATAAAAGTTGCTTATTTTTACGTAAGGAATCAGAATCTGCAATCAAAAATTAACTGGGGGCTCCTATTTAAAATATTAAATTAACCCCCCACCCCACCACCGTTGGGGGTCGTGTTTGGTGCCATTCGATATATTTTTGAAATATATTGAATAAGTGTATTTTTCAGTTTTTCGAGCTGATGTTCATTTCGCGAAATATCGCGGGATTCGTATTTAAAATTTTTAATTTACCCCCTACCCCTCTCCGTGGGGAGCCGTGTTTGATATCATTCGATAGATTTTTGACAAATATTGAGCACGTATTTTTTAGTTTTTAGGTATATCGTTCATTTCACGAAGTATTCGCTTTTCTCTTGTGAAACTTTGTGACTCACCCTTTTCCTTGCGCCCCGCCCAAATCGTCAGATTTTTGAAATATATACTGTTTTGCATGTACTTAATTTACCTTATCTTAATCTGACGATTTCGAGTTTTTCTAAGGATAGATTTTTTTTCGAACTCCTCTGTGTTTAGAGCCAATATATGGTTGAGGCACATCTACAGGGTACCAGGTTTCTCCACATATGATAATCTGACGCGCTCGAGTTACTGCAAAAATCCCCGCTTGGGCTCCCCTAACGCTATGCGTAAGCCAAATTTCATATAAATCAAAGCGGTTCTTTAATTTGAAGGTTTTGCAATATTTTACGGTGAGTGAATGGATTATGTTTGTGTTTCATATTTAAAAGTTGTAAACAATAATAATTGTAATATTGTTGCTGTTTAAATAAAAGTATTTTAAGGAAGTGTAGCAATACGATATACGTAAGCGACCTATTGTTCCAAGCAGAGGCGTAGCCCACCACCGTATTAGCCGTATCAATTATACGGGGCCTCTGACATTCAGGGGCATGCGAGGCATGTCGAAACAAAATTCCATTCAAAAAATTGAAAAAAATATTCAACAATTATTTCACTTTTAAAACGTTTTGAACAGTGTATATTGTTTGGATATCGACATTTTCGTGAAATGGATACTTTATCTATAAGTAGATATATAAACTATATTTATGTACAGGTAATGTACCCTCGGAGGTCGCTGGGAAAATTTCCACTCAAAATAACAAAATTCAGTTTGGCAACACTGTGTGAATGTTGATAGTAACATATCCTTTTTAAGATAAACACAACTGTAATTTAGTCCAAACAAATTATTATATTTTTTTTTGCCAACAAAAATGAGATTTTTCAACCAAATAATGTTTCAAATATGATGTGCAAAATAATTTTTAATTGGGTTCTGCTAATGGGCTTGCTTCTTTTGTCAATAAAGTAAAAAAAATTTAAATTTCACTCATTAAATCATTATTGTCCGGTTATCGTCTTAATTATTTTAACTGTACTAATATCCGTCGAGTAATTCTGAATGATTAATAGGTTGTTAAAACATTTTATATGTACCTGCTTCTGGAATGTCTTAAAAATATCGAATTTCATTGATAAAATGCGCATATCCCACCGATCTTCGCTTCGACCATACCTGTCTATTTTCTGCCTGTCGCCTTTCTATAACTACAGCGCTTTTTTGTTTTCAAGCTACTTTTTATTGCCTATACGTGCGTTGGTTGTATGTGAGACACTGTATAATGCCAAATTGCAATATTTGTAATCGCTTTGCCTTTGAATATTTGAAATACTGAAACACTGCGTATTGTTTGCGTATACTTTCGTATAATCTGTTTTTTATCTATAAATTCTATTTAGGTATATCTATGTATTTGCCGGTCGCTCGCCGTTAAAGTAAAGAGCTTCTTTGTTTATGTTCATTTTCTATGTCCATTTACCCTTGGGTTTAAAAAACTGAACCTGTTTTAAAACAACGAATCTCAACAATTCAAATCTATTTTTCTACTTTGGAGTTTATTATTATTTATATTTGGGTTTTATCCGCAGAACTTATTAGTTTCTAAGGTTGTATTATGCAGTTTGCAATTTATTTAAATTTTGCAATATACAGGGTGTTTCATTAATAATTGGAAATAATTTAACTGTAGATTCCTGGGCTCAAAATATAAAGATTTAGCCCAAAAACAAAAAACGAAAACTAGTACGTTTATTCCAGAAATGAATCGATTTCATCAATTGCGAACTTCTAGTACCGATCAAATGCGTCCGTTTTGGTTAGGTCAACTGATATTTTATCACATTATTTTTTGTATGTTTAATTTTGAAACATTTTTAACACTAGATTATTAAATTAGAGGTATTCTAGTACTAAAAGTTAGATAGGTACTCTTGCTTTAGGTCGGTAAATACACCGTTTTTGTTTTAATTTCTTCAAATTTTGTTCAAATTCAAAAAACGAAACATTTTCAAATCGATTTTTCTAGAAGACGGTGTATTTTACCGACTTAAAGTAAGAGTAACTTTTAGAATAGAATACCTCATTAGAATTAGAATACCTCACGATTTAATAATCCAGTTTCAAAAATGCTTAAAAGTCAAAGAAAAAAAGTTATGCGATAAAATAACCGTTGCCCTGCCCAAAACGGACGCCTATGATGGAATTGATTTATCTTTGGAAGATAAATATGCGTACCAATTTTCGTTCTTCTAAATAGAAGTGTTCTAGAGGTATTTAAAAAAAACTGATTAAAAGTCACCATCTTCAAAGAACTCCAGCTCCCTTAGTTAGGAAGCATTTTCGGAGTAGGTGATTTGGGTTAATCCTGAATAGTATGTTGAGCCCAGGAATTAACAGTTAAAATATATCCAATTATTAATGAAACACCCTGTATTGTTTTGTTTTATTTCATTATCTTTTATTTTGTAATAATATTGACGATTTTTGTAATTTTAGTAAACTGTATATATAATTGCTTTTTTCTTAATCTTTGTAAGCTTTGTCCATAACATTGTAAAACTTTCAGTGACAATAAAGCATATTTCTATTCTATTCTATACAAGCGTTTTTTCTTCTTTTGTTGAAATTTTTTTAGCCCTATGCCAAATCAGTGGTGGAAAGGGCCCCTCGACAAACTTTGATATGGGGCCCGTGTGGGGCTAGCTACGCTACTGGTTCCAAGTTCGTGGCCCAAATATTTTTATACATGGTGATTGATTAGTGGGGTAAAGCTCAATAGATCCGCTATAGTAATAGATAGCAATAAAAGTTAATAACAAAAAGTGTAGCAAACTTTGAGCTTCACATTACAAAATTAGTTAGAATATTACAGGGTGTTCGATAACACAGTGGCAGACCAAACTTATGTTTTTTTTTAATGGAACACCCTGTATTTTATTTTATATTCGAAATCTTCTTAACTTCTCTATTACAAAAATATTAGGGTTTGTTTTGTTATACAGGGTATTTACAAAGTTATAACCAATTTTGTATGAAAATCGTAACAAGTTCAACTCGCTGTATAAATAAAAATAGGTAAAACAGCAATGGTTAATTAATGCCTTTTCTTATTTATTGTCAAAATTTTCAAGAATTATTGACATTGCTAATTTTCTTTATATCAAATACAGGGTGAGTCAAAACGCAAGTACATTATTTTCTCAGTAATATTAAATGAAACACCCTGTATTTTATATCATCATTAAAAAGTAACATTACCGTACTTTAATTTTTATGTAACATTCCCTATGTCCAAATTTATTAGTTTTCGAGATATTTTCAATTTTCAGAGCCAATTATTTTAGGTGTCTAAATTTTAGAAAATTTTAATATCTTATACAGGACGATTAATATTGGTGATACATCATCATAAATGGCATAAGTGTACATTACATAGTTATGTATATTAAAAATTACGTTAAAGATATAATTTGTATATTTCTAAAAACTATTATAAATGCAAATAAAGAGAATCATAAAAAATGTGCATATATTATCGGAACCCATTATGAACATAAAAAAGACATGGAAAAATTAACCATATCACGAAATGATATAAGCCACAACGTTCACTATGTTTCAACGTTAATGTAGCCTTCAAATAAAATAAAAAAGTAATTAATAATAAAAAAAATGTAAACAAAGAGAAAAAACACTGGAATTTGACCAAAAATTAAAAATAAAGGAAGCACTTACCAAATAGTATAATAAAAACAAAAATATTAATTTAAAATTGAGAAAAACATTCGAAAAACACAAATCACATATTGTTTATCAATGCCACAACACGGAGAGCACATGTAGATTACAAGATGTAGTAATAGTAACTGGCACTGGTACTTTCATTATCACGACGAGTTTGAAGCACTTGACAGTTTAATGAACGGAATCGATCAAATCCACTTAAAAACATAATTGGAAAATAAATTAATAGGTAGGATCAGTATCGCATTGTCGTGCGCATCAATGACGCAAAAATATAATTTGTGGTAAAGTGGTAAATAGAGGTGTGCATGGTTTTGCAAATCGCTATTTTATCACTGTTACATATTTATATGATGTATACCTATGCCAACATAAATATCATATTCTTCTTGGTGTGCCTATCCGTAACAAATGTTGATTCATCACGGCAATCTTTATCTTATCTGCACCATCGCGGATGTTCTTCTTCGTCCTGTACCTGGCTTTCCAAATATTTTCCCTTGCAGGATGGCTTGTAGGATAGTAGAAGATCCGATATAAGGTCGATTTGCACTCATCTGTTTAATGGATAAAAATGATTGGATATGTAATTTAGCATGTTAACAATTACAAAAAACAAGGGTTGCCCGATCTAATCTTGTTCTAACTATAATTAATTAATAATTAAAAAATGACTTTTTTATGAATTAAAAAAAAATTCGACCCTGGCAGATATTATAATATAATAAGCTTTTTAGATCATTCTAAACAAAAAAGGTCTTCTGTAATTTTTTTCTAAAGTTGATCATTTTCGAGTTATAAACAATTTAAAACTAAAAAAAGAACGAAAGATAACAATTTTCAAGGCTCAAAGACACAAGTAAAAAATATTATTTTTGTAATCATCAAGCACATAAATTTAAATTCAAACCTTTTTCTATTAGGTCTCAATAAGCATTTTAGTCATGTTTTATTATAAAACATATTTTTTTAATGGTTAATGAGGAAGGTCTCTTATGGGGAGACGGGCATTGGCATTAACAACTAAAAAACAATATTTCATAACGAAATAAGTCCAAAAGACTTATCAAGGACTGATAGAATAAGGTTTGAACTTGAATTTAGTTACTTCGTAATTTCAAAAATGATATTTTATACTTATGTTTTTGAGCCTTGAAAATCGTCATCTTTCGTTCTTTTTTTAGTTTTAAATTGTTTATAAATAGAAAACGATCAACTTTAGAAAAAAGTTACACAACACTTTTTTGTTTAGAATGACCTAAAAAATCTAAAATAATATCTGTCCGGGTCGATTTTTTTTTTAATATATAAAAAAAATGTAATTTTTTAATTATTAATTAATTAGAACAAGATTAGATCTGGCAACCCTTGTTTTTTGTAATTGCTAACACGTTAAATTACATATCCGATAATTTTTATCCATAAAACAGATCGGTCCAAATCGACGTTATATCGTATCTTAGACTAGGAGGGCATATCTGGATTCATTGTATTGTAATTTTCGAGATTTTATGGTGAGTCAGTACTTTTCGGTTCTTCTTCATTCCTTTGAGAACCTCTTTATTTGTGACACGGTCAGTCCACGGCATTTTAAGTATTCTCCGGTTTAACCACATTTCGTTATCCTCGTTTAAGCTCCACGATTCAACACCAAAACAAAGGACGGAAAAGACGTAGCATTGCAGCTTTCTAACTTTTATGAAAGGGAGAGGTTATGACTCTTGAAGAAAACCCCGAAACCCCCATCCGGTTGAAGGTGGATCTAGCTTTTCCAGTGCGCGTTCTTATCTCTTGGTTGTTAGTCTGAGATAGTTGGTGCTGAGATAGTTGTAGTTCGTCATACTTTCTACAGGGGTTTGGTTGACCTTCTATTATCTTTATCTTTTAATGATCATAAATTGTTGATAGTAATACGAAATTTTGTTCCGGTACCGTAAAAATGTGTCCTCGTTAGATCAAAAATCGACCTGTTTCGTCATTTCCTTAAAATCTAATAAATACTGCCAAATATCGAGGTGGACTGTTTTCTTTGGCCCACCCTGTATATCGCAAACTCTGAGGTTTGATTCCAGTAAAGGTTTCTAATTTTTTATATCTTAGTTGTTAATTCCAGCTGTCTTTAGTATTTTGCTGATCTTGGCGTGCTGTAGTAGATCAAACCCTTTCTCGTAATCAAAAAGACATGCGTATACATCGTAACTGACCTCTGCATCTTGGAATAAGACTTGTAATGAGAACAAAAATGTTTTCGTACTTCATACCAACAGCACTTATGAACCCGGACTGGTTGGGGAAAATTTGACTTCATACAGCTTGTAAATTTTCTTATGGATTACCTTTAGGAAAATTTTTAGAAGATTACTCATTAGGCTTATCGTATATTATTCTTTGCGTTTTTTGGCTCATGTTTTTTTTTGGAAGTGCAATAAACTCAGACTTCAGATATTCTGTTGGTATTTCTCCAGAGTTTATGTTGTTGAGTATCTTTGAGATTATTGCTATTGATTCCTTGTCCATTTTTAGCTGTATTATTGCAGAATAAACGTCCTGTAATATTCTTGGTCCATCATTCACCTGTTATTCTAGCTCACAGGTGTTATCTCTTTGGGCTTCAAATAGTTTATCTAGATATTCTTTTGACTTAGACACACACAGTTAAATTTCGTTTCTGTCTCCATTCGTCAATCATCTAGATTCTAGAAGACGTATACGCTCTGAGCTTCGCTGGTGTCGCCACTAGCGGATTACTAATGCAATTTTCGCCGGTAATTTTTAAATTTATTATTTAGTTGTTATCGCTTAATATTTACAACGCAAAAAAGTAATTAAATTGTAATCGATTTTTTTAAGATTTTGCTAATCATTTTGACGTTCTATTGATGAAATATTAATTTCTTACTTCGGATACTTTCACAACTATCGTGTAGATGGCGCTAAGATTAATAGACTAATTTATAATTACATATTACGGAATATTAAAAAAACTTAAATTCAGTATTTAAAACGTAAGTATATTTAAGGTAAAAATATATACCACAGCTTTGACCAACTAATATTTTGTCTAATTAATGTTTTTAATTTCAATTTTAAATTAATCACTTTGACATTTATGTCAAATTTCCAGGAAAGGTTCCCTGACTTGTCACTACTGGCGCTCACGAACTTTTAAATATCCCCTCTACGTACGAGCTCACAGCGTATATACAGACATCCAGAGAATGTGCACGAAAATCACGAAATTAGTGACAACCAGTTTGGTTTTCGAATGGAACTCGGGACCAAAGAAGCACTATTTGATCCTCAGTGTACCTACTGCTTTAATTATGCCCAATATTTGTCATAATGTCCAAATGTTAGTATAATAATATGCAGATAATAAGTGAAGTACCATCAGATTTATATAAAGGTCTTACCAAATTTTATACCAAATGATTTGCTCTTTAGTGACGTTTATTACTGTTTTCTTCTAACAGTCGTGTTTAATGCTTTATATTGAATTCAGTATAAAATTAAAATAGTGAATGTTTTTAGGATTCATTTTATCCGAGCGTAACATGACGTTTGTAAAAACGTCATTTTATATTTATTCAATTTAATAAAATTAAATTTAAATTTATTATGATTGTGACGTTCATGAAGTATAGGTACTACTGCAAACCGCAAAGTTGCTACAGGTGTCTCGGTCACCCATATGATTATTGTTGGTCCGTGCGATACTTAGCGATAAGAAGGATTCCCTTCAAAAGTTTCGGTTAAATCCAGGAGCAAAGGTAACAGGTAGCGCAGCTTGTACAGTATGGTTCTAAAAACGACTAAATTTTCATGTTCACTTACTTAGAAACTATGAAAAAATGTGTACATATTTAATACATTCCTATAACATCCAGCCAACACTCGAAAAAAACAGATTAGAACCGAAAGAAATACACATCTAAAACATCTATTTTGTTATATCTATAAAAAACACAGACTAGCCCGTCTCTAGTATTGACCTCTAAATAAATTTTCTCAAGTTGTAAATATAGATATTCGCTATAAGTTAGTTCACTTCCACAAATTGATTCCAAAGTTCATGTTTTAGACCAAAATACTTAAAGACTGGAATGAAAATAAAAACGCCATGTGACAAAGTCCCTTAATGACTAACTATTTAATATAGTATACTACAGCGTTGTTTACATTTTCTGAAACACTCCAAAATATTTGATATACAGGATGTTTCACGACGAGCTTATACCTATAACTTTTATCGTGAAGAAAAAACTTCCTTGTATAGTTGGTATAAAATTTAATTTAGAGTTAAGAATTCTAAAAAATATCCAAAATGATTACATTGATTGTTCACAATGAACGTTTTCGGACTTATCAGTCCATCTTTAGTTAACTCCGTGTCCACGATTTAACACCAAAAAAAAAAGGACGGAAAAGACGTAGCATTACAGTTTTCTAACTTTTATGAAAGGGAGAGGTTGTGACTCTTGAAGAAAACCCCGAAACCCCCATCCGGTTGAAGGTGGACCTAGCTTTTCCAGTGCGCGTTCTTATCTCTTGGTTGTTAGTCTGAGATAGTTGGTGCTGAGATAGTTGTAGTTCGTCACACTTTCTACAGGGGTTTGGTTGACCTTCTGTTATCTTTATCTTGTTAATGATCATAAATTGTTGATAGTAATACGAAATTTTGTTCCGGTACCGTAAAAATGTGTCCTCTTTAGATCAAAAATCGACCTGTTTCGTCATTTCCTTAAAATCTAATAAATACTGCCAAATATCGAGGTGGGCTGTTTTCTTTGGCCCACCCTGTATATCGCAAACTCTGAGGTTTGATTCCAGTAAAGGTTTCTAAATTTTTATATTTTAGTTGTTAATTCCTGCTGCCTTTAGTATTTTGCTGATCTTGGCGTGCTGTAGTCGATCAAACGCTTTCTCGTAATCAAAAAGACATGCGTATACATCGTAATTGACCTCTGCATCTTGGAATAAGACTTGTATTGAGAACAAAGATGTTTTCGTACTTCATACCAACAGCATTTATGAACCCGGACTGGTTGGGGAAAATTTGACTTCATGCAGCTTGTAAATTTTCTTATGGATTATCTTTAGGAAAATTTTTAGAAGATTACTCATCAGGCTTATCGTATATTATTCTTTGCATTTTTTGGCTCATGTTTTTTTTTTGGAAGTGCAATAAACTGAGACTTCAGATATTCTATTAGTATTTCTCCAGAGTTTATGTTGTTGAGTATCTTTGAGATTATTGCTATTGATTCCTTGTCCATTTTTAGCTGTATTATTGCAGAATAAACTTCCTGTAATATTCTTGGTCCATCATTCACCTGTTATTCTAGCTCACAGGTGTTATCTCTTTGGGCTTCAAATAGTTTATCTAGATTTTCTTTTGACTTAGACACACACAGTTAAATTTCGTTTCTGTCTCCATTCGTCAATCATCTAGATTCTAGAAGACGTATACGCTCTGAGCTTCGCTGGTGTCGCCACTAGCGGATTACTAATGCAATTTTCGCCGGTAATTTTTAAATTTATTATTTAGTTGTTATCGCTTAATATTTACAACGCAAAAAAGTAATTAAATTGTAATCGATTTTTTTAAGATTTTGCTAATCATTTTGACGTTCTATTGATGAAATATTAATTTCTTACTTCGGATACTTTCACAACTATCGTGTAGATGGCGCTAAGATTAATAGACTAATTTATAATTACATATTACGGAATATTAAAAAAACTTAAATTCACTATTTAAAACGTATCTAAGCATATTTAAAGTAAAAATATATACCACAGCTTTGACCAACGAATATTTTTTCTAATTAATGTTTTTAATTTCAATTTTAAATTAATCACTTTGGCATTTATGTCAAATTTCCAGGAAAGGTTCCCTGACTTGTCACTACTGGCGCTCACGAACTTTTAAATATCCCCTCTACGTACGAGCTCACAGCGTATATACAGACATCCAGAGAATGTGCACGAAAATCACGAAATTAGTGACAACCAGTTTGGTTTTCGAATGGAACTCGGGACCAAAGAAGCACTATTTGATCCTCAGTGTACCTACTGCTTTAATTATGCCCAATATTTGTCATAATGTCCAAATGTTAGTATAATAATATGCAGATAATAAGTGAAGTACCATCAGACTTATATAAAGTTCTTACCAAATTTTATACCAAATGATTCGCTCATTTAGTGTCGTTTATTAATTACTGTTTTCTTCTACCAGTCGTGTTTAATACTTTATATTGAATTCAGTATAAAATTAAAATAGTGAATGTTTTTAGGATTCATTTTATACGAGCGTAACATGACGTTTGTAAAAACGTCATTTTATGTTTATTCAATTTAATAAAATTAAATTTAAATTTATTATGATTGTGACGTTCATGAAGTATACTACTGCAAACCGCAAAGTTGCTACAGGTGTCTCGGTCACCCATATGATTATTGGAACATCTTGGATATTAGTGCACCCTATGTAACGCACAGCTGAATCTTATGTTTGTGCGTCACAGTGTTGCCATGCCATTTCTTTCATAATTTCAATCAATGTTAAATGTACCTACAAGAATAGAATAAGAACGTTTACTTCTCCGTCATTATAATAGGTAGAATGACAAATGAGGTGTCAAATGAAAGCTTATAATCCAAGGATAGTACTAAAGGTGAGAAATTAGACTTAGATTGTCTGTCCCTCAAAAAATAAGCGTTATATTGGGGATTTCCAATGTCGACATTAAAAGTTGCACTATTTTTTTTTCTATAAAACATTTTAATCTAAAACTTACCAGAAAACTTCTTTGTACTCTCTACTTTCAAATAAACGTGATTAAGAAGCTAAATTTTAAACTTCGTCACACAACTTTTGCGATTAAACTTTGTAATGCACAAATCCGCACCTTTTGCTTTGAAAAATTCATAACCTTTATCATGATAAGAATAAAAACTTGAAACAGGTACCTTTGTCTTCAGAAATGTTAGAGCTATATACTGTAAAAATTTCAGAAAAAAAGATTAAAATAGAACAGAGTTGTAGCGAGGTAAACGCAAAAAACGTGATTTTATTTTTTTTTATTTTTAGGTTAAAATTGCGATTTTGACAATGTTCCCCCACATAAAATTCAAAATAAACCTCATTTTCGTTTTCAGCACCCTCGAAAATATAAAGTATGAATAAAATTAGTAATTCATCCCTCCGTGGTCAGTATCTCGAAAACTAAGCGCTTTTTTGAGGGTGTCCCGCTCGTGTATAATATCACAAAAAATTGTAACATGATAGTATGAAAAAATAGAGGATACGGCAACGGTGTTACAAGTGATGGTCATTGGTTACGGGCGCACTAATAGTTCAGAGAAATAGGGCAAAAAAATATCCTGTTGGTGACACAACCCCCTCCAGGCCGAAACCAAATTTTTTGAGTAGTGTGGACATCTATAATAATAACCTATAAGGAAAGTCGATTTTGATGATATACATAGTTATAAACAAATGAAGATCAAAAAACGCTAAATTTTCGCTTTTTTCGTCTATTGCCAAAAGGCTAAGCATTTTAAACAAATTTAGAAGTAAGAAACACATGAACCATATAAAAAACTTCAATATGGCGTCCGCTGAATATGTCTATCCTTATTGGTTGCTTAGAAAATTGCAAAATAATTCATAAATTTTGAGATTTTATAAATATGCATAACTTATGTAAAAATTAACCTAGAACCTTCTTATTATACGAAATGCTGGGACTTCTGGTGCTGAAATTATACACTAAATTTCATAACAATTGGTCAAATAGTTTAAAAGTTATTTAATTTGTTTTTCCCAAATTAATTTTTTTTGCAACATTATAAGTCAGAAAATGATGAAGCTACAGTAACACTTTGGATAGTTTATGAAAGAAGAAGATTTATACTAACAATTTAATTTAAAAAAAATGACAAAAAATAATTCCAAGTATCGCAAAATTATTTTGCAAGAACATGTCGATTTTTTGCTTATAAACAATTAGAATAACTTTTTAACCATTACCCGTAGAAAAATTATTTTTTCATATTTAGAAATACTGAATTTTTATACAAATTTAAAAAAAGAAAAAATTGTCCTAGGACAATTAGGGACAAAGTTGCCCCCTCCCCCTTTTTTAATTCACATCCGCTTTATTTATAACAATTACGAAATCAAATCAGTCACATTTGAAAAAACATACTTCAGAATTTTAATGTACCAAATGTAAAAAATATATACTTTCAAACAAATCGTCCACAAAGCTTGAAAATGTGACCCTTAAAATCGGCCGGCCTTGAAACTTGGGAGATCGATGAGAAGGGGAAAGGAACTGTTAGCTGTATCTCTTGTTCTCGCCTATGGATTTCGACGTTTCTTTTTTTAATTTGTATGTACTTTTTGAGTACAGTACGAGTATGCATTATTTAAATAAATTATTTGTTATATATACACCAGCAAATTTGTTTAAACATTTTTTTTCAATTTTTTTTTTAATAATATTTGAAGTAATTTTAATCATAAAACATAAATATTTATGAATAATATAATAATACATAGTTTTTTATTAAACTTAGTAATAATTTAATGTATGAAAAAACAAATTATCCTATTCAATTGTTTCTAAAAATAGTATTGGTATATGGAAATTAGAAAATCTCAAATAAACTAGGTTTTATTTTTTTTTTAGAAACATGCTATTAGATGAATAGACCAATCAAGTTAGTAAAAAATAAGCCGTTTTTCGACATACTTGAAAAGACGAGGTTTGACAGTTGAAATGTGTAGTATGAGATATTACAGAAAGGCTACCATCTTGGGATTCACCAATTTTTTAGTGGAACATTTTTTAAATAAACAATCAAAACTCCAAACTTAGTTTTTGGCTCATAACTTAAAAACTTGTTTATTTAGAAATTTGACGTCCACAGGTAACTTTTTCAAAAAAAAAAGATACATCGAATGAGATACACCAAATTAAAATCGGTTAATAAACAAAAAAGTTATTGCAAAACGGACGACAAAATCACTGTTTTTGAATATTGTTAATAACAATTTTATTGTTTATTAAAATATATTTAAATATACCTAAACTTGAGGGAATTATGGTGTTTGAATGGTGTGCAAAAAATGGTCTAGATCTGTTAAATAGTTTTTGCAAAATTTAATTTGTTTATAAATTTTTTTGAAAAACGAGCTAAGTTCTGAGGCTGGTCTAGTTAATATGGCTGAATGTATCTCAATAATCAGGGACTCATTTCCTTCGTTAAGATGTATACTAATACCCTATGAAAAAAAAAAGTTAAAAAAATTACATGTACGTACACAAAATTATTTGTTAATAAATAGCAGTTTTTAAGCTTATAAACAATTACAATAATTTCGTAGAAATTAGATCAAATTAAATGGCAATATAAATACTGAAAGCTGGTTAAAATACACAACTTCTAAAAAAAATTTTTAGGTCCTACGACCCTTGGGGTCTGAGATAGCCCCTTTTTTTGAAAAAATCACTGTTACGTTAATTAACAACACTAAGATCTGAAATTAACCAATCTTTTATAAGAAAAGTCAAAGTTTTTAAAAAAGTTTTTTGCAAGAAAAAATGTTAAAAATTGTTTAAACAGTACTGTTATAAAGAAAGAGTATTTTGCGTTCCGACTAATGTAAAAAAAATGATGGGCGCAGCCGAATGAGAATAAATTCGCGGACTAGCATTCGCTAGCGCTAGACCGTTGCAGCCCATTTTTAACATTGACAGTGTACCGGATTTGAAGCTTAATATTATATTTATATATTTTGGTAGAAACTTGAATTTTATGAATATTATTATGTTGCACATTTATTTAGTAAAATTATATTTTAAATAAATAAATTTAAAAAATAACAATAAAAGGGCCACAAAGTCAAAATATAACAGAAAAAAAGTTACGCGACCTTATAGACGAGTGATACGTGGTACTCCCCCCAAAAAAACGCTCATTTCTCGAGATATCAACCACGGTGTGGTGAATGGCTAATTTTGGTCTTACTTTATACTTTTTATGGTGCTGAAAACGAAAATGAGTTTTATTTTGAATTTTAGATGGGGAAACATTGTCAAAATCGCAATTTTACCCTAAAAATAAAAAAAAGAGGAAATCACGTTTTTCTTAAAATTAAAAGTTACACCATTTTTTTTTCTATAAAACATTTTGTTCTCTGTACTCTAGATTTTAAAATTAATTAAACAGTTAAATTTCAAATTTTGTTACTCAACTTTTGCGATTAAACTTTGCAATTCAAGAATCTGCACCTTTTACTTCAAACATTTTATAACTTTCTTTATGGCAAGACAGAAATATTGAAGCAGGTCCCATTGTCTTCAGAAAGGTGAGAAATATATACTACAAAAATATCAGAAAAAAATATTACAATGGAACAGAGTTGTAGCAAATTAAATTCAAAAAAACGTGATTTTTTTTTATTTTTAGGGTAAATTTGCGATTTTGATAATGTTCCCCCAAGTAAAATTCAAAACAACCCTAATTTTAGTTTTGAGCACCATCAAAAATATAAAGTATGACCAAAATTTATATCAGTATCTCGAGAAATAAGCTTTTTTTGGGGTGTGCCGCTCGTCTATAAAGTCACATAACATTTTTCCTATTGCATATTTTAAATTCAATTTTTTTGGAAAACTTCTTCATAAATTATATTTTATTTCTGTGTTAATTAAAATTATAAACTAAAAAGTTTGTCACTCAACTTTTTTAAGTAAACATGAAACAAACGAAATCTGACGACAAAATGTTTAAAAATTAACAACTTCTCTTTTAACGTGTTGAGTCATTTTGGACAAATCTCATTGTTATCTAAATGCTTCAAAGATAACACAGTAAAATTTTCAAAAGGAAATATTTACAGCGACCAAAAATACAGTGAGTTAAAATTGAAAAATCATCAAGATTAATTTTTCGCATTTTTGCATAAAATTTGATTTTTGAACATGTTCCACTAATTCTAGAAAAAAATAACTCCATATTCGGATTCAGAGACCTCGAAAATATAAGGAATGACAAAAATTTGTCATTCACCTTAAAGTGGATTTTTGTGGTCGGGATAACGTAATTTTAATAGTTGCTGCCGCATGCCGGTCGCCAACCGCGCCCACTATTCAGTCAGTCGACTACGCCCGCTATTTTTTACTTTAGTCGGAACGCAAAATACTCTGTGTTTATAACACTCCTATTTAAACAATTTTTAACATTTTTTCTTACTAAAAACTTTGTTAAAAACTTTGACTTTTCTTATAAAAGATTGGTTAATTTCAGCTCTTAGTGTTGTTAATTAACGTAACAGTGATTTTTTCAAAAAAAGGGGCTATCTCAGACCCCAAGGGTCGTAGGACCTAAATTTTTTTTTTGAAAGTTGTGTATTTTAACCAGCTTTCCGTATTTTTTATTGCCATTTAATTTGATCTAATATCTACGAAATTATTGTAATTGTTTATAAGCTTAAAAACTGCTATTTATTAACAAATAATTTTGTGTACGTATATGCAATTTTTTTTTACTTTTTTTTTCATAAGCTGTTAGTATACATCTTAACGAAGGAAATGAGCCCCGGATTATTGAGATACATTCAGCCATATTAACTGGACCAGCCTCAGAAATTAGCCCGTTTTTCAAAAAATTTTATAAACAAATTCAATTTTACGAAAACTATTTAACAGATCTGGACCATTTTTTGCACACCATTCAAACACCATAGTGCCCTCAATTTTGGGTATATTAAAACGTATTTTAACAAACAGTAAAATTGTTATTAACTATATTCAAAAACAGTGATTTTGTCATCCGTTTTGCAATAACTTTTTTGTTTATTAACCGATTTTTATTTAGCGTATCCCATTCGATGTAACTTTTTTTTCTGAGAAAGTTACCTGTGGACGTTAAATTTCTAAATAAACAAGTTTTTAAGTTATGAGTAAAAAACTAAGTTTGACGTTTTGATTGTTTATTTAAAAAATGTTCCACTAAAAAATTGATGAATCCAAAGATGGTAGTCTTTTTGTAATATCTCATACTACACATTTCAACTGTCAAACCTCGTCTTTTCCGTTATGTCTAGTAAAAACCTAACTTGATTGGCCTAGAATGAAAAACTGATGTTACAGAACCACCAAACAAGAGATAAACGTAATTGATTGGGGTTGGAAATTAAGCTAAGAACCGTTAGTACCGATCCGATCAACAGATCTTCTTTATACCAGATATTTTGTTAAAATAAACTATCTGCTCTTGCCAAACTGGTTGTAATGAGTTCTTGTTAGTACAGAGATATAGATAGTTTATGGACTTCGATAACCAAATTACGGATATGTTTTTTGTTAATAAAGTGGTTATTTAATTAACTATGTAAATTGTGTAAACAATTTTTGGAAATTTTTTTACGATATTTTTAGGATGACTTTGTTGGCAATCATAGGAGTGGATCATATGCACTTGACTTTACAATAACTTATAATAAATAGGTAACTGATAATTGTTACGTTTTTCATAAAAATACAAGTATTCCTAGATAAATCTCCTTTAATTTGATTTTAATAGTTTTGTTATCATTCCAAAATGTATGAAATATCTTAATTTTTGTTGTATTGCAATCTTAAAATTATAACTTTCAATGTTGTAAGATACAATTAATACCATATTGTAGAAAATTTCTGAAAATAATTTTGTTCTTTCATCCTCTCTTTAATTTTGTTACATTTCATTTTTCGTTTATCTAGTAGCATGTTTATCAAGAAATACAACCTAGTTTATTTGAGATTTTTTATTTTCAATTCAATATTATAAGCCAATTTTAGATTTAGGAATAATTGAATAGGTTTAGTATATAATAATTACAGGGTGTAACAAAAATACAGGTCATAAATTTAATCGCATAACTATTCATAAAAATAGTTCGATTGAACCTAACTTACCTTAGTATAAATATGCACATAAAAAAAGTTACAGTCCATTGAAGTTACAAAATGAAAATCGATTTTGTCCAATATATCGAAAATTCCTACTAGAGATTTTTTATTGAAAATAGACATGTGGTATTTTTATGACAGGGGCATCTTACAAAAAAATTATAGTAAAATTTTGACACCCCATAAAAATTTTATGGGGGCTTTGCTCCTTTAAACCCCCCCCCCCAAATTTTTGTGTACGTTCCAACTAAATGATTATTGTGGTACCATTAGTTAAACACAATGTTTTTAAAACTTTTTTGCCTCTCAGTACTTTTTCGAAAAGTCAGTTTTTATTGGTATATTTTAAATATTAGTCAAATCCACCACACATATTTTTATATGGTTAAGTACGTTTATGGAGACTTTGTAATCGTATGAAAATTTATTTATAATTTACATTTTTAGGCATATTTTGAACCATATTAAAATAGAAGCCACTTCTTGATAAAAGGTGCCTTATCGAAAAAATACTAAGAGACAAAAAAGTTTTAGAAACATTGTGTTTAATTAATGGTACCGCAGTAATAGTTTAATTGGAACGTACACAAACATTTGGGGGGTGTAAAGGAACAAAACCCCCATAAAATTTTTATGTAAACATATTAAAAAAGAAGCCGCAACTCGATAAAAACTGCCTTATCGAAAAAATACTAAGAGGCAAAAAAGTTTTAAAAACAGAGAGTTGAACTAATGGTACCACAATAATAATTGGAACGTACAAAAAAGTTTGAGGGGTTTAAGGGAACAAAACCCGCATAAAATTTTTATAGGATGCACAAATTTCACTATAATTTTTTTTAAGATGTTCCTGTCATAAGAATGATACATGTCCATTTTCAGTAAAAAATCTCTAATGGTTTTCGATGTACTGGAAAAAATCGATTTTCATTTTGTAACTTCAAAGGGCTATAACTTTTTTTATGTGCACATTTGTATAAAAAAAGTTACATCAAATATTATTTAAAAAATTAAAAAAAATTTTTAAACAAATTTAATGGTGTATATAACAATTAGTTTATTTAAATAACGCATATTCGTAATGTGCGTAAAAAGTACATACAAATTAAAAAAAGAAACAACGAAATAAATAATCGAGAACCAGAGATACAGTTAACAGCTCCTTCCCCCCTCTCATCGCTATCCCAAGTTTCAAGGCCAGCCGATTTTAAGGGCCACATTTTTAAGCTTTGTGGACGATTTTCTTGAAAGGAAATCTTTTGTATATTTGGTGCTTTAAAACTTTGAAGTATGTTCTTTCAAATACGGCTAATTTGATTTCTTAATTGTTATAAACAAAGCTGCTATGAATTAAAAAAAGAAGGGGGCTAACTTCGTCCCTAATTGTCCTAGGACAATTGTTTTCTTTCTGAATGTGTATAAAAATTCAGTCTTTCTAAATATGAAAAAATAATTTTTTTACGGGTAACGGTTAAAAAGTTATTCAAATTGTTTATAGGCAAAAAATCGACATGTTTTTGCAAAATAATTTTACACTATTTAAAATTATTTTTTGTAATTTTTTTTAAATTAAGTTTATAGCATAAATCTTCTTCTTTCATAAACTGTCCGAAGTAATACTGTAACCTCATCGTTTTCTGACTTATAGTGTTGCAAAAAAAATTAATTTGGGATAAACAAATTAAATAACTTTTAAACTATTTGACCAATTGCTTTGAAATTTAGAATATAATTTAAGCACTAGAAGTCTCAGCATTTCGTGTAATAAGAAAGTTCTAACTTAATTTTTGCATAAGTTATGAACATTTATAAAATCTCAAAATTTATTACTTATTTTGCAATTTTCTAAGCAACAAATAAGGATAGACATATGCAGCGAAAGCCATATTGAAGTTTTTTATATGATTTATCAGTTTCTTACTCTCAAATTTGTTTAAAGTGCTTCACTTTTTAGTAATAGACGAAAAAAGCGAAAATTTAGCGTTTTTTGATCTTCATTTGTTTATAACTATGTATATCATCAAAATCGGCTGCAGGAAACATATAGGTTATTAATATAGATGTCCATACTACTCAAAAAATTTGGTTTCGGCCTGGAGGGGAATGTGTCACGAGAAAAATCTTATTTCTCTGGACTATAATAGCCAAGATGTCCGATTATTGTGGGTCCGTGCGATACTTAGCGATAAGAAGCATTCCCTTCAAAAGGTTTCGGTTAAATCCAGGAACAAAGGTACAAGTAGCCTAGCTGTTACAGTATGGTTCTAAAAACGACTAAATTTTCATGTTCACTTACTTAGAAACTATAAAAAATGTGTACATATTTAATACATTCCTATAACATCCAGCCAACACTCGAAAAAAAAAACAGATCAGAACCGAAAGAAATACACATCTAAAACATCTATTTTGTTATATCTATAAAAAAAACCTCTATAAAAGACCTCTAAATAAATTTTCTTAAGTTGTAAATATAGATATTCGCTATAAGTTAGTTCACTTCCACAAATTGATTCCAAAGTTCAGGTTTTAGACCAAAATACATACTTAAAGACTGGAATGAAAATAAAACACCATGTGACAAAGTCCCTTAATGACTAACTATTTAATATAGTATATTACATCGTTGTTTACATTTTCTGAAACACTCCACAATATTTGATATACAGGATGTTTCACGAAGAGCTTATTAGACAAGGCGAAAACGGCGGGTTCGTTGGAAAAAATATTCCAATGAGATTTTTTTGTATAATCACATTTTTAATACACACCAGAATGAGGTTCAAGAAGTCGCCCACGTGAAAAGTGAGCCAAATTTTTTTAACAATTTTTTTTAATCAAATTGCAAAAATCAATATTTTTGGCTCGGACCATTTTTTTGTAGGTTTTTGGACCATTCTGGATAAAAAGGGTCTCTTATAATTTTTCTCGAGAGTTGATCGTTTTCGAGTTATTAACAATTTAAAATTGAAAAAAAAAACGAAAAATGGCGATTTTCAAGGCTTAATAACTCGGTTAAAAGTTATTATTATGAAAGTTAGAAAGTGACTAAATCAAAGTCTAATGCCCGCCCTACAAGATCCCGAAGAAATTTTTGTCATTATTTTATTACTAAGATGTTATTTTTAAGTAATAATATTGAGCGCCATGCACGTGGTAGGCGGCCGTAAATGTGAGTGCAAGTAAGATGCACAAAATTGGACTGCCGGAGTGGCATCTCTCTCGCACTCAGCATTTACGGCCGGCTACCACGTGCATGGCGCTCAATATTATTACTTAAAAATAACAGCGTAGTAATAAAATAACGACAAAAATTTCTTCGGGATCTTGTAGGGGGGGCATTAAACTTTGATTTAGTCACTTTCTGACTTTCATAATAATAACTTTTAACCGAGTTTTTAAGCCTTGAAAATTGCCATTTTTCGTTTTTTTCTATTTTAAATTGCTTATAACTCGAAAACGATCATCTTTAGAGAAAAATTATAAGAGATCTTTTTTATCCAGAATGGTCCAAAAAACCTACAAAAAAAATTGTCCGGGCCAAAAATATAGATTTTTGCAATTTGATTAAAAAAAGATTGTTAAAAAAAATGTGGCCCACTTTTCACGTGGGCGACTTCTTGAACCTTATTCTGGGATGTCTCAGGAATGTAATTATGCAAAAAAATCTCATGGGAATATTTTTCCCAACGAACCCGCCGTTTTCGCCTTGTCTACTAGAAAATTAATGATTGTATCATTTAGTCTGTGTGTAAACTGTGCCGTTACATGTTTAACTTCAAATATCCCGAAAACTAATGACTTTATGGTTACGAGTGAAGATGTTATTTACATAGAGAGTGTTTGAGAATCAAAAAATTGTGCTAAAATGGCAATTTCACCAGTGACAATAAAGTTATTTACATACAAAGTATTGGAGAATCGAAAAATTTCCCTAAAATAGTAATTCACTCAGTGGCGTAGAATTTGGGAAGGGTCAACCATTTACTGTCCCCTGTCGTACGCCTCTGGTAATTGCCGGAAACGTGTGTTTAACATAATTTCATAGTGTGTATAGTACTTACACTTTCTACCAAGTATGAAAAGGATACGTCGAATAGTTTTAAAATACTGAGCAAAAATATTTTTTAAATTTTTAAATGAAACACCCTGTAACTCAATAAGGAGCCATATTTTATTTAAGTAATTTTGGTTAAATCTTAATATTTTGAGGTCTAGAACCTACAACTCGGAGATTGGATACTCTTAATGAAACAGCCTGTATAAGCAAAACTATGTTTTTACTATACGGAAAAAAAGAAGAAGGAAAAAAAGAAGAAGAAAAAACAGCAAAAAAAATTGTTAATTAGTGAAAAATTCTCAGGAACTGGATTATGGAAACGGCATTTTAAAATGTTTAATCCCCGCGACGTTATTAAGAAAACAGATTAGAACAATTTTCAAATGCCCTTTTAGAGGGGGAGTTAAATTGAAAATTGAATTTATCAATACATTTATCGAAAATATACATAAAAATAAAAGTAATGAGACCTCACACAGATTTATATTCTTTTGGCAACAACCGCGTTTTTGCAATTAAAAATATAGTAACATTTAATAAACAAATTAAATATCTCATAAATTATTAAATATGTTTTAACCAATTTTTTTTGCTTAATACTGGTAACATAGCGCAACCTTCCCTATTAAATAAAATAATGTATTGGGACCGTGCAAGTTCGGAAAAGTGGCACCTGGTTTCTACGATCTGCAACTTTATTCGCACTTTTAATTATATTGGCCAATCGTATGGTCCTGGTTGCTCGATAATTGTCAAGGCCATAGTCCAAAAAAATAATAAGAAGAAAAAATAAGATTCAGGTTGTTATTAAAACGTAAACAATTGTATGTAGTAAATAAAATTAATTATTAAAATGCAGTACTGCAAGCAAAATACAATTAATTAAATTTACCTTTATATAATATTTGCATATTATATCAATATTGTGAAGCAACATATAATTTTTCTTCTTCATTGACAGTAGATATGAAATATACGTCAATTTGACAATTTCAATTGACAATGAATTATTTAAAAAAGTTGCAATATTTCTCCGCTATTCGCGCACGATCGTTTCTAGTATCCCCTCCAAGTACTTACACACCGCGAATAGTGCCTATTTAAAACGCAAAAAATATTTTTTTGCAAATTTAATTTTTAAATTTTATATATAATTATTTAAATAGATGGGGGGTCAAATTGAATTTAGTAAGTTTTAGATGAAAGATTTATCCTTAAACTTTGCAGAAAAATATCCTAAAGGCCTTCATTGAAATGTAAATTATCCCAGCAGTAAAAAAAGTTAATATTGTGCAAAAATGACCCCTTTTTAATTATTTAAACAATGATCCCCTTATATGATTTGGATATTTTTTTTAAATATCTTTTGTATTCACCTAAACTTTGATATAAAATTTGTTCCAACCTGTACGGAATTACAGTTTCATTTTTTTTTATTTGATTAGACTATATCGTCTTCAGACATTATTTTCTTAAAAAGATTTAATTTTTAAATATTAGTCAGTTTGTTTACATATTGAGAACTGTCAAAGCGTATGTATTTGACTCGCCATTGGTCACTGCGCGGGTGCCACCCATTGACATATTAAGAGTAGACTCGGCATACTCACCAAAAAAGCGTAACGCGGAAACAGCATGCATACAGTCGATCGGTGGTCTATCTATCTCTTTTAACCAAGCGATCCCGCGCATGTGACTGACAAAGATGGCTAGACCACTCAATCCTATGTCGACGTTACACCTCGATGCATTGAGTGGCATATCCCTAACCAAGTCTATCCTTTTACATGTCTCTGGTGCCACCTGGTGCCAACTTAATCGCGAATGCCATATCGCGATTCTATTGGTTAAAAATCTGTATCGAAATGAAAATCTGAATGAAGCTCATTATGATACAGGTAGTGAAATCATAATTATTGATAATATATTAAAGTATGAGAATAGAAAAAGACTCTTACGATGCATATATTATTTTACTACACGTTTTTGAACTACTTGACACCTCTTTCTCTTTTAATGGCACTCACTTTTTTAATTCTTAACCTGATGTTTTTTTTGTACAGGCATTCAAGTATAATTGACAAACAATATGTTATATTGCTTAGTTCTTGCAATGCATTCATTGTAAATATATAGGTCAACGTAATTTATATTTTTTATAATTATATAATAACAAATTTATTCATTAAGTGGGGTATTATATTATAATCTTCAAGTATCCCAACAATTTTCGTTAATTTGATTATTACATATGTTTATTAAAAGAAACAAGCAATTGCTCGTGCTCGTTTAATAACTAGGATTAAGAGGCTACATTCTACATCATCAAAACGGAAAACGCCTTACAAGATTGCAGCTTTAATTTTGAATATTTTGTTGAGATATTTGGCACACATACATACATACATAATCGGTTGCCTCTTTTACCATTAGGTGTCGAGAATTCCTCCTTTATATAATACTCTCTGCAAATTTACGCCACTTCTTCCTATCTGCTGCTAAAACTTTTGCTTCTTGCCACGATGTTCCTCTTTTCTTGAGTATTTCGTTTACACTACTGTTCCAGCTTTTCCTTGGTCTGCCCCTCGTGCTTTTACCCACTGCTTTGGCCTCCCATGTCATTTTCACTTGTCTCTCACCACTCATTCTTATCATGTGTCCAGCCCATTTTAACTTCTTTTCTTCAACTTTTTCGTTGAGCGATTTTACCTGTAATTCATGTCTTATATCTTCGTTTCTTCTTTTGTCTAATCTTCTTGCTCCCACCACTTTTCTTAAGTATCACATTTCTGTAGCTTGTAATCTTTTTCTTTGTCTGTCATTAAGTACCCAGTTTTCTGCCCCATATATTGTAATTGGCATATATACAGTTTTATATACTGTCATTTTGGTTTTCCTCGATATTTCTTTTTTGTTTAGGAAATTTTTATACAGTGAATAATAAGTTCTCGTTGCCAATTTTATTTTGTTTCCAATTTCATCTTCTTGTGTACCTTTGTTGTCTAACATTATTCCCAAATACTTAAAGAGGTCTACTTGCTCGATTTTTTGCCCTTCGATTTCAATAGTTACAGTTGCTTCTTTGTTGGCTATTGTCATTACTTTAGTTTTCTCCATATTTATTATTAAGTTGTAGTTTTTTAGTTCTTCAGCCCAGATTCTAATGTTATCTGCGAGAACCTTTTCAGTTCTTGCAACTAATACAATGTCATCAGCAAATGCACAGGCTTCAATTTTTATTTGTTGCAAATTTCTATACCCTATAGCGCATTTTTTAGTTTTTTTCCAACACTTTTTAATAACTTCATCCATAACGGAAGCTCAACACTCCACCTTGTCTAACCCCGTCGTTATTAGAAAATTCGCCGGAGATTAAGTTACTTGTCCTGACCTAGTTTTTTGTGTTGACATACAAACTCTTTATTACACTTACGAGTTCTTCATCTACTTCCTTGTTTATCAGGCTTTGCCATATTCCTTCTCTATTGACCATGTCAAACGCCTTTTTCATATCTAAAAACGCCAGGTACAGTGTATCGTTTTTTAACAGTGTTTTTTCAGTAATTTGCTGTAGTGTGAATATATGATCTTGTACGCTGTGTGATGGTCTAAATCCACTTTGTATATCCGCCAGTCGAGGCTCAACTATTTCTCGTAGTTTCTTTTCTAGGATAATTTCGTAGATTTTCAACGCTGAGCAGAGAAGTGATATACCCCTATAATTACTGCACTCTTTCGTGTCTCCCTTTTTGTGTATAGGCAGTATTATTGAAATGTTCCAAACCTCTGGGATTTTTTTGTTTGTCCACGCTAAATTTAGTATGTCATGTAATTCTTGTTTACCCTGTTGTCCAAGATATTTCAATAATTCAGCATCTATTCCGTCGATCCCTGCTGCTTTACCAACTTTTAGTTTTTCTAGTACATCTTCAACTTCTTCCATCTTTATTTTAGTTTCATAAACGTCTTCTTGCCCTCTTTCAGGTGTTTCATCTGTTATCTGTGTGCGATTATCTGCTGTTGTATTTTCATTGTTTAAAAGTTCCTTGAAATATTCTCTCCACCTTTCTATAATGGGCTCATCCTCAGTTATTATATTTCCGTTTCTATCTTTTATCTGCTGTAGTTTAATTTCCGTTTTACTTCTCATATTCTTTAATACTCTATAAAATAATTTTGTATTTTGGGTACTATTTTCTTCCATAGTTCTTCCAAATTCTTCCCAGGCGTCCTGCTTTTCTTGTTTTATCCTTACTTTAACTTTGTTGCGCTGTTCCTTGTATTTATCGTATGCCTCTTGATTTATTTTTTGTATGTACATTTTCCATAGCCTTTTCTTTTCTCTGACTTCTTTTTTAATATCGTTGTTCCACCAGCTTGTCTGCTTTTTATGATTATTTCTTCTGGTATACCCGCAAACTTTCCCTGCTGTTTCTAATAGTAGGTATTGCCTTAAATCTGATCCACTTTTCTTCCACATTTCTACTTTGTCTTCTCTTTTCAATCCTTGCAAACTGTTTTTCTGTTTTTTCTATATACTCATTTCTTGTTTGCAAGTTTCTCAGCTTATAGGTTCTTATTCTTCCGCTATAGTTTTTGTTTTGTATCTGTTTTCGGTCCTCGACTTTGTTGTTATTCTTGAATACTCCTTCTAGTAGATAATGGTCACTACCTATATCATAGCTTCTTTTCACTCTGACATCTTTAACTTTACTCCTTTTTTCTCGAGGAACAATTATGAAGTCTATTATTGATTTTTCATTTCGCTGGGGCATTGCTATTGTTATCTTGTGTATTTCTTTGTGTTCAAAGAAAGTGTTGGCTATAACTAAATCATTATCTAGCAATCTTTTCCCGTTTTTATTAATTGTGTGTTCTCCGTGCCTACCTATAGCTCATTGCCATTTCATGTTTTCGTTTCCCACTCTAGCATTGAAGTCTCCCAATATTATGAGTGTTCCCTCATAATCTTCTACTGTCTGCTGTAGTTGTTCCCAAAATTGATTTTTGTCGTTTGCTTTGTCACTTTCTCCAGGTGCGTATATTACAATCAAAGTTATAATATCGCTTTTACTACAATTCATTGATACTTTCAATAGTCTCTCATTGATGAACTCCCAATTTCTTATAACTTTTACTTTATCTTTGGGTATCAAACAGGCTACTCCTGCTCTAGCCCATTCAGTTTCCTTTACACCACTGTATATTAATAGATTTCCATCTCCTATTATTTGTGTCCCAGCTCCCTTTTTTTTGTCTCAGTGATGGCTATTGCAGCATAGTTTGTGTTGCTAAGGATTTCTACTAATTCTAACTCTTTTCCACTTATTCCTCTAACATTCCATGTCCCTGTTCTCCATACCTCTCCTTTCTTATCTATAACTTTCAGTTCCATTTCTTTTTCTGTTTTCATTGCCGAATTTGTCATCAGTTTGTCCGCCTCTGCTTTTATTAGTTTTTTGGATTAGCTCTGTTGCTCTCTTTTTCAATTGTGCCAGTTTCCATATTCCATTTCCATATTTCATCATTTATAATGATCTTCTGGTATTTAACTTTTACAACATTACCTTTTTGTCTCTGTTCATTTGCATATTCTCTTAGTTGTTTTTGAATCTCTCTTTCTTGGATCGTATAGTCATCATCAATAAAAAGTTTTCTTCCTTTAATATGTCTTAACTTGTTCTTATTTTTCATTATGTCTGCTTTATCACCATATGTACTCAATTCTAACTTGCACATTCTCTTATTCAGTTTCGTTATCTCTTTTATCTCACACTTTGTTCCAAGAAAAGTTTGCAACTGATTCTCTATATCTTCTTTTAGCTCTATAGTATCTCCTGCAGTTTCAAATCCGGTGATAATAATGTTTTACTTTTTTTTACTTCTTCCAAACTCTGCTTCCATTCACTTGTCAAATCTTTGACAATTTTTATTAATTCTTTACGCTCAGTTCTCATTTCTTTCATTTTATTTGCTATCTCTCATATTCCGTTTGTTACTTCTTTAACCATCTCGCTCATTTCATCCATTCGGTATTCCTCTGATACGCCTATGGACATGTGTAATATGTGTTGCCTATCTGCTAGCGCCAACGATCATCTACAATTCAACCTTGCGGATAGATAAATCGCTACCAACAGATAAGACGCCACGTTATTTTGATTTCAGCCTACCTCGAATATTATTAGTCCTATTGTGTCACTAACACTCTCAGCACTTTGTTGTAGTATATTATTTGCTCACAGTTCACTCTTACAATTTCTAATTCTCGATATTTCCGAAATTCGGATGAAATATCAGAGCACTCAAAATTGCGTTGTTTATCAGCACAGTGGCGTACTCTCTCTTCCTTTTTCATTTCCCAACAATTTTCGTTAATTTGATTATTACATATGTTTATTAAAAGAAACAAGCAATTGCTCGTGCTCGTTTAATAACTAGGATTAAGAGGCTACATTCTACATCATCAAAACGGAAAACGCCTTACAAGATTGCAGCTTTAATTTTGAATATTTTGTTGAGATATTTGGCACACAAATTAATTTGTAATACAGTAAGGTCTCTTTTTATGCGGATTTTTTTATGCGATTTTGAAGATATGCGGTTTTTATTTCATCCAAAAATTTCTATTATTAATAACTAGTATAATTAATATTACCTATTCCCATCCAGATGTCATTAATCTGAGGGTTTGCAATTCGGGTATTCCCCTTGTTCCATGATGTATCATGCAGCTATTACATCAATCTGAGTTTCGCATTGAAAGATATAACCTGTAATTCTTTTGAAATTAAATTTAAATGTTTATGTATTTAAGAGTTTAACGCTAGGCCTCATAATCAGTTAAAGTGGACTTTAAATTTTAAGTTGGTACCTTTATCAATGCAATTCATATGGGTAAATGTCAACGTTAAAGTGAACTTTAGTTAATGTTCACTTTAAGTTGATTATGAAACCGGGCGTAAATGTTGCTGATTTTAAGTTGCAGTATAATAAACAACACATTTTGATTTCTGGATTGAAACATTTAATTAAGTGTCATGAAGTTTTATCTTTCATTAGAAGAGGTTTTTGCAATTTCAAAATCGTTAGTTTTCGATTTTAATTCCTTCTTTAAGATTTTATTTGGCCTAATCGAGAAAAAAAAACATCAAACACACAATTTTTGGTGGACAAACGTCCACCATTTTATGTGATTTTAGAAAACTACGGAACGTATCCCTACTTTTTCAATGCAAGTAAAGGCATTTTTGTGCGATTTTTTTATATGCGCTTTTCTGTAGAACGTATCCACCGCATAAAACGAGACTTTACTGTATAGTAAAGATTGGCCGTATAGAGCCGAATTTGAGAAATATTTTAGTATGTGGAAATTACTCTGTAATTAAATAAAATATTACAAAAACGAGCCTGTACCGCCATTAAGAAGAACAAAAAATAAACTTTTTTCAAATAAACTTTTTATCCCATGCCTAGATTTTGTATCACATTGGAACTACTAAAATTGACTATCTATAACAAGAAATCGAGTACAGTGATGAGCGCGCTAATAACCGGCAAAATTGCACAAAAGATGGAAAACGTATTAAGTTGTGAGATAAAAAGAAATTCAACTAGTCGAGCTGGGAAATTTAGCGATATTAACCTAAATATTTACATTATATGGATTGTTTCCCACCGTTAGACGTATCGGACGAGTTTGACAACTGCCACTGTCACAGTGACACTTTTAGTTGACATACTCCCAGAGACATCGTAGACAAGGCATACTGAGCAAAAAAGCGTAACGCGCGGCAGTCGATCGGTGGTCTATCTATCTCTTTTCTACATGTTATTATATATATGCATACTCCTCTGATACGTGTAAAGGTGGGAAACAATCAATATAATGTGAATTTATATGTTAATATCGCTAAATCTCTTAGCTCGATTAGTTTCATTAAATGAAACTAGTTAATGTTATATGTTAATATCGCTAAATCTCCTAGCTCGATTAGTTTCATTAAATGAAACTAGTCGAGCTAGGAGATTTAGCGATATTAACATATACATTTTCTTTTTATCTCACAACTTAATACATTTTCCATCTTTTGCGCTATTTTGTCGGTTAGTAGCACGCTCATCACTGTATATTAGGTTAATAACTAATTAGGCAACATAGAGAAATAGTCACTGTCATTTTGACAAACTTGCGTCGGTTTTCTAAGTGTAATATTAGCACGATTCTCTTATCTGTTCTGTTTATCGCTATCTATTCAGAGCAGTAGTGTATTATTTTCTAAGATATTGGAATTCGTTAGCGGGAAGTAGTGTTTGTTTATCATTAATTTAGTATATTTTTGTGTAATAAAACAAATATGTCGGACTATTTGAAAAAATAGATTATTATTAATTGTGGGTTAATTTTTTATATATTATATATAAATATAGTATAATGCAGGGTATAATGCATATAAATATAGTATAATGCTCATAATGCAGGGAAAGATAGATGACAGAAGAAGCATCGGCAGAAGACGAATTTCATGGCTGAAGAACCTCAGAGAATGGTTTGGATGCAGCTCAAAACAACTATTTAGAGCTACTGCCTCAAAAATTAAAATAGCTATGATGATTGCCAACCTCCGTAGCGGAGATGGCACCTGAAGAAGAAGATATAAATATATATTTTTATATGTTAATTAATTAAAGTTTAAGGAAGATTTTTTAATCTAGAAATGTAATCAATAGTTTAGAAAAATGGAAAAAGTTTATCACAGGAAAATAAAGTGAAGACTTTCAAAAAAAGTCCAGTAAGAACCGTGCTAAAATTATGCGAAAATCGAAATTAGAGCCAACACGAATTTTAATAATTTAACTATAAAGGTACGATTCCCATAACGCGCAACGACTGCAGACGGCAGTTACAGTTGTTACCTACCATGACATACATATTTACTTTGCACTATTAATTTGTATAATTTGTTAGCAACTGACGTTCTGCCGGACAGCAATTGCAGTTAGATGTCGGAATCACTGCCGGAAACTGCCGTCTGCAGTTGCCGTCTGCCACCTGCAGTCGATGTAGGAATCGTACCTATAAGGTTACTTCCATTTCTTTAAGGTATGTTTCTGACAACGACTGCAGACGGTAGACGGAAACTGCAGACGTCAGCTGCGGATGTCGCCGTGACAGATGCCACTTCCGTGCACTATTAGGTACTCTATTACTTAATTTGTATGAGACTGTTTCCGACATCTGACTGCAACTGCTGTCCGTCAGAACGTCAGTTGGTAATAATTATACAAATTAATAGTGCAAAGTAATGACGTCTGTCATGGTGAAAACTGTAACTGCAGTTGCCGTCTGCCGTCTGCAGTCGTTGTCGTAATCGTACCATAAGAAGTAATCTACTATTGTCATAAATAAGAAAGTGTGAAATGTTGTTGCCCATGAAAATGAAATTCGTAATAAATCTATATGTATTTCGGTATCGAAATCCTGACTACACTACAAATACCAATTTTTTCAGGTAGGTGTATATTTATTGGCAACAATATTTTCGAACTTGCTTCAATCTGTTGTTCATTTCATACGACTAAACTATTTGATATAGGTATACGTTTATAGTAAGTAACAAGTGTAACAAAAATAAGAAAACTTCTGTTGGAGTGAAAGTAAAAAGAAAGATATACTCCAACAGAAGTAAGGAAAAAAAAAAGAAAAGAAAAGACTAAGGTAACTAGTTGGGGCCTCTTATGAAAATAAAAATGAAGGGGCTTCAGCGGTTGAGCCGAAGTAGGAAAAATAAAAAATACTACTTTGCAGTAATACTGAAGAAAGGGGAATTAGAAGGGATAATAAGTAGACGTGGGAAGAGACAGAGGCAAACTGAATAGAGTTGGCTAGCTATAGATGCAAGAGAGCAACTTGACACTCAAGGATGGATACGGCTCGTTTGCATGCCTGTCGAAGAACAGTAGCTCTATGTAGATAGTAATAATGACTAAAATATGAAATAATAAAATAAGAATAATGTACTGAAGAGGAATGAAGATGAATAATTTCTAAAGACGAACAAGATAAATAAATCTAACTAATCATGGGCGCCATGAAAATGATCTTCGATCATTTTCCCAGGTATCTTAGACTGCTTTCAAATATTAAATATATCAAACCTGTAATAATGAACATAAAGGAATAATAAAAATAAATGATATACAAAATAAATAAACATATTTATTAAAAATAACTACTAGATTTTTGACAATCTCTGAGTTACACAAAGTGTATATCATGTGACTCTAAAATGACATAAGTTATACAAGAAGATATATATATTTTAAAGATAACAACAATAATGTTATCTGTTACAAACTTAAATATAAGTACCTCTTACTAACATATAGGGTACAAAATTACATAAGTCTTCTATAGTTTATACTGGTACTTATAAGCAGAGCTCGGTTTATTTTATTTTGGTTAATTTTTATAAACATTTATTTACTAATAATAAAATTGTTTTCAATTACTTGCATTTAGCGCGCCTATGAGTATATTATCACAATATTGAACCTTCATCTTAGATATTGTCAAATACCGCCGAAGCACTATTGCCAAAGTTTCGAAGGACTTTCGAAAAAGAGTGTGATACTATCTCCCGAACAAATATTAATTACGCGCTGATGTGGCCTCTTAATAAACCAATACAATAAAGTATCAGCAGATTAAGTGAATGTATACAGGAAGTTGGCAGGTCAAGTAACAGTAGTAAATGAGTTTTTGAAGTGTACGGGGTGATTTATTAAGAATATCCAATCTCTAGTTGTAGATTCTAGACAGTGGCGGCTCGTGACCTCAGTATACGGGTAGGCGACACATACAGTGTATAATATAATATGTATGGTACGTTTAGCAGTAAATGGTTGACTTCAATGGTCAATACTTGTACTGGTACTTCAATAGGATAAAAGGCCCGGTTTCAGGTAAAATTTAAATATGTTTGAATGTTTGTTTTTCTATAATCTTAGCAATTAAAATAGATTTAATTTATTTTAAAACTCATTTGAAAAGATTAATTTCGGGTATATACAGTGCTAGTCAAAAGTCCGTACCCCCTTCTTATCTTTTGAACGGTTATACCTATAATAGTGAAATTTGGAGTGAGGAAATAAACGGACGTAAGGTTCTTAACTAGTCATGGCAGGTGACGTAATAGTGACAGATAACGTTATAGAGCCACTGTGACCGATAATTATAATTGGGACCTTATGGCAAGTGATACCTCGTTTGAAAGGTATTAAAAATACCTATTTAGTCATCCTAATTTTTTTGGGTTTAAGTTGATTTTGATTTTGGTGAATAAATTAAATAAATATAATATTGTAGTTTTGCATTTAATTAATAAAAATTCAAGTGTCCGCCTATGTTTTTTTTTGTCAAAAAAGTTGACGTTTTTCAATTTTATGGTAGTTTTTACGTCAACGTCAAACTTTTTGACAAGTAATCACAGGCGGAATTTTGAATTTTTATTAATTAAATGCGAAACTACAATTTTATATGTATTTCATTTATTCGTCAAAATTAGCTTAAACTCAAACAAAATTAGTATGACTGAATAGGTATTTTCAATACCTTTTAAACGAGGTATCACTTGCCATAAGGTCCCTTTTAAAATTATCTGTCACGGTGGCGCTGTAAAGTCATCTGTCACTATTACGTCACCTGTCACAACTAGTTACGAAGCTTACGTCCGTTTATTTCCTCCCTCCAAATTTCACTATTATAGGTATAACCGTTCAAAAGATAAGAGGGGGGTACGGACTTTTGACTAGCACTGTATAAGGCAAAGCAATAGTTATTTTCCTAACAAGTGCAGAAAGTTATACTTTTCCGCACGCGACTGCAGTTTGCCGAAACTGCGTTTGCAAGCAATCGAGTGCGGAAAAGAGACTTTCTGCAAGCGTTAGGAACAATTTTTTTCCTACTTGTCTTTAAAAAATGACCAAATCTTAATCAATTAATTTAATTATTATGAAAATACATATAGTCGAGGAAATGAAGCTGAAAAAATGGCAAAACCTCGCAATTTTTTCGTCCAGCATCGATTTGTTTAAAAATTTGGGATTAGGCTCATTTCACCCTCTAGTTCATTTTCTATATTGAGCCGTTGTACGCTTTTGGTTTTTTAAGGGTGAAAACTACCCCTAATTGTAAAAAATTATAAAATAACATTTTAAACTTTAATATTGTCAACATTTGGTTCTTATTAGTTACATAATGATTGTTGTATGCTTTAAGATATAATATCATAATATTTCAACCCTTGAAATCACCCTTGTTGGAGCTATATATAAAAAATTTACTTATTCTAAAAGAATAATTTCGGCTTGCATCGATTTACATAAAAATTTGGGATTAGGATCATATCACCCTGTACTTCATATTCTATATCATGCTTAAGGGCGTTGGTTATTTTTAGGGGTGTAAACTACCCCTTATTTTCAAAAATTATATAAAAACATTGTAAACTATAATATGGGTAAAATTTGGTTTTGATTGGTTAGATAATGATTTTTATAATTTAGGATATAATATCATAATATTTCTACCCTGAAAAACCATCCTTAATAACATTACAGTTTTTATAATTAGATATTTTAATAGATCTATACAGAAAAAAAGTAGAATTAAAGAATTACAAAAACATTTATTTACAGAAAAATACGAATTTACAAATATGTACAAATACAAATACAAATACAAATAGTTTTTTAGTCATCTTCCAGTATACGAACCGGTTCTGTGGTATTATACATACATTGAAAATTATCCATAAGCGGACTATCCGCATTTTTCGAAAAAAAAATTGTTTTATAAACATAGCTCCTTCATTTTTGGCGATAAAAAGTTTATTCAAAAATGACTTTGTAGGATTTTTGAAAAGTTATAAGACTGTGTAAACTAAATTTCGTAAGATCCCTTAGTTTTTAATTAGGGTGGGTTTAAAGGGCTCGAATAAGGGGGTGTTTGCTCGTAAATAGAGGATTTAAACAGCTATATCTCGCTAACTGTTCACTGTAATGAAAATCTATGCACAATGGAATTTTAGCTATTAAAAAAGCTACAATTTAGTAGTCTATAGCTTTTTTCGGATCTCCAGTATTTTCGGAGATATTTTGAAGTAAAAGGTGAAAAATGGGAAATTACAAAAAAATTATTTTTCTTTAAACTCCAATTTTTCTAAAATTAGGCATTTTAAATGGGACAAAAATCTTAGGTGTATTAATAATACAAATATAAAAGGAATTACAGAAAGGTGAAGACCAATTTTTAATTAGGAGGGTAGTTAGGGGATTGTTTTCACTGATTTTTTCATAGAGAAAAGCAGGTACGGACCTTCTTTTGATCATAAGTCGCCTAATTTTCTGGCTATAAACTTTTTATTATTATTTTTTAAGAGGCCTAACTATATGATTGAAAAAAGATTATTTAAGTTTTCCTCGAAAAATGCGAAATTCCTCGAAAGTTTTTCCGTTATTTTACTTTGAATATGCATTTGACGAAAAAAGCTAACTTTTAACATGCCGTATCTCGGTTTGTATTGGTCGTAAAGATATTACAGAAAAATAATTTAGTTTGTGTTACTAAAAGGTACAATTTTGATATCTACAGTTTTTTTGATTAAATGCATATTTTTCGAGGTATTCTCAAAAAACCCTCTAAAAAAGTCGATTTTTTCATCGAAAAACTGTTACTTTCAAGCGCGAATAACTCGAAAAATATTAGTTTTACGAAGAAAATGTAAAAAACATTTTTTTCTTAAAATTACTTTTTACATCGATTCACATAGTTAAAATGTAATTAAAAATTCCCGCCCCCCGAGATGGGGTGGCAACCACCCCCAAGGTTTTAGCGTACAGCGACATGATATAGAAAATGATACTTGGACTATTCCCTACCTTCTGTGAAAATTTCAAGAAAATCCATGCTGGACGAAAAAATTGCTAGCCAAAATGTTTCATTTCCTCGACTAATACACAAATTAATTATTTGACAAGGTTGTCAAAACCAAAGTTTCAGCATAATTGGTTAGCATGACGACGATCTTGGTTTCCATGACGACGATTCAAAACCACTGTTATTGTCTACTGATTTGACTTTCGAATATTATGTCAAAATTATATTATTTCATCGAATTCTCGCGTTAATTTCATTAAAACATGAACACAATAAGATATATTTGAAATAAATTAGTAAATAATATCTAAATATTAGTTTATTGCATGTATTATAATTTCTTTAAGGCCATATTAACATATCTAAATTAACAAGCGTGCGGAAAAGTAAAACGCGTGCGGAAAGGTAAAACGCGTGCGGAAAAGTAAAACGCGTGCGGAAAAGTAACACGCGTGCGCGAAAGTAGACTTTTTGCACGCTCGTAGAAAAAATATTTAGCATCCGTTTTTTTGTTTTTGTCGTCATAATTATTGTAAATTTTGTGGATTCTTTTCTATATTATAGGAGTACCGTCTGGTCAGTGTTAATTGTCAAAAGACCAACTCTGTTTACCTCGGTTGCTTATCGCTCCGGGTGGGTCTTAACAATGGGCCAGGTCAGATAAATTTAATATTATTTACGACCGCACTAATTGAAGTCAACTATTTACTGCTAAACAAACCATACATACCTATATAGGTACAGGGTGTTTGGTAAAGAATGGGCCATAGCTTAACCTTATATTCCTGAGCTTAAAATTGGTCGATTTAAGCTAACTTACCTTAGTACGAAAGTTTATAATAACCCAAATTCAGGGTGTCAAACTTAAACTTTTATTTTATTTATTCTTGAATATTTTCTGACAGACATGGGATAACAACACGAAATTTGGTAAGCGGGGATTTTTTGGGATGAGAAATCTAAATTTGCCACCAAAAATGATGTATTACCCAGAGGGTAATTTCAGCGCTCATTTAATACGTTCAATTATTTTTATCTCCCACTCCACGTACTTTTTAAATCAACATTTTTATTCTCTTAATATTTTTACTTAAAAAAGGTATACTACATTCATCTCGCTAAGCTCAACTGTTTTCGAGATAAACGCATTTTAAGTCTGCGATACAACATAATTTTTGCATATTATTGTAGTTAGGCCCGAAAAATAAACTTGAAACCATAATAGTTGTGCCAGTTCTCATATTTATGTCATTGCATCACAAATTCCATTTGAAGAAATTTGAGATACATTTTCGTAAATTTTTATGATTTTAAGTTATTTTTCGGGTGTAACTACAATTATATATTATGCAAAAAATTATGTTGCCTCGCAGATTTTAAATGCGTTTATCTCGAAAACGGTTGAGTTTAGCGAGATGAATGTAGTATACCTTTTTTAAGTAAAAATATTAACAGAATAAGATTTAAAAAGTATGTAGAGTGGGTAATAGAAAAATTGAACCTATTAAATGAGCGCTGAAAGGCATATGTGGCGCCCTCTGAACAATATATCATTTTGGGTGGCGAATTTAGATTTCTCGTCCCAAAAAATAACCGTTTATCAAATTTTGTGTTATTATCCCATGTCTGTTGGGAAATATTCAAGAATAAATAAAAGTTTTAACTTTGACACCCTGTATTTCGGTTATTATCAACTTTCGTACTAAGGTAAGTTAGCTTAAATCGACATATTTTAACCTCAGGAATCTAGGGTTAAGCTGTGGCCCATTCTGTACCAACCACTCTGTATACAGTGTGTCGCATTTAAGATGAAGACCCCTTATATTTCGGCTATCAAAATAAATACAGATTTGAAATTTTGCAGTCATTGAGTCATTTATTTTAATATTTTACATTTTTTAAGATAGTCAACTGAAATTTAAATTTTAAATGCGGCCTACTGCGAATTCACAAACAGGACAAATTTTCAATATTTTGTTTCGCGTTAGAGATATCGCAAAAAGTTATTTGGACAAATTGTTAGAAATATTATTCTAACCCCACATACCAAATTTCATGACAAAATTCGAACTTTTCGTTTTTTTCAGAATTGGTAGTCAGGATCCTAAATATGCAATTGGCAGTCCCGAAATGCAGCTCGGCACAACCAACATAGGCGTAACCAGGGGGTGGTTTTGGGGGTTATAACCCCCCCCCCCATTGGGATGTACTTTGAGCTCTATACGCTTAACACCATAGCCCTCAGAGACCTTAGGATCATCCTGGTTACGCCTATGACAACCAATGTCAAAGGCGCAAAACAATCTAGCCTACCTATAGCCCGAAAATATTGGAAATGCTCGCCACACGGCCAGGCAAGCGACAATAATTTTTATTAAGTTGTGCTCACTACGAGAGCAATGGATTGTATCCTCGCTCCGAGCCTTGCTCCCTGGTATTTATATTCGTTATATTCGTGAATTCTCGCATTTAAAATAATGAATTTATTTTACATAGCGATCGATAATATAGTTTCGATCGCTATGTAAAATAAAATACATTATTTTAAATGCGAGAATTCACGAATATAAATACCAGGGAGCAAGGGTCGGAGCGAGAATACAATCCATTGCTCTCCGTAGTGAGCAAACCCTTACAGAGCTGTGCTTAGCATAAAGAGTGAGACAAAACGTGAATTCCTTTCGGCTACTTTTAAAATCACCTGCCCTAGGGTAGAGCCGTCGTTAGTAGTGCTACGCTACGGGGAGCGTACAATAATTATTACAACTTCGGAGATGAATTAAAAAGTAGCTTTGTTTTATTTTAGATTTTAGATACTTAGGTATTATATCAAAATTTATAAATTGCAGTTTTGAAATAAGTAATTTATATTAATAAATAATTTATTATTGTACATTTGAAGAGGTTAGGCGGCGAATAAGTTGCCTACCCTGACGGGCCGCCCCTGATTCTAAATCTCAAAATATTAAGATTTAACCCAAATCTCTTATATAAAATGTGACTCCTTACTGAGTTACAGGGTGTTTTATTTAAAAATTGAAAAATTATTTATAGCCAATACTTTAAAACTGTTTGACATATCCTTGTAACACTTGGCAGAAAGTGTAGGTACTGTACACCCAACTAAATTATGATAATTAAACGTTTCTGGTTACTACCAGAGGCGCACGACAGGGAACACTGAATGTCCCCTGTCGAATTCTTCAGTACTCTCATTCAGTCTGAATGAATTCTTCAGTACTCTCATGTAAATAATACTGTTCATTCGTAACATTAAAGTCATTAATTTTCGAGATATATTTCGACATGTAAAGGAACAGTTATTTTGATTAATCTATTGTGCCGCTTAATTTTTAAATTCAAAAATCTCGAAAACTAATGATTTTATTAGTTGTAAGTGTTAATCATAACTAATGATTTATAACTGAATTTAATATTAAGTCATTAGTTTTTCTAGATATTTAAGTTAAAAAATAAGCGGCGCAATACCTACCTATATTAATCAAAATAGCTGTGCCGTCACATGTTTAACTTCAAATATCTCAAAAACTAATGACTTTTTCGTTACAAATGAAGAGTATATTATTTACATAGTATTGTAGAATCGAAAAATTGATCTAAAATAGCAATTCCGCCAGTGGCGTAGAATTTGGAAAGGGTCAACCATTCAGTGTCCCCTGTCGTACGCCTCTGGTAGTACCCAGAAACGTTTATTCATCATAATTTAGTAGGGTATACATTACCTACACTTTCTGCCAAGTATGACAAGGATATATCAAATATTTTTAAAATTCTGGCTATAGTTTTTAAATTTTTAAATAAAACACCCTGTAACTTTTAAGGAGTCACATTTTATTAAAGTTATGTATGTTAAATCTTAATATTTTGAGGTCTAGAATCTATAACTCAGAGATTGGGCATTCTTCATGAATCGCCCTGTATAGTTGTCACTTAAAGTTTACAAACAAGAATGGTAACATTGTTGGTGTTTCAATAACATTGTTGGTGTTTCAATAACAGTGGGTAATAATTAGTGTAACAATTATATTCTGTTGTGTATCGCTTTTAAAAACGTTTTAAATAAGTGTCTCGTTAGGCTAATTATTATGAAATCTACGCATGTTTTTGCATTAATTTTTTTTGCTATAGTTACGAAAGTCGATTTTAACCAGCTTTGGAGGATTTTTCCAGTTAGGTACATATGTTCTGATAAATATACACTTGAGAGCAAAAAAATCAACTCAAACGCTCTTTGGAATGTGTGTCTATATACATAGTCTAAGAGCTGGGAGCGGATTTTGTGCGTGATAAGTAATATGGAAAAACTATACGGGGATATGTTGAATTAGTTGTGTACATGACTTTCAGCAACGGCCGGAAACCAGAGTTGGGGCCAAGGGTAGTTTTAAGGGGTCAAAGTCGCGGATTTTATTATTTTTTTTATGACGCTCATGATCGAGATAGTGCACCAAAATTTGGATATAGGTAGGTCATGACGTACCTAAGTAAAATCTATAGGGGCTCAACGCTGCGTGGTCGACAAAGAGGTGGGGGTAGGGGTGAATATAAAAAATATAACGGGTGTTTTGCGACGTTTGTGATTGAGATAGTGCACCAAAATTTGGGTATAAATAGTCCATGACATAAATAATTAAAATCCTTAGAGCCGGAAACCAGAGTGGGGAAGGAAGGTAGTTATAAGGGGTCAAAATTCCGTTTTTATTATTTTTTTTTGTGACGCTCATGATCGAGATAGCGCGCCAAAATTTGGGAATAAGTAGGTCATGACGTAACTAAGTAAAATCTCCAGGAGTGAAACGCTGCGTGATCGACAAAGGGGTGGGGCAGGGGTGAATATAAAAAAAATGTAAGGGGTTTTTTGCGACGTTCGTGATTGAGATAGTGCACCAAAATTTGGGAATAAGTAGATCATGACATTACTAAGTAAAATCTACAGGGGCGGAACGCTGCGTGGGGGACAAATGTTGTGCCGGGTCACAAAAAAAATAATACACACTGCGACTTTGACCCCTTAAAACTAGCCTCATCCCCAACTCTGGTTTCCGGCTCTGGGGATTTTACTTAGCTAAGTCATGGTCTACTTATTTCCAAATTTTGGTGCACTATCTCAATCTAGCACGTCGCAAAAAACCCCTTATATTTTTTATATTCACACCTACCCCCACTCCTTTATCGGCCACGCAGCGTTCCACCCCTGGAGATTGTACTTAGTTACCTCATGACCTACTTATTCCCAAATTTTGGTGCACTATCTCGATCATGTGCGTGACAAAAAAAATAATAAAAACGGAGATTTTGACCCTTTATAACTACCCACATGCCCAACTCTGGTTTTCGGCTCTCAGGATTTTAGTTATGTCATGGTCTACTTATTCCCAAATTTTGGTGCACTTTGTCAATCACGAACGTCGCAAAAAAACCTCTTATATTTTTTGAATTCACCCCTGCCCCACCCCTTTGTCGGCCACGCAGAGTGGCACCCCTGGAGATTTTACTTAGTTACGTCATGACCTACTTATTCCCAAATTTTGGTGCACTCTCTCGATCATGAGAGTCACAAAAAAAAATAATAAAAACGGCGACTTTGACCCCTTATAACTACCCTCATCCCCAACTCTGGTTTCTGGCTCTGGGGATTTTACTTAGTAATGTTATGATCTATTTATTCCCAAATTTTGGTCCACTATGTCAATCACGAACGTCGCAAAAAACCCTTTATATTTTTTACATTCACCCCTACCCCCACCCCTTTGTCGGCCACGCAGCGTTCCGCCCCTAGAGATTTTACTTAGTTACGTCATGACCTACTTATTTCCAAATTTTGGTGCACATCTCGATCATGAGCTTCATAAAAAAAATAATAAAATCCGCGACTTTGACCCCTTATAACTACCCTGGGCCCCAACTCTGGTTTCCGGCCGTTGGTGAAAGTCATGTACTAAACTAATTCAACATATCCCCGTATAGTTTTTCCATATTACTTATCACGCACAAAATCCGCTTCTATCTCTCCGACTAACACGTATACAGTGATGAGCGCGCTAGTAACCGGCAAAATAGCTCATGGCCCAAGAGCTGTGAGACATTTTTGAGTAGGTATTTTAGGCAACCTGAAAATTTTTCAGGTGACTCTTCCATGATAGCCTAATACAAAAATGCCGGTCTGGCTAGGGTAGCGGTTATTTTCCCCAAAAATCCCCCCAAAGTTAAACAAAAGGGTAAAAATTGTTATTACAAAAAATATCATTGACGTGACTTTAAAGAAAATTTAAATATTCAAATATAAAAAAAAATAAACAGGCCATGCGATTTGAGGGCGATTTTAACTCTGCAAGATATTTGCATGGGCGCCTAAGGATTATTTTCAGGGGATGCATCTGAACTTCAGAAGATTTCATCTGAATCTGTACATACTATTAACGAGTATAAAATATACAACTATACATGCATAGCTATATACATTCCTTCCGGACAGGGAGGTGCCATTGTTATTTTGACAGGGTATTTTTTAATATTAAAAATAAATATTCTAAAAAAGACAGGTTTTTTTTGGTGAAATTTTTTAACTGCCAGGTGATCAAACAAATTACGCGTGCATATAAATGAATAGCGCTATAGGTAAGCAGCAGTGTGAGAAAGATCGTATACTGATAGCTGTTTGTGTCCTCTGTTGTAGCTGAGTGGGTCCGTTCGCTAGAGAAAAATCACGTGACCTGGCGATATGCATGTTGTTGTTTCTCGAAACGTTAGAGTAATTATTATATATTATAGTTTTTTAAGTAACTTTTTCTTAATTAAAGAAAAATAATACGTGCATACAATAGATTTTGCAAATATGATAGAAAAAGACAAATTTATTATTATAAATATATACGTAGAAAAGTATAAAACTATAAACTAAATTAATTCTGTGTCCGAATCTTGTACTTCTTCTTCAAACTCCTCATCTGAGCTTAAATATTCATTCTCTTCTTCTTCGTCAAACTCACCTCGAGACTCAGATTCCTCTTCTACATGATCTGTAAATAGTTAGTAATATGTATTTAGAATTAATTAAAAATTAATTAGTGATTAATTATGGGCCATTCCACGAACATACGCCTGTTTTGGATTACTTCGACAACGAATATTTTACTGTGCAAAATAAGAAGAACGAAAGTAAATTGCAAATTACATTGTTGTTTATTGGAATAATTATTAGCGCCATTTACTTTCGTACTTCTTATGTTGCACAGTAAAATATTCGTTGTCGAAGTAATCCAAAACAGGCGTATGTTCGTGGAATGGCCCTTAGTTGAGTTGCTACGTATTCTCCGTCATTTTATACGGAGTCGAAGCCTGGACAATCACGAGCGCATCTGAAGAAAGACTTGCCGTTGTTGAGATGTGGAGTTATCGAATAATGTTAAATATATCATGGACACACGTAACAAACACGGAAACATTAAGAAAGATGAAAAAGGCAAAAGAAATACTCAATACTATGAAGGAAAGAAACATAAGCTACTTTGGTCATATACTAAGAAATAAAAAGCGTGATGTGATTGGTTATATAAGGAAAAGTATTAAGCATTGGTTGTATAAGTAAGAATACGTAGCAACTCAATCAATTAATCACTAATTATTTTTTCATTAATTCTAAATACATATTACAACTATTTACAGATCAGGTAGAAGAATCTGAGTCTCGAGAGGAGTCTGACGAAAAAGTAGAGAATGTATATTTATTTTAGCTCATTTTTCTTTCCTTCATAGTGTTGAGTATTTCTTTTGCCTTTTTCATCTTTCGTAATGCTTCCCTGTTTGTTAAGTGTCGTGTCCACGATATTTTTTACATTTTTCGATAAGACCACATCTCAACAATGGCAAGTATTTCTTCAGATGCCTCCGTGATTGTCCAGGCTTCGACTCCGTATAAAAGGACAGAAAATACGTAGCAACTCAATTAATTAATCACTGATTAATTTTTAATTAATTCTAAATACATATTACAACTATTTACGGATAATGTAGAAGAGGAATCTGTGTCTCGAGGGGAGTCTGACGAAGAAGAAGAGAATGAACATTTAAGCTCAGATGAGGAGTTTGAAGAAGAAGTACAAGATTCGGACACAGAATTAATTTAGTTTATAGTTTTATGCTTTTCTACCTACATATTTATAATAATAAATTTGTCTTTTTCTATCATATTTGCAAAATCTATTGTATAGTACGTATTATTTTCCTTTAATTAAGAAAAATTACTTAAAAAACTATAGTCTGTTTTAGAGTATTTATTTTTAAAATTAAAAAATTCCCTGTCAAAATAACAATTGCACCTCCCTGTCCGGAAGGAATGTACATAGCAATGCATGTATAGTTGTATATTTTATACCTACTCGTTAATAGTATGTACAGATTCAGATGAAATCTTCTGAAGTTCAGATGCACCCCCTGAAAATAATCCTGGGGCGCCCATGAAGGTATCTTGCAGAGTTAAAATCGCCCTCAAATCGCCTGGTCTGTTTATTGTCTTTATATTTGAATATTTAAATTTAGTTTCAAGTCATATCAATGATATTTTTTGTAATAACAATTTTTACCCTTTTTTTAAATTTGGGGGGGGGATTTTTGGGGAAAATAACCGCTACCCTCCAGCCAGACCGGCATTTTTGTATTATAGTCTAGTAAAATAAAATTACACTACATGTAAATCAAAATTTAAATTCGTACAGGTTGAAACAAATTTTATATCAAAGTTTAGGAGGTACAAAAGATATTTTCAAAAAAGTATCCAAATCATACAAGGGGATCATTGTTTAAATAATTAAAAAGGGGTCATTTTTGCAAAAAAATTACTTTTTTAACTGCTGAGGTCATTCAATTATTAATGAAGGTCTATAGGATTGTTTTCTGTAAAGTTGAAGGGTAAATCTTTCACATAAGACTTGCTAAATTAAATTTGACCCCCTATTTATTTAAATAATTATACATAAAACTTTAAAAACAAATTTGCAAAAAATTATTTTTAGCTTTTTAAATAAGCATTATAAAATATCTTATTTTACAGGATAAGTTGCGCCATGTTATCAGTATTACTAAAAAAAAATTGGTCCAAAAATATTTAATATTTTTTGAGATATTGAATTTGTTTATTAAATGTTACTCTATTTTCAATTGAAAAAACGCGGTTGTTACCAAAGAAATAATTACCTGTCTTAAATCTTATTATTTTTATTTTTATGTATATTTTCGACAAATGTATGGATAAATTCAAATTTCAATTAAACTTCCCCCTAAAATGGCATTTGAAAATAATTCAAATTTGTTTATAATTTATTTTTTTAATAACGTGGCGGGGATTAAATATTTTGAAATGCCGTTTCGATAATTGGGTTCCTGGGAATTTTTCACTAATTAACAAATTTTTTTGTCTTTTTTTCCTCTTCTTTTTTTTTTTCTTGGCATTATATTACTACGAGCCCTTTTTGGGTTGTTTCATTAAGAATGTCGAATCTCTAAGTTGTAGATTCTAGACCTAAAAATATTAAGATTGGTCTAAATTCACTTAAATAAAATGTGGCTACTTACTGAGTTACAGGATGTTTTATTTACAAATTTAAAAATTATTTTTACCAAGTACTTTCAAACTATTTGACATAACCTTGTCATACTTGGCAGAAAGTGTGGGTACTATACAGTCTAATAAATTGTGATAAATAAAAGTTTCTAGCTACCACCAGAGGCGTACAACAGGGGCCAGTTAATGGTTGACCCTTCCCAAATTCTACGCCACTGAGGGAATTACTATTTTAGCGAAATTGTTCGATTCTCCAATACTTTCTATGTAAATAATATACTCTTTACTGGTAACGATTAAGTCATTAGTTTTCGAGATATTGGTCGTTAAAAATAAAACGGCATAGTTATTTTGATTCATTCATTCATTAATTTTAAATTTCCAATATCCCTCAAACTGATGACTTTATCGATACCAATAAAGTTATTTACATACAAAGTATTGGAGAATCGAAAAATTTCGCTACAATAGTAATTCACTCAGTGGCGTAGAATTTGGGAAGGGTCAATCATTCTCTATCCCCTGTCGTACGCCTCTGGCACTAGCTAGAAACGTTTATTAATCACAATTTAATAGGGTGTATAATAGCCACACTTTCTGCCACGTATGATAAGGATACGTCAAATAGTTTTAAAGTATTTGGTAACAATAATTTTTAAATTTTTAAATAAAACACCCTGTAACTCAGTAAGTAGCCACATTTTATTTAAGAGATTTTAGTTAAATCTTAATATTTTTAGGTCTAGAATCTACAACTCAGAGATTCGACATTCTTAATAAAATTTAACCCTAAAAGGGCCCGTAGTAATATAACTCAAAAAAAAAAGAAGAAGAAAAATGACAAAAAAATTTTGTTAATTAGTAAAAAATTCCCAGGAACCCAATTATGGAAACGGCATTTCAAAATACTTAATCCCCGCGACGTTATTAAAAAAACAAGTTATAAACAAATTTGAATAATTTTCAAATGCCATTTTAGTGGGGAGTTTAACTGAAATTTGAATGTATCAATACATTTATCGAAAATATATATAAAAATAAAAATAATGAGATCTTAAGCAGGTGAATATTTCTTTGGAAACAACCGCGTTTTTGCAATTGAAAATATAGTAACATTTAATAAACAAATTCAATTTCTCAAAAAATATTAAATATTTTTCGACCAATTTTTTTTTCCTTAATACTGGTAACATAGCGCAACTTATTCTGTAAAATAAGATATTTTATATTGCTTATTTAAAACGCTAAAAATAATTTTTTGCAAATTTGTTTTTAAAGTTTTATGTATAATTATTTAAATAAATAGGGGGTCAAATTTAATTTAGTAAGTCTTATGTGAAAAATTTACCCTTCAACTTTGCAGAAAAAAATCCTATAGACCTTCATTAGTAATTGAATGACCTCAGCAGTTAAAAAAGTAATTTTTTTGCAAAAATGACCCCTTTTTAATTATTTAAACAATGATCCCCTTGTATGATTTGGATACTTTCTTGAAAATATCTTTTGTACCCACCTAAAATTTGATATAAAATTTGTTTTAACCTGTACGAATTTACATATTGACTTTTTTTATTTTATTAGGCTATTAGGCTATCATAGAAGAGTCACCTGAAAAATTTTCAGGTTGCCTAAAATACCTACTCAAAAATGTCTCACAGCTCTTATACTATCAAAAGATGGAAAAAATGATTAGCCTAATAAAATAAAAAAAAATCAAAATGTAAATTGGTACAGGTTAAAACAAATTTTATATCAAAGTTTAGGTGGGTACAAAAGATATTTTCAAGAAAGTATCCAAATCATACAAGGGGATCATTGTTTAAAAAATTAAAAAGGGGTCATTTTTGCAAAAAAAAATACTTTTTTAACTGCTGAGGTAATTCCCTTATTAATGAAGGTCTATGGGATTCTTTTCTGCAAAGTTGAAGGGTAAATCTTTCACATAAGACTTAATAAATTAAATTTGACCCTCTATTTATTTAAATAATTGTATATAAAACTTTAAAAACAAATTTGCAAAAAATTATTTTTAGCGTTTTAAATAAGCACTATAAAATATCTTATTTTACAGACTAAGTTGCGCTATATTATTAGTATTAAGCAAAAAAAATTGGTCGAAAAATATTTAATATTTTTTGAGATATTCAATTTGTTTATTAAATGTTACTCTATTTTAAATTGCAAAAACGCGGTTTTTGCCAAAGAAATATTCACCTGCTTAAGATCTCATTATTTTTAGTTTTATTTATACTTTCGATAAATGTATTGATAAATTCAAATTTCAATTAAACTCCCCCCTAAAATGGTATTTGAAACTTATTCAAATTTATTTATAATTTGTTTTTTTAACAACGTCGCGAGGATTAAGTATTTTGAAATGTCATTTCGATAATTGAGTTCCTGGGAATTTTTTACTAATTAACAAAATTTTTTTGTCGTTTTTTCTTCTTTTTTTTTCTCGGAGTTACATTACTACGGGGCCTTTTAGGATTAAATTTTATTAAGAATGTCGAATCTCTAAGTTGTAGATTCTAGACCTAAAAATATTAAGATTTAACTAAAATCTCTTAAATAAAATGTGGCTACTTACTGAGTTACAGGGTGTTTTATTTAAAAATTTAAAAATTATTGTTACCAAGTACTTTAAAACCATTTGACGTATCCTTATCATACTTGGCAGAAAGTGTGGCTATTATACACCCTACTAAATTGTGATAAATAAACGTTTCTAGCTAGTGCCAGAGGCGTACGACAGGGGATAGTGAATGATTGACCCTTCCCAAATTCTACGCCACTGAGTGAATTACTATTTTAGGGAAATTTTTCGATTCTCCAATAGGGCTTTTCATCGACTGTCATTTGTTTCGAGCTTCTGTCATGTGTCACATAATATTAATATATCCACGCCATACGTATTTGGTTTGTATCATTGTAAAATACCAATAACGTATGACGTAGATATATCAATATTATGTGACACATGACAGAAGCTCGAAACAAATGACTGTGAATGAAAAGCCCTATACTTTGTATGTAAATAACTTTATTGGTATTGATAAAGTCATCAGTTTGAGAGATATTGGAAGTTTAAAATGAATGAATGAATTAATCAAAATACCTATGCCATTTCATTTTTAACGTCCAATATCTCGAAAACTAATTACTTAATCGTTACCAGTAAAGAGTATATTATTTACATAGAAAGTATTGGAGAATCGAAAAATTTCGCTAAAATAGTAATTCCCTCAGTGGCGTAGAATTTGGGAAGGGTCAACCATTAACTATCCCCTGTCGTACGCCTCTGGTAGTAGCTAGAAACTTTTATTTATAACAATTTAGTAGACTGTATAGTACCCACACTTTCTGCCAAGTATGATAAGGATACGTCAAATAGTTTGAAAGTACTTTTTTTTTAATGTTGTAATTTTACAATCTGTCCTCAACTAAGAACAATAGGTAAATTATTTGACAAAAATTGAAAATTTGACCTGTAGAGGGAGATCCAGTGATCACCCTCTTTACATAAATTAAATTAAAACAAATTAAAATAAGTTTAGTTATCACAGATTATTCACTACTTTGAATCTCTTCAGGCGTCGTACATCATTGTGGTCATCAGTGAGGTTGCTGGCTAACTCGTTTGGATGAGATTCTAGTCTCTTGGAATATTTTTTGTAATATTCCGTTATTACAGTTTTTATGGATGGCACATTGAGGTCTTGCTCTATCACATAGTTTGGCACGTACCAAGGGGCATTCAGCATTGTTCTAAGGACTTTGTTCTGGAATCTCTGCAATATTTCTAGGTTAGTTTGACTGGCTATCCCCCAAAGTTGGATACCATAGGTCCACACTGGTTTTAATATAGTTTTATATATCAGCAGTTTGTTTTCAAGTGATAGTTGAGATTTAGGACCGATGATCCAGTACATTTCTCGAAATTTTATTCCTAGTTGTTTTCTTTTTGTAAAAATGTGTTTTTGCCAAGTTAATCTCCTATCAAGATGGATTCCGAGGTACTTGACAGTATCGGTTTGTGGGAGTTGCGTTTCATTTAGTGTTACAGATGGACATGTTTGTCTTCTCATGGTGAAGGTTACATGGATGGATTTACTCTCATTCGCCTTTATCTTCCATTTTTTAAGCCATATTTGTATATTATTAAGGTCTTTCTGAAGGGTTCTGGATGCTGTATTTGGATCATGGTGAGAAGCTAGTACAGCAGTGTCATCAGCAAAAGTTGCACACGTTGTTTTGTTACTTGTGGGTAGGTCAGCAGTGTAGAGCAAGTACAATATCGGTCCCAAGACACTTCCTTATGGTACTCCGGCTTTTATTGGTCTTAGGCTTGTGTATTCATTATCCTGCTTGACTAGGAAATGTCGGTTGCAAATATAGCTTTTTAGGATTTGATAAAAAGGATGAGGAAGGTTTTTTTTAGTTTAAAGAGCATACCAGCATGCCATACCTTGTCGAAGGCCTGGCCAATGTCCAGGAATGCAGCAGAACAATACCTTTTATTTTCTAGATCACTTCTGATGTGTTTTACCAGTCTATGTACCTGTTCTATCGTTCCGTGTTGTGTTCTGAACCCACATTGGTGTTGGGGAATTAGTTTCCTTTCTTCTATAACTGGGGATAATTGTTTAAGGAGAAGTTTTTCCAAAATTTTTGATAGAACAGGTAGCAGGCTTATTGGTCTGTATGAAGTCACCTGAGTTTTATTTTTCCCTGGCTTAGGTATGAGAATAATTTGAGCAACTTTCCATTGCTCTGGGTAGTAACCTAGCCTAAATATTGCATTAAATACTTGCGTTATCATTTTCAGACCTTTGCATGTCAATTGCTGCAGTATTTTCCCGTTGATCAGGTCATACCCTGGAGCTTTTTTTGGACTGATTTCATGCTGGATCATATTTCTAACTTCTTTAGTGGTGATTTTTTGTATAGGTAAGTCCATCTGGTAGGGCGATTCCAGGAAGTCATTTATTTCTTCCTCTGTGTCACCATCTTCCATGGGATGTGGCTGGAATACATTAGTGAGGTGATTTGCAAATGCTTCAGCTTTTTCCTTATTATTTCTACACCAGTTTCCCTCTTGGTTTCGTATTGGTGGTATTTGTTGTTTCGGGTGTTTGATTTTTCTCGTGGCCTTCCAAATTGAATATTCACTATCTGCGTTTGCTGATAAACCTGTAAGATATTCTTGTATTTTGTTATTTTTGATATTATGCAATTGTAGTTTAATTTCCTTGGTGATTTTATTTAATTTCGTCTTGTTCTCAGGTGTTCTTTTTCTTCGCCACTCCTCCTTCATTTTTCTCTTTCTTGCAATCATTTCCTTTATTACAGTTGGGCAATTCTCTTTAAATTCTGTTTGGTAGCAGTCAGGGGTAGCATACCAAGCAGCTTCTTGTATAGATTTCTGAAGATTTTCTACTGCTGCGTAGATGTCACTTTCTGTTTTCAATGGGATGTTTATGTCAATTAGTTCATCTAGTTTAGTCTTGAAAATGCTCCAGTCTGTTTTGTTACTGTATAGTGATGGTTGTTTAGTACTGTTTGTTATTTGTGCATACCATGTCGCGATTACGCTAGAGTGGTCAGAGGGTAGATCGTAACAAGATTCTACTTTTGCCAATTTAACAATAATTCCTTTAACAATGTAGAAGTCCAGTAGATCAGGTATTTTTGCATTGTCGGTAGGCCAGTAAGTTGGTTCCCTTGTGGTGAGGTAATTTGCATTGGTCGCATTTATAGCTTTAAGAAGTTCTCTGCCTTTTGTGGTAATAATTCTGGATCCCCAGGTAGTATGCTTAGAATTAAAATCTCCTCCTGCTATAAATCTATTTCCTAATGTTTTAAAGAAATTTTCAAACTGTTCCGTTTTGTTATTGTGCTTTGGTGGACAGTATATAGCTGATACTGTTAGTGGGCCTAGTTGATCTTCCACAACAATACTGGTGGCCTGTAGATAGTCGCATTCATGTTTTTGTATTTCGTAGTGCTTTAGTTTATTACTAACTATTATTGCAGTGCCTCCATGTGCTTTTTCGTTGGGATGTTGCGTATGATAAGTTGTAAATCGTGGAATATTAATGTGGTTTTTGGATGTAAAATGAGTTTCTGTAATCAGCATTATGTCAATTTTTTGTGTGTTAATAAATAATTTTAATTCTTCTACATGTTGACTTAAGCCATTGGCATTCCATAATACTAGCTTTAGTAACTGAGTCATTTCTGGTTGAGAATCATGGTCAGGAGGTTGAGCATAGTGCTCATTTGTTCCGTCAGTTTTTTTAACATGTCTTTCAGTTCTGACATGTCTGTGTTGTTATTAGTTTGATTTGGTATATGTTGTGTAGTAGTTTGGTTGGAGGCTTGCTGGTTAACTGCTTGCGTTGCTTGTGCGTATGTTATTCCAGGTTGCACGTAGTTGACTGTTGTAGTTCTATCTTGGTTTGTCCTTGCGTTATGTTGTCTCAAGTTAGGGAATTTAAGTTTTTGTAATTGTTTGTGAACTTCACACCCTCTATAATTTGCGGGGTGATTTTCACCACAGTTAGCACATTTAACATTACTGTCTCTGGTTTTCCTTGGACATTCTTTAGTGTAATGAGGTTCTGCGCATTTGACACAGCACGGTTGTTCATTGCAGAAGTTTTTTGTGTGGTTGTATTTTTGACATCTACTACATTGCGAAATTATTCTCTTGACATGCGGTACTTCGAATTCTACTATGGAATGCATTACTTGTTTAATGTTATAGATGTTCTTGATATTATCTTTTGTTTCTAGATCAATTTAGAACATAGGCAGCGATTTTTTTGTTTGGTTATGTAGTATATTCCATATATTTATAACATTATGGTTTTTGGTTTTAAGATCTTCTTTTATCTCTTCTACATTTGTCGTGGGGTGCATGCCTTTAAGAACCACTCGGTAGTGTCTTTCACTTTTAGGTTTATAAGTGTGGAAGTCCGTGTTTTTTGTTTTTAGAGCATTTATTATGGCGGTGTATGCTTTGTCTGATTTTGGTTGAATTTTTATTTGTTCTCTGTTGATAGCTTTAGTGATAAAATCATTTTCTGCTACTTGTTGCAATAGATCGATAAGAGGCTTGCAGATCTGCAGGCCTGATACAAATATTGGAGGTGGTTTTGGTTTTGCATCTGTATTTTTAACTGTGTCCTCCAAATTGTCAATTTCATCTATTGAACTTAGTGCTTCAAATTGATTTTGTGTTGTTATAGGTTTACTTAACCAGTACTCACCAAGTTTTGTTTGTCTTTTGTTACTTCTAGGCATTTCTGGACTGCTTCTTAATCTTTTTCCGGTAACCTCATTCCATTGCTGTTCTTCAATACTGGCTGTTTGTTCATTTGTTTGGTTGATTTGTAGTGAATCATTAGGTTGTTGGCACCACCATATGGCGACCTGAGAGACGGACTGGACTTCTGAGGCAGTAGACAACAGGAACAAATATGGCAAAAAACTGGAGGAAACGAAGAAAATTTGGGGTAAAGTACCAATCCCCATACTAATTGGTATCGTTAGATGGAATGGGACGGACTATATGGAGCTGGAGAGACCAACGACAAGGTAGTCCAAATGGTAGACGTCGACATGGACGAAGGTTTTTGGAGACATGGGACCACGCCCAAACGTCAAGAGGACAAAAATGGAAAGGAATGGACAGTACCGAGTGGACAGATTTGTAATCGTGAGTAACTTTTTAGCTATTTTTTAAATTGCATATACAGTCTCACAGATATGAATAGTTTTTTTTATTAATAAAATATAAATATAATCATTTAAGAAGAACTAGAATTATTAATTTTCACTTAAATATAATTAAATTAGGTAAAATTTTTTCGTATATTATTAAGTTTTAGAAGTATTTTCCCATATTAAATAATTCAGAAGATTTTTTTTTGAGAATTACATATCATATATAAATAATCTTAATCGATAATTTTATTTTAATAGAAATATAACAATTCTTATATTATATTATATCATAAGAAATAATATAATTATTTTTAACCATACGAGTACGTAAATAAGTTTATTTTGATTGATGTATTTCTGCTTTTTCTGCACTTTTTGCATAAGGAAGTTATTTTGTTTATACCAGTATTTACTATTTTTAAACTAAGTACTTCGAGTATAATATTATGATGATATGACGTGTTTGACATTGAAAATTGAAACGAATAAACTACTTACATAGGAATTCGCTAAAGCGACAATTTTTACGAAGAAAGTTATTATGATAAATAAAATCAACCTGAAAATATAAGATATTAGTATCCGAACAATATGTTTATAAATAAGGAAAGATAAAAGAAAGTATTTTAAGATGATGGAGAAATTGGAAAATCCAGCATAAAGGACTTATATTGGAGACGGAAATGTCTCAATCAATGGAAATTTTTGTTGAGAAATGCACGTAAATGCAAAGATCTTACTTATGATAAATAGGACAAGACAAAGAAACATATCCTAAAAAGGAAAAATTAAAAATGACTATGGAAAAGAAATATTTTTTATATACAAGGAGTATGATTATACCACGTACATAGGACTAATAAAATTCGTCCTCGTGAGAGAGCCCAGAACTACTACCATAATGGCATATGGAATTTTTATTGAGTAAACGAATTTCCTTGTGAGAGAGTGAATTAATTTTATACAATGATTTGTGACGAAAAGAAAGTCAGTTAAGAAATTATGATGAACTGATATGAGAAGAAAAATAAAAACAAAACAAGTTATATAAATACACTGAAGTAACTGAGTTATATTAAAGGAAAATAAAATCCCATTTGAGGAAAAAGGCAAAATAATATGGAAAATTAAGATTTAAAAAGTTATCTTAGAAGAAAGACAAGTATTAAAGATAATTTGAAGAAGATTAATGTCAAAAGATATGGAAAAATCGAATTGAAGAGAATTTTGTATCTACAGTACAAAAAGTTACAGTACCTACAGAAAAAATTACTATTTAAGAAGAATACTTTGTATTGCTTCAAGTAACATAATTATTAGTATAATATATAAAATACCTTTAAATTTATATAATATAGATATATTTATTTTATTCGAATGAGGTCATGTAAGACTGTATTTCAATTAAAGAAATAGAGATTATTTTTGTGTCGTAAAAGTGATATTCGCGTGAAGAAACTGAACTTCTATTTAGCTAGTAAAAAAAAAATTTAGATTAACTATTTAGCTATTGTAGGTTTTTCTCATTAGTAGCTTTTATTTAAATATTTTAATGGACGTCCAGACTTAATATTAATTACTCAGCAATTGCAAGCTGAAATTTTCTTTATGTTTATAGGAGATTTTCATGATATTTCAGGAGATTTTCATTATTAGGAAATTTTCATGATATTTTTTTTAACAGAATATGGTCTATTTTTATTTACACTTTCTTTCGTTTTTTTCATAATTGAATGCTAAAATTTTTTTTGATACCGACTTTTTTTATTTCAATTTTTTTGTAAATATCGGTCAAATTTTGGTATAAATATGATTTGGTGTTTTATGATGATGAATTAATGAGGTAACTGATTTTTATATAGTAAAACCATAATTGATTTGAGACTATCTAGACGCTAAACAATAAAAAAACAGACTCTTGTCAAGGGAAAAGTACAAATTTAAGTTCGAAGATTTTAGCATACCCAGTTTTTGTTTTGAAGTAATCCTATTCTCAACTAAGGGGGAGCACTAGGTTCAGACAGGAATTTAGGGATGCAAGATGTAGAAGATTTTTTTAAGTGCACAAGTATCCATTTTGTCTTTTTGGAACAAACCTTCTCACGACTAAGGACGTGCAAAAGGACCGGAAGCAAATTCAAGCGTATAAAGTTGCGAAAAACTACCCATCGAGTGGGTAAGGGTTAGAAAATGAAGAATTTATAAAGTAAATGATAAAAAAATAATGAAGAAATATGAAGAAGAAGAAGATTTGTGTTTAATAGTACACGATGAAGAAAGTACTAGGTATAAAGAAAATGAAGAAATATGTAGTTATTGTGAAGTACCAGACAAGAAGAAGAATAAGAAAAAGAGATAATTTCTAATAGAAGAATATTAAAAATTGGAGAACATCAAAAGATTTGTCTTAAGGGTCTAGTAAAGAAGTAGAATTAACAAGTAAGTTCAAATGAAGGAGTTGTAATTTTTTTTTAAACCTCTGAAATTAAAGTAAAGTATAAAATAAAATTTCTGAGTATAGATTTTCGCGAGTCATAAAGAAAGAAATAACTAAGGATAGACGATGTTTGATAATTAGTGAAATTAATTGTATATATTTGTAAATTTTGTTTATATATATATTTTTTTTGTAAAAATTTGTATAAATCTATACATATAACGTAGTCAGTTGATAATGATAGTAAGAAAATTTTCTTCTCTTCGGGGAGGAAAAAGGAACCACGGTACATGGCTCAGAAAATTTTCTTTTCTAAGGGGGATGATATAATGGGATTTATCTCATTATTTAGATATTTTAGAAATCCTTAAATTACCTTAAAGTATTCGTTAGATATTTATTTATAAAACAATAAATATTACGCATATTTGTTATAATAATTGCAAAGTAGAACACCTTAGTTAAAGTCCACGTTTTGCTTACTCAACAAGGTTGTGATTATTCATTTTGACACACTAACGAGAATATATACAAACATATTTACAAAACGAAGTATTTGATAAATATGGGAACACGATCAGATTTGAGGGATTAGTGGGTCAGTCGAATTAGTTAGTTAGGTTTGAGAGGTTGCTGCCGTTAGAGCAGAATAATGTCACCTATCAACTGAATACATTTATACGGTATTAGTTTAACCAAATAAAGAAGTTATGAGTACATAGTGTATTCCTGATAGTCAACCCCATTCCAGTATAATAAATATCCACGTACCACCATACAAGTGAGAATTTGTATAGGATTTTGGATCATTGGAGCCATGGTTTTTACATTTTGTTCATAATTTGGTTGGGAATAAAAGCCTGTTGAAAAGTTGTTCATGTTACCTGCTCGGTTGATACGCCACTGGAATCTCTAACATCATTGCTGACGATAACTCGCTGCTAACAGCTTTCAATGAGCGAATGTTCTTTTACTTATTAACGTTAAAAATTAAAATGTTATTAATAAAATAAAAACACTGGTAAAATCCGCAATAACTAATTGCTTTGTTTAAAAACTTTAAATACATTCACGAATTTTTAGACACAATAAAATAATTGTTTTGTTTTGTTGTCGTTTTTTCGGGTTTTATCACAGCTTTTTCGTACATAGACAACCGTTCGCTTTGGCTGCTCATTGACTTGGCAGAAAGTGTGGCTATTATACACCCTACTAAATTGTGATAAATAAACGTTTCTAGCTAGTGCCAGAGGCGTACGACAGGGGATAGTGAATGATTGACCCTTCCCAAATTCTACGCCACTGAGTGAATTACTATTTTAGCGAAATTTTTCGATTCTCCAATACTTTGTATGTAAATAACTTTATTGGTATTGATAAAGTCATCAGTTTGAGAGATATTGGAAGTTTAAAATGAATGAATTAATTAATCAAAATACCTATGCCATTTGATTTTTAACGTCCAATATCTCGAAAACTAATGACTTAATCGTTACCAGTAAAGAGTATATTATTTACATAGAAAGTATTGGAGAATCGAAAAATTTCGCTAAAATAGTAATTCCCTCAGTGGCGTAGAATTTGGGAAGGGTCAACCATTAACTATCCCTGTCGTACGCCTCTGGTAGTAGCTAGAAACTTTTATTTATAACAATTTAGTAGACTGTATAGTACCCACACTTTCTGCCAAGTATGATAAGGATACGTCAAATAGTTTGAAAGTACTTGGTAAAAATAATTTTTAAATTTTTAAATAAAACACCCTGTAACTCAGTAAGTAGGCACATTTTATTTAAGTGATTTTAGACCAATCTTAATATTTTTAGGTCTAGAAACTACAACTTAGAGATTCGACATTTTTAATGAAACTTAACCCTAAAAGGGCCCGTAGTAATATAACTCCAAGAAAAAAAAGAAGAGGAAAAAAAGACAAAAAAATTTGTTAACTAGTGAAAAATTCCCAGAAACCCAATTATCGAAACGGCATTTCAAAATATTTAATCCCCGGGACGTTATTAAAAAAACAAATTAGAATAATTTTTAAATGCCATTTTAGGGGGAAGTTTAATTGAAATTTGAATTTATCAATACATTTATCGAAAATATACATAAAAATAAAAATAATAAGATTTAATACAGGTGAATATTTCTTTGGCAACAACCGCGTTTTTGCAATTGAAAATAGAGTTGTTAAAAAAACAAATTATAAATAAATTTGAATAAGTTTCAAATGCCATTTTAGGGGGGAGTTTAACTGAAATTTGAATTTATCAATACATTTATCGAAAGTATAAATAAAAATAAAAATAATGAGATCTTAAGCAGGTGAATATTTCTTTGGCAAAAACCGCGTTTTTGCAATTTAAAATAGAGTAACAATAAACAAATTGAATATCTCAAAAAATATTAAATATTTTTGGACCAATTTTTTTTATTAATACTGATAACATAGCGCAACTTCTCCTGTAAATAAAGATATTTTATAGTGCTTATTTAAGACGCTAAAAATAATTTTTTGCAAATTTGTTTTTAAAGTTTTATGTATAATTATTTAAATAAATAGGGGGTCAAATTTAACTTAGTAAGTCTTATGTGAAAGACTTACCCTTTCACTTTGCAGAAAACAATCCTATAGACCTTCATTAGTAAGTGAATGACCTCAGCAATTAAAAAAGAAATTTTTTTGCAAAAATGACCCCTTTTTAATTATTTAAACAATGATCCCCTTGTATGATTTAAATACTTTCTTAAAAATATCTTTTGTACCCACCTAAACTTTGATATAAAATTTGTTTCAACCTGTACGAATTTACATTTTGATTTACATGTCGTAGTGTAATTTTATTTTACTAGACTAGATGCATTGCGAAACAAAAAGCGATGAAACTAGTGGAGGTGGAAATTATCGTTATAAACGTTTAAAATAACATTAAATTACATAGTTTCCCACCTTTAGACGTATCAGAGGAGTATGACAACTGTCACTGTGATAGTAGAATTCTATAAAATACTCCTGTCACAGACGTCTAAAGGTGGGAAACTATGTAATGTAATGTTGATTAATACGTTTATAACGATAATTTCCACCTCCACTAGTTTCATTTCTTTTTGTTTCGCAATGTATTATGATTTCCATCTTTTGAGCTATTTTGCCGGTTATTAGCGTGCTCATCACTGTAGATAAAATTGGAAGTAAAATATTGTAAATAGAAGTCATTTTTATTGCAATGGCACTAATATTTATAAAGTTAGTAACTAAACAACATTACAAATATAACTTAATATTGTAAGTGAGAAAACATGTTATGAATGAAAGTCAATATGTAATGAACATAAAAGTAAATTAACATAAAAAATCAAAATTAATACAGAGTATTTTCTCCTCTGCATTGTTTTACATTTTCCATGCGAGATCTTAGGACTTTATTAAGTTTCTGACTGATTGCTGAAGAATCACTTTCCATTCTTTATCCAATGCAGTTTTTAGCTTCGCCACTGTGGCTGGTGCTGGATTACGGATCCGAACCATGCCTTTGAGCTCATCCCATATGTGTTCGATGGGGTTCATGTCCGGACTCAATGGAGGCCAGTCCATTGTTGTTATATTTGTGTTGGCTAGGTAATCATTCGTAATCCGCACTGTGTGACATTGAGCATTATCATGCATTAGCATGAAGCCGTCAACTATGTAGCCGGCGTAAGAAACAACATGGTCTTGGAGAATACTCATAATGTATGAGTGCCCATTCGATGCCATTTGGTGTACACATTTCAATATGTCACTATTGTATCTATAAATATAATTTTTTACTAGCAGAAGGCAGCATTATGCAAAGTATCAGATAATCAATTAAAAACGTAAAGTGTAAAAAGGTCTAACCTAAACATCCAAAGTAAAAGTTTTCCTGCAACACCAAATTGTTCTATATGGTATTTGAATGATTTCTTTAAATTGTATTTTATACTTATAACAATAATTATTTGCAGATAATAGATTACGAGGCCCAGCAAGACAGACTTCTTCGTCTACTGGGAGAAGTATCATCTGGCAGTGAAATAAATATTGATTCAGAAGATGATTGTTCTGAGACCGACAACTTCAATCATTGCGAAGTCCAATATGAGTTATCGAATACCGAAGAGGATGTAAAAATAACAATAAGTCAAAATACTATTGCAAAATTGCCATACATTTTTATGTCTCAAACATGTCAATATTTACTGTGATGAATGTTCCACTTAATCGATTATTTTACGATTTTTAGTTTGTTTCAATATTACTTTTTATGTATCTTTAAAATAAATATGTCATGTTTTATTAGGGGGTAAATAATTTTTTTTAATTAAACGTTTTTTTGGTATCAAAATGTAGGGTTGTAAAGAAATGTCAAAAAATATTGAAATAATATATTATTTAATATCATTTTGACACAAACGTATTTATAAGAAGATTGTTAATTAATAAAGGCAAAGAAAATATTTAAAAATATACAAAAATATATATTTATATTATATTTATACATCGGGTCTGGCGAACCTCGGCGCATCAAATTTGTGTAAAAATAGGCGCTACCACCACAGGGTTAACAGGATTGGGTTTTATAAATAAAATTTGCTATTTCACTGGCCGATAGTATGTTAGTGATAAGCTGATAAGCCCTTGAAGAAACGTCAACTTCACTACCCAAAATCATCATAAATTGCCCAAATAATATAAAAAGTATCGAAAACCTCCACTTTTCACCCTCCGTATCTCTGGAATCGTTGATTTTATAACAATTATATATAGATAAATTTACGCACTCTCGATGTGACTTTTAAAAAAGATTTTATTTTTAAAATATTACAATTAAGTTTTCTACTTCAAAAATTATATAATAAAAATTCTTAATTACAAAATGAAACGAATTGATCAGAGAATGATAATCGAATGAATTTAAAATAAAATTGAAAATGAGTACATTGTCCCGTTGTGTTGCAATTGCTGAGCTTGCGATTCCATGTAGTTCAATGAACAATGGTTTATAGTCTGGGAGCTAATGGTTACATTTCTTCTCCCTCGGGAGGATTTTGCTTCGTCCTCGAAGTTCTTGATACTTCTGCTACTAGTTCTTCTAAAATTTGGATTTGGGCTGTATCTAGCTTAGGTCCGAAAAGGATTTTGGAAATACGTTTTCTTTTCTTCAGTAGGAATATTGTTAGAATCAATGACACAAATAAGATGATTATTAGTGCAGTGATGCTGACTCCAGTGGAAAGCTGCGGTAAATTAGCGGTCATCTCGATAGGTTGAATTTGTCCATGCGTTTCTGGGATTCTCAATTTTTCGATTATTATTTCGTGGTTTGCAATAAGTTCCATGGGTATGATATCGGGAACGTGGATTTCTTGATTTGACTTTTTGTTGAATTTGATGCCATCTATGGTAATGGATTCATTTGTGGTAAGGATGCTGCTGGATTTAATGGTTTGTTCTCTAATATTTATTGGTTCTACTATTCCCAATAGTATCGCATTGTTGGTTTCTTGGAAGAAATTTTCTTTGGCTATACTTTTGGTGCAATTCTTGACATTTGGTATCGTACATTGGGACCTTACTGGTTTTGTGCATATGATGTTTTCAGCTTGTCTCGTGCATATCTCGAACCATTTATTATTGGAATGATAATGTGCTGGTGGAAGAATCATAATATGGTCTGCATTTGGAATAGGATAAATTTTAAGTGTGTTGTGGGATTGTTCGTAGAGGATAGGAATTTTGATTATTATGAGCATGGTTCGCTGTGTGACACAAACTAATGTTTTGGAAAGTTCAACTAATTCATATGGGTGTTCATCATTTACTAATAAAGAATTTCTGGGATAAATTTTTAAGAGATCTGATTTGAGAGTTTCAAGTTCCTTTAATGTAAACAATTCAATATTGGAGATATCTAGATGAGATAAGGAGATGGTCCTGATTAATTTCATCAAAAATTCATAAATGTTTTGAAGGTTTAATATTTCGTTCTGTAGTGCGACATATCCGTCGAGGTCAGCTGACAGCTTGTTAATAGTGGATGTAAGCAAGGCATTATTTTTATTTAAATTTATTAAGAGTTTTTCGAATCTCGTATCGCTGGCTTGCCCATACGAGATCTGATTATTAAGCGTTTTTATTATCTCGTTTTGTTTCATTTCTATAGCGGTAATATGGGTTTTTAGAATGTCTAGATCTGAGTCGTCTGGGTTTCCTGTAATGTATTTTATGGCTGTACCTAGAAAGTTAAAAAGTCCTCTTTTTTGTGTTCTTTTACGTGTAATTTTGTGTAGGTCATCTTGTGCTTGTTGTTGTAGATGTTTGTATTGAGTGTATAGTGTCGAAAGTGGTCCTCTTTTTAGTTTGTCTTTAAAATAGTCCATTGGGCTAATGTTTAGGATTTCTTCTAGTTTTTCTAAGTCAATGTGAAGAAAGTGTCTGTGGTAGTGAGAAATTTCGTGAGATTTGCCAATATCTTCGGCGAAGTATCCATTATTGGGAACTTCCAGTATTTTGAGTGGATGTCCCAGGGACAGGGTTATCCTGAAAGGAGATTTTGTTTGAAATATTTTTGTCTACATGTTTCCTAGTTCTTTTTACAAATTTAAGGTGGGTGCTAGTTTTATTTTGTTTATCTGTTTTTCCGGTTATTTTAGTCTTTTCTTGTTTGTCGGGATGCATTATGGAGTAAGGGGCTTGTAATTTGGGTTTGTGTTTTTTCTTAGATACATACAGAGGTTGTGAAAGATCGACTTCGGGTATCTCTTCGGCGTTTTCGTTATGTTTGTCTAAAGCGTCTTGTCTTTTTTCTTTTTGTTTATTATAAAGTTCCTGGATGAATGGTTGTAATTCGTCTTTGTGGTTTTGGTTGTACGTTTCGTACACTGGAAGGTCGAAGTCGAAATGTATTTCTTCGGCGTATGGACCGTAAAGGATTGAGAAAGGAGAATAGTTGGTAGCACTGTGAATAGATTGGTTGTAGATTAAAACGGCATGTGTGAAAATGTCATCTAGTGAATCATTAGGGTTTTGGGCACGCAAGGTGCGAAGTTTTTCTATAAGTGTGGAGTGGAAGCGTTCTACGGGTGAATTAGAGGATGAGTTGTTGGCAGTAGTGAAATGTATTTCTATTTTATGAAGGTTTAAAAATTCTTTAAGGACTGCAGAATTGAATTCTGTGCCTGGGTCGCAAACTATTTTTTGGGGATAGTTATGATGAGAGAAGTAGTGTCTTAATTTACTCAGAATAGAGATCGACGTTTTGTCAGGTAATTTATAACATTGGGCGTACTTGGAGAATGAATCTATAATGGTCAGATAAAGATTTTTGTTACAATGAAATACGTCTATGTGTAATATGTGGAACGGTTTGTGTCCCAAAAGTGGTCCTAATTGTGGCGGTTTGTAAGGGTGTCTTTCGTACTTGTTTTGTAAGCATATTTCACAAGAGTTGATAAAGTTTGAGATTGTAGTTTGCATAGAGGGCCAGTAAAATTTATGTCTCAGGTGCTTGTAAGTTTCTACTATTCCATTATGGTTATCAGTGTGGTATTTTTTGATACATTCTAACTGTTGTGTTTCGTCTTCGATGTCTTGTAATAGTTTGTTGCAAAATATTGTTTTGACTGTGGAATTTATTTTTTCTTTGAAATAATTGCATATGAAAGGTCGAAATTCGTGCGGTATTTTTATCGCAAATTTTTGGTTGGGCCTAAGTAAATGTTGGAAGGTTTCTGGTAATTCGTTTTTCCAATCATCGGTAATAGTTACTGTATGACGGTGTTTGTTAAAAATTTTCTTATAAGTCATTTTGTATTCGTCAGAGTTAGGTTCAAATATAATTTGGTTGGATGACAAGTTGATTGGTTCTTCTGATATTTCTATTCCTGTAATAGGATTTTCGGCAGAGGTGTGTTGCGTGTTTTCGTCTGTTGGGTTTTGGTTTTTGTCAAAGTCGTTTAAGAATTCATCGACGTCAAATTGGTCATTAATATCCGGTGGTTCGGCAGAGTTTGAACTAGTGCTTAAGGCGTTTATTTGGACTCGGCTGAGAGCGTCGGCTACTTGATTTTCTTTTCCTTTTTTGTATCGGACTTCAAATTGAAATTCCTCAAGTTTAATTCTTTGGCGAGATAATCTTGAGCAAGGGTCTTTGATTTTATTAATCCAAACGAGTGGGTTGTGATCGGTTTCAATGATAAAATTTTGGCCATAAAGATATGGGCGGAAGTGTTTACAAGAATCTACCATGGCAAGCAATTCTTTTTCGATTGTGGAGTAGTTCTGCTCTGCAGTATTTAATGTGCGAGAGTAGTAGGCGATTGGCTGATTATTCTGGGATAAAACAGATCCAATAGCGATGTTAGATGCATCTGTAGTTAATACGAATGGTTTAGAGAAGTCAGGGTATTGGAGAATCGGGGCGTTGGTTAGTAACTGTTTACATTTTTGAAAACACTCTAAGAACTCTGGATTAGTGGGATCAATGATTGCATTTTTTCGTGTGCATCTTGTGAATGGAGAGGTGATCTTTGCAAAGTTTTTACAAAAACGTCTGTAGAAGCCAATAAGGCCTAAAAAGGATTTTATTTCTTTGACAGTCTTAGGTAGAGGGTATTTTTGGATAGCTTCGATCTTACTGGGGTTCGGTTTTATACCTTCGGGAGTAACTATGTGACCTAGGAAGGCAACTTCTTTAGTCAGAAATTCAGATTTATCTAGTTGGACCTTGAGATTGTTTTCTCGAAATGTATTAAAAATTGTGGAGATGTGGACCAAGTGATCTTGTAGAGATTTGGAGAAGACTATGACGTCATCCATATAAACAAAGCAAAATTTGTGTAGGAAGGGTCTTAGGATGTTGTCCATTAATCTTTCGAAAGTGGCAGGACTATTCTTTAGTCCAAAAGGCATTCGTAAAAATTCGAAGTGGCCGTGGGGTACTGAAAATGCTGTTTTGTGAATAGAGTTTGGGTGAACTTCTATTTGGTGGAAGCCTTGAGCGAGATCGAGGGTAGTGAAGTATGTAGCTTTTCCGAGATTGTCAAGGATTTCATCAATTTTTGGTAGGGGGTACTTATCTCCGATAGTATTCTCATTAAGTTTTCTATAATCGATCACCATACGGAATTTCCGTTTTCCTGAGGCATCAGGTTTCTTGGGAACAATCCATACTGGGGCTGAGAATGGCGAGATTGAGTTGCGGATTATCTTGTTGTCCAAAAGTTTGTTTACTTGTCGAGTGATCTCTTCTTGCATAGATTTTGGATGTCTGTAGCCTCTTACGTAAATGGGAGTTTCGTCCTTGGTTTTTATTTCGTGTTTCACAGCAGATGTGAAAGTTAAATTCTTTGAATCATCGTAAAAAATATCTTTGTATTTTTTACAAAGTTTTATGATTTTACTTCTTTCTTCTTCGTTTAGGTGTTCTGTTCTTATTGCTGGTTCGTGAAATTCAGTCGGGGGAGGTGAAATTTCATAATTGTCTAGATTTTCGACGTGTAGTGTATCTAATTGCATAGGTTTTTGTAGTGTAATGTTTTCTAAAAATCCGTCACTTACATTGTGGATTGAGTTAGGTATTTGTAAATTTGCAATTTTTGTGGCGTGAATAAAGACTTGTCCTTGTTGTATGTCAACGGGTATTTTATTGTATAAAGTATAGAAATTAATTTCGACATTGTGAGTAGTTAAGTTTAGTATTTTAGTTTTATAATTAATTACGGCTTTAAAACGTTCAAGCTCAGAGTTTCCTAAAAGAATGTCAAAATCTTCGCTCCAATCAGCGATTCGGGCATTTATGGGTTCGTAAATATTATAGACTTGTAGTAAAGGTGTTTTTATGTTTAGTGAATAGCTTTGGGTTGTTTTCATGGATGTCAGTGTGAACGGTTTTTCGTAAATATGTGAGGGGTCAAAATATTTTAAAACTTTTGGTGAGACGACTGTGTGGGAGCCACCAGTGTCGATTAGTACTTTAATGTTTGAATCAGGTAGGAAGAAGAACGGTAGTCGGGGATTAGTTTGGAGATTACTTAGATCGATATTGGTGGAGGATGTTCGTCTGTAGGATCCTCGAGAAAATCCTGAGAAGTTTCTTCAATTAATTCTTGGGGATAGTCATCGTCATTAACTTCGAAATAGTCAGGGGTGTATTCGAAATTTTCATCTGAGTTTGCGTTAATATTAAAATTATGCGTACGTCTAATAGTGGACGCATCCAAATCCATGGGTTCATTTCTTGTGGCGAGAGTTTGTACCTCGGTCATTGGGGTAGCGTTATATCTTTCAGGTTGGGGATTTCGGATTTGTCTATTGAAATTGTTATTATTTTGTGGATTATTTCTAAAAGAATTAAAATTAGGATTAGGAGTTGCATTGGCGTTTGGCCTAGTAGCAAAATTTGTGTTCTGATGGGCATTGTTTCTTGATGTTAAGTTAGAATTGGTTTGAGAAAAGTTTTGTCTCGGATTAGAGTTGAAGAAGTTTGGTTGTCTCTGATAAGAGTTGAAGTTTGGTTGTCTCGGATAAGAGTTAGAGTTTTGTTGAAAAACATTTCTTGTAGGATTTGGGTTATTATTAAAAAATGTCTGATTTGTATTAGCAGGTTTCTGTTTTGGTGAAAATGGTTTATTATTTTGTTGCGTCTTTAAATAGGTCATATATTTCTGTTGAGATTTGTGGTTGTCATAAACTATACATTTTTGGAGCGCTTGTTCAAGCGAAGTTATTGTAAAATGCGACAAATATTCGGCATATGGTTCATTAATACCTGTGCAAAATGTTTTTAAAGCTATATTTTTAAAATAGGGAGTCTTAAAATTAGCAGTTTCAACATTATCATTTAGAGTTGTATGCTGTAATAAATCGTTTAAATTTTTTGTAATTCTCTGGTGATATTGATCATAAGATTCGTGATTTTTTTGAACTGTGGTTGAAAGTTGAGTAACTAAAATATCTTCGGAGCGTCTGTCTCCATATTTAGCTAAAAGAGCTGGTCTGACTTCAGCCCAAGCGGTTTTGTTTGAATAATTAAGAAAATCCCGCGGTTCGCCTTTGATACGAGCAATAATATTAGAGTTTAAGATAAATTCTTGCGAAGCTGTAAGCTGTTGGCCTACCAGGAATGTAATTAAGTTATCGACCGATTTTAAAAAGGTAGATAAATTGTCTCCGGTGGAGAATTCCGGTAACGTAGCACATAGGCTAGTGATATCGGCATTTAAGAACGGCATTTCAACTTCTGTGATAATAATAGTAGGAATTTGTTGAATAGAATCGGTATCGGCGCTAATACGGGCGTTAGAATCAATTTCAGTATTTAATGTAAGATTTTCAAGCAAAGTATTTAAATTATTAACAGAGTTTTCAGAAATATCAATGAAAGTGCTCATAAATCAAAAATAGGAATGAAAAGGAAAATGTACTTACAGTAGGATGATCTGTTGGGATTTCCTGCACATAATCTTTTCTTTTCCGGTTCGGATTTCTCGTCTAACAACTTCGTTGACCAAGGAAACTGCTTATGTTTCTTGTACGATCTGTATCCTGTTCGCAGCGCCAGATAAATTTACGCACTCTCGATGTGACTTTTAAAAAAGATTTTATTTTTAAAATATTACAATTAAGTTTTCTACTTCAAAAATTATATAATAAAAATTCTTAATTACAAAATGAAACGAATTGATCAGAGAATGATAATCGAATGAATTTAAAATAAAATTGAAAATGAGTACATTGTCCCGTTGTGTTGCAATTGCTGAGCTTGCGATTCCATGTAGTTCAATGAACAATGGTTTATAGTCTGGGAGCTAATGGTTACATTTCTATATACTTAGGACCTTTTTTGTTTTAAATTTTATGTAAAACATTTTTATATAGATATTGTTTACGCTAAAGCATAGTTTTAGAAATATTGACGAAAAACATAAAAAAACTATTAATTTACCGAATTCTCCCCAATCTCCCCCCCAAACCGCACGCTCAAAATGGTGTAACTTTTTACTGAACCATATGTAGACCATATAGAACAATTTGGTGTTGGAGGAAAACTTTTATTTTTGATGTCTGGGTTAGGCCTTTTTTGGACCAATTATACTATACTACCTCTGTAACTTTAGAACCGTCCATTTTAGAAGGATTATGCATTGGACCTTTTTTATTTCAAATTTAATGTAGAACATTTTTGTATAGAAGGTTGTTCATGCTAAACCGCATAGTTTTAGAAATATTGACGAAAAACGCAAAAAACTACGAATTTACCGATTTCTCCCCCCTCTCTCCCCCCTTCCCAAACCCGACGCTCAAAATGGTGTGACTTTTTTCTGAACATTATGTGGACCATATAGAACAATTTGGTGTTGGAGGAGAACTTTCAGTTTGGATGTCTGTGTTATGCCATCTTTTGGATCAATCTTATACTATCACTTTTGTTTACCGAAATTGAAAAATTGTGTATATTTAGCCAGTTTTGTACGTCAGCTAGACCTAAATTTGTAGAAATTGTTCCTTGAATATGGTTATAATGTTTACTTAATAAGACTAGATCGTCTGCATATGATAGTAGAATAAATTTGTCTGGAATTATGTCGTAAATGGTACTGATGTAGATGTTGAAAAGTAAGAGACTGGGAGGTGAGCCCTGGGGTAAACCGTGTGTAGTGTAGCCTGGTCCTACAAGGTTTTCTTCATTGTCTTTAATATATATTTTTCTATTGTGGACAAGATTGAATACGATATTAATGAGCTAAGTGGAAGATTTAACTCTAACATTTTTTGTATAAGAGATATATGTTGACATGATTATAAGCAGCCTTTATGTCTAGGAAAACTCCAAGTAAAGTATGTTTAACAGTAAATGGTTTGAGTTCAATTAGTTACCACTATAAACATTCTGGATTAACCGATAATAGTATAAAAGGCCCGGTTTCAGGTAAAATTTATTTTAGGCTTTATTATGGGAGTACCGTCTAGTCAGTGTTAATTGCAAAAGACCAACTCTGTCTACCTCGGTGGCTTATCGCTCCGGGTGGGTCTTAACAATGGGCCAGGTCAGATAAATTTAATAATATTTACGACCGCACTAATTGAATTCAACAATTTACTGTTGAACAAACCATACATATTTGTTTTCTGATAAGGCGGCCTGAATGTAAGTTGTAAGAACAGCAATATTATTCTGAATTCCCATTCCTTTTCTAAATCCTGATTGAAAAAAGTTAAATGTTTTTGTCTGTTCAACTATCCACTCTAATATATTTTTTATAATATGTTCCATTACCTTTTCGTATGCATGATGAAAGGGCTATTGCTCTGTAGTAAGTAGCTGTCTACTAGTTCTGGATTTCTAATTGGTTTGAGAAATGGTAGTATGGTTTGTGTCTTCCAGCTCTCTGGGGTGGTCTTGCCTTTTAGTGTATCATTATATATGATAAGTAAGGTTTTTTTGTGCTGATTCTGGTAGGTACTTTATCATCGAATATGTGATTTTGTCATTCCCAGGTGCTGTGTCTTCTTTATATTTAATAAAATATTGTAATTCGCTCATCGATAGTGATTCGAATGTATGGTTATTAATTGAAAAGTAAAAGTGGAAGATGAACTAACTGACCTAATTGAAGCCGGCAATGGGATAAGACAGGGGGATTCCTTGAGTCCTTTATTATTCAACCTGATCATGGACGAAATAATAAACAAAGTAAGAACTAAAAAGGGATACCAAATGGGAGAAAAACAACTTAAAATAATCTGCTATGCGGACGATGCAATACTAATCTCTCAAAGTGAAGATGATTTACAACGTATGCTGCACCAATTCAACATAATCGCCAGAAAATTTAACGTGTTAATTTCCTCAAAAAAGACAAAATGCATGGTTATAACAGCAGACCCAATAAGATGTAAATTGGAGCTGGAAGGTCAGATAATAGAACAAGTGATGGAGTTTAAATATCTAGGCATCACACTATCTAGCTACAGAAGGCTCGAAACAGAAGTGGAAGATCAAGTGAATAGAGAAAACAGAGCCGCAGGTTGCCTGAATGACACAATATGGAGAAATAAAAATATCGGAAAAGAAATGAAAGGCAGAATTTACAAAACAGTCATCAGACCAATAATGACATACGCGGCAGAAACACGACCCGACACAGAGAGGACAAAAAGATTGCTCGAAACAGCGGAGATGAAAACCCTTCGAAAAATCGATGGTAAGACTCTATGGGACAGAGCTAGAAGTACAGATATACGACGGAGATGCAAGGTGGATAACATTAATAACTGGGTACGAAACAGAGGAATAGAATGGAATGACCACATAAGCCGAATGACAACAAATAGGGTAGTCAGGACAGCGAGGGACGGTTCCCCAATAGGAAGACGATCAGTGGAAAGGCCACGAAAACGATGGAACGACAACTTACTAGAGGCACATTGAAAAAACAGGCAGTCATATCTATACAAAAAGAAGAAGAAGAAGAAGAAGAAGAAGAAGAAGAAGAAGAAGAAGGAGAAGGTTATTAATTGCTAGTTTGAAATCTGACAAGCTGATAGATTATATTGTATTTTAGTGATTAATAACTGACAACAATTTTTTTTTATTTTATTCTGGCCTTGGTATACATAACAATTTTCGAAACATCAAAACAATACGACACTAATAAATATACAGGGTGTTAGTGAATAAGTATGAAAAACTTTAAGGGGTAATTCTATATAAAAAAAATAATGGCAGTTCGCTCTATAAACCGTAAATGCTTCGTTTCCGAGATACAGGGTGTTGAAATTTTTATTTCAAACTGTGAATTTTTTTTATTGCTCTAAGACCGTTTGAGCTATGGAAATTAAATTTGGTGGGTTTTAAGAGGTAGCTATTGCGCATTTTTTGATATACAATTAACAATTTTGTATTCATCATAGGCGCGACTACGGGTAAGTCTGAATTTTTTTAAAGAAAAAAATAATACGCCACTGAGAAATTTCAAATTAAAAATTATTTTTGTATTCCACGTTTAATTTATGATAAAGAACCTTTCTTGTCGTTTTTTCATATGGTGCACCGTTTTTATGCAAAAAAATAAAACATCTTCGCGAGTATTTTTCATTTCGTAATACATTATCAAGAACTCTCCAATATAATAATACCAAACTTAGAACAATTACAGAAAATATTTCTAAAAAGATTTTAAGTATGTACAAGGCTACAACAAATGTTCAAAATTACCTCCTTTAAAGATGACAGAGTAATTTTATATTCACCATTGGCGCGCGTACGGGTAATGGCCTGAATTTTTTAAAGAAAAAAATAGTACGCCACTGAGATATGTCAAATTAAAAATTATTTTTGATTTCCTCGTTTAATTTACGACAAAAAATTGTTCTTGTCTTTTTTTCATATGAGGCGCCGTTTTTCTGCAAAAATAAAACATCTTAACGTTTACAACGTATTTGAAATAAGTTTCTATGAAATCTACCTCGAATAATTTGTAAACGTTAAGATGTTTTATTTTTTTGTATAAAAACGGCGCCGCATACGAAATAAAGACAATAATGATTTTTTGTCGTAAATTAAACGAAAACTTCAAAAATAATTTTGAATTTGACGTATCTCAGTGACGTACTATTTTTTTCTTTAAAAAATTCAGACCATTACCTGCACGGGCGCCAATGGTGAATATAAAATTATGCCGTTACCTTTAAAGGGGGCAATTTTGAACATTTGTTGTAGCTTTGCACCTAGTTAAAATCTTTTTAGTAATATTTTCTGTTATTGTTCTACTTTGGTAGTATTATATTGGAGAGTTCTTGATAATGTATTAAGAAATGAAAAATACGCGCGAAGGTGTTTTATTTTTCGCATAAAAACGGTGAACCAAATGAAAAAATACAAGAAAGGTTCTTTTTCATAAATTAAACGTGGAATATAAAAATAATTTTTAGTTTGAAATATCTCAGTGACGTACCATTTTTTTCTTTAAAAAATTCAGACCATTACCCGTAGGCGCGCCAATGATGAATACAAAATTGTTATTTGTTTGTCAAAAAATGCGCAATAACTACCTCTAAAGCCCACCAAATGTAATTTTCATATCTCAACCGGTCTTATAGAGCAATAAAAAAAATAGGCAGTTTAAAATAAAAATTTCAACACCCTGTATCTCGGAAACGAAGCATTTACGGACATGTTTACAGAGCGAACTGCCATTATTTTTTCATGTAGAACTATCCCTCAATGTTTTTCGTACTTATTTACTAACACCCTGTATAAATAAAATTGAACAGTTACCAATAGGATTTTTCAACGCCTCTATTTGTTTCGAGCTCCTGTCATATGTCGTATATTAATATTAGTTACGTTCGCGGGTACCTGAAATTGTAAGAAAATTGGATAAATTATCAGAACACGCATGTGCACTTTAAAATAATATAAATAATATCGTTAATAGATAAATATATAAGGTATAGTATAATTTAATAATTATTTATTAATATTAATTAAAAGTAAATATACCTTGTATATTTATCTATTAACGGTATTATTTATATTAAGTGAGGTTAAAAATTGTCGGCGACAATTTGACAACTGTACCCGCGAACGCACCTATTATACACGGATTATACGACATATGAGAAACGTTGAAAAGTTCTATTTATGCCAAAATGTCACCTTCGTTCGATCACAGTTAATGTGTGATCCGGACAAATGCGCTTCATAAAAACGCTTTATAATTTGTTTATACGAATTAAATGAAACAAGCTATGGTATATTTTTTTAAGTTTATATTATTAGAAATCTTCAAATGTTCAGCCCTGTGATGAATCACCGAAGTTATTTTTAACTTTTACTTTAAAGTTAGGATAACTATGACACATAACTATCTCCATAACTTTTACGTAAACTCCGTGTAAAGGATCATTCGCCGTTATGAGACGAGTTATTTCTCGAACGTTATAAAAGGAAAACAGTTTTGATGTCTCTAACAAAGAGAACCTTATGGAGAATCAGATAGTATGATAAGAGAACCTTATGTAGTTGGAGCGAGAAAGATAATGAGAAGATAATGAGAAGATATACCTCTCCGTCGGAAACCGCCGATGACCGAACAGCAAACAGTCACGCCCTTTTAAATGTTGTACTTAGTGTGTGCGCCAATTTTCAGCTAAAACTATGCAAAAGCAACCGAGAAAAACTGTTTTAAACAATCTTTTGACAATGCCTCCTCTTAAGGAAGTCGATAACCTAAAAGAATTAAGTTTTCTGTTCGTTTGCCCCAACATTTTTGCCAGACAATAACATTTTTTGTTTAACACATTCGCGGTCATGACTGCATATGAAGCCATTTACTCCATAAGAATACGTGTATACAATGACAGCGTGTCCGCGAATGTGTTAAGAATATAATTACTTGTAATCTACTACTTTTGTCGGAAAAATTGTTGTGAAGATAAGAGATGCACGAACCAAGCATAGTTTAAAAGTATAGTTCACTAATAAAAATTAAATTTTTTGTCCGACTGTCGATTTGCCCCAATATTTTTGTCGGACACTTAGATTTTTTGATTTAGAATATAATTACTTATAAGCTCCTATTTTTGTCGGAAAATGGTTGTAAATAAAAAAATTCCAGGAAATTGACATCTTCGGCGCATCCGACTGCGCATAAGCCCGTGAAAATTGTCCGACAAGGTTACCACATTATTGTATAAAGGTTTTATGGTAGATTATGTTAAAATTAGCCATGTGGTAATAAATCTAATATTTTCATAAATTTGATATATTTAGCGTGTCCGACGCGTCATATGGCCCAATATTTTTGTCCGAAAAAATTGTTTTCGCTGTTTATATGATAAAAACCATTGATTAAAATAAAATTACCAATAAAGAGTATTAGGTACTATAATATCTAACATACAAACATGTAAATACATTAAATACATTAAATAAGTAAGTATTATCTAACACACATTGTATGTATTAAATAAGGTGAAGCTTCAGCTTCATAATTTTTATCGCAGAAATTAAATTCGTAATCTAAATAACTAAATATATTTTTTTAAGCAAACATTTTTTTTAATTAAATTTATTTGAGAATTTCACATAAGATGCAAGATTAAATGAACTATTTAATACAACTTGAATTTACTGTAGGTACACGTATTACCACGTATTACTGTATTATTTCTTTCCTATAAATTCAATAATTTTTAAGGAACACTCTTGCCTCAAGCCGGATCTGTGTATTGACATGTGATATTAAGAATCGTTCTCTTCCTTACCGGCAATATCGGTTGACAGTGACAGCTAACTGTCAACAACTATCAAAATTTTTACCTTTCTGTCAATCTTATTTTTATCAATTTTAAACTTATCAACAAATGTTTATTTCTAAGCCCTAGCAGCTTTAATTAGTGTAAATTTAGTGATATGTTTATCAAGTGCTTACGTGCGATATAACCAGCGAAAGATGGCGGAACCAGTCACATTTCAAGACCAACAAGAGGGTACATCTTCCACTACTGTCACTGTACTCGAAACTGACGATAGAGAACAGGTACGTAGTAAACAGTAATTTTGTAAAGCTCAGTTTTCGGTAAAATGTATTGTCCTACTTTTCGAGTGTTGTCATGTACGAAACAAATCACCAACCAAATCAGAAAAAAATCCATACAAATTAGTTCCAATTCAGATGAGTCTCCATTGGACGGTATTAGAATTTTAGATTTGACCAGAATTGTAGCTGGCCCTTTTTGTACTATGGTTTTAAGTGATCTAGGGGCTGAAGTTATCAAAGTTGAACGTCCAAAAATGGGGGATGAATGCCGTAAATGGGGCCCACCTTTTGCAAACAACACACAAGAACCTTGCTATTTTCTCTCAGTCAACAGAAACAAGAAAAGTATGTGCGTTGATTTGAAACATCCAGAAGGAAAGAGTATATTGTACGATTTAGCGAAGAAGAGTGATGTCTTGGTAGAAAACTATGTTCCTGGCAAACTAGATGAGCTGAAACTTGGCTATGAAGATTTTCGAAAAGTGGCACCACATTTAATATACTGTTCAATCACTGGTTATGGTCCTGATGGTCCTTATAAAAATAGACCTGGTTATGATGTTATAGCAGCATCTATGGGTGGTTTAATTCATGCTACAGGTACTATAAGCGGAGAACCAGTCAAAGTTGGAGTAGCTATGACAGATGTAACTACTGGTAGGTGTTTTTGCAATTACTTTAGCTCTATAGTCCATTCATTCATGGTAATATATTGCAAAACCTTCGGATTTTAAAGAATCGCTTAGGTTGACATGAAATTTGGCATATACATAGCTAACGCTAACATGTTGAAGAAAAAAGTGATATTGTGCAGATGTGTGCTTTTGCCCTGGGCAGTGTCAGTTCTAGGGTATAAGGCGCCTGCCTACAACACTAGCATAGGCGCCCTTTGGCTTTTTAAATTGATATTTTTTAAAGCACCAGCAGAACAAAAAGCTCAGTTTGGTGCCCCCTGGACAGGGCGCCCACCTTCAGTGCATCCCTTGCAGGCCCGTTATCACCTGTCCTGGCCCTGGGGATGAATACCACCCCTTCTTGGTGGTGAAAAAACGTATGTTCAAAATAAGTCCGGAAGTGGATAAACTGACTAATTCTAAGCAACTTTTGTTCTATAGTGTTTTTTCAGCAAGTCAATACTGTTTTAGTTATTTATGATACAATGTGCGAGTGAATGTGTTTATTTTTCAACAAAAAAATCATGTTTTTAGATGGTTTTTCGCAAATAATTCAAAAAGTATTTCATTGAAAAAAACCGAACTTAGCAAAAATATTGAATATAAAAAAATTAAAAAATTGTGTATAAATAAGGTCTTTAGACCTAGTACAAGCAGAATTGTAGCCAATGGAAAATAGATGCATATTCATTAAATTCCAAATTCCGAATATTTCAACGTGAAATAACCAAGAAGTGAAGCACTTTCTGAGAAAAACTCATTACAACTTTTTTTAAAGTGTTTAAAAAAGGCTTAATTTGTGTTTTGTAAAAAAGTTTCTAGTATCAAAAGTAAATAAGTTACTCTCAAAATAAAGTTGGTCCCTTTTTATTTAGTCAAAAGAATCGTGAAAATGACCCCTTATTAGCACTCCAAATGAAATTAATATTGTTATCGCTTCATAAGTTACTTTACTTATGTATTGTTTATATAATTTGTAAGTTTTATCTCTTCAAAGAGCTTATTTTTGAAAGGGCTTCAATGAGTCATTTCATTAGTCACCAGTGTATGCAAATTTTGAACAGTCATATCTTAACCAATTTTTATTTTACAGAAAAACACAAAAAAAATATTCAAAAAAACAAAACCTACATTTTTTTGAGATGTTTTTACTCTTTGAGATTTTTGGTATCACTAATAATTTGAAGAAAAGGCATTTTTTCAAAATTGACAAAATTAATTTTTACTTTAAACCAAATTATTTCAAAAATAAGCACTTTGAACCAATGAAACTTACAAAAATCATATAAACAATACATAAGTAAAGTAACTTGTGAAGCACTAGCAAATAATTTCATTTGGGATGCTAATTAGGGGGTGGTATTTACGATTTTTTTTTACCAAAAAAAGGGACCAACTTTATTTTGAGCATAACTTGGTTACTGATGCTAGAAAGTTTTTTTAAAAAACAAAACTGTTAAACTGTTTAAAAAAGTTATGATGGGTTCTTACCGAAAAGTTCTTTATTTTTTGGTTATTTCACATTGAAATAATCGATTTGGAATTTGATGAATAAGAACCTACTTTTCATTAGCTACAACTCTGCTTCTACTAGGTCTACAGACTTTATACATACACCATTTTTTATACTTTTTATGAGCTATATTTTTGTTGGAAAATTAACATATTTACTCTCAAATAACTTAAAAAGGATTGACTTATTGAAGAAACTCTATAGCAGGGGTCCTCAATTAGTTTCCCTGGGGGTCCGGGGTCCGGATTTAATGATGCCTGTTTCTGGTTATTCTGATTCGGTTTCTTTGCGGATTCTTGTTTAAAAAATATCCCCTATAAACAAATCAGAAATTTTTGGGCAGAAATTGTTTAAATTAAAACATCACCTTTTTTGCCCCTGAAAATATGTTTTTAGCATTTTTGGGTCACCATATAAAAAAAAATTGTCATTTTATCAAAACTTAAGAGTTTTCAAGCATAGAAAATGCGTATTTTCTTGCAACTCAAAAACTATCAACTTTTCAGAAATATAACAAGAGACCTTTTTTGTTTAAAATTACTTAAGTAAACTAAAAATACATTTTCCGAGGTACTTTTGAATTTTTGTTTAAAAAAAATTGTTTTGCCTGGCACCCTTCTGATTTGTTTAAAGGGGACATTTTTTAACAGGAATCCACAAAGAAATTGAGTCAGAAACATTTTTCATACGAAACTGGCCTCACATATGGACTAATATGGAAAGGAAAACTAATAATATCTGATTGTTTTTTGGTCACTGTAGACTTCAAGCTTTCCGGGTACAGTAAATAAAATATAAATTCATTGTGTATTGTTTTGATGTTATTATCAGTATATTTTGAACACAGCAGTATTATAAATTGTTACTGAGAATATTTTAAAAGTCAGGAATTAATATTTTGAGTGCTAATGAAGTTTTTAAACATCTTTAGTTTTGTACATAGTTATTAATTTTCTTAAGTCCAGTTATTGAAACTGAGGAATTTAAAATATTCATAGTATAAAATGGTAATTAACATGTTATCTTTTCTACATTAGTTTCAATGAAAACTGTTTGTTGCAAACTTATCAAATCTAAAAATTATTTTAATTAAATGCACATCTGAACAGTACTCCCACTTAACATATAATAGGGAGGAAATGAATATAAAATGAATATACAAAAACGCATGTGACAATTTTATATTTCTTTACTTACTTAAATTCAAAATTAATGATTATAGTAAGTATAACAATAAGGGGAAAAACTCTTTAAGAAATTAAATTATCAGACAGAAAAATGTCATTTTTGTTATGTACAACCTGCCTGAAGTTTTGAGTGAGTTTAGTGCAACTGATTCTCATTAGGGAGTTGAGATATTCATCGTTAGCTGAGATGTGTACCAATTTTTAATAAAGTTCATTCTTGATAAAGCGGCTTCGTACACATTAGTTGAGCCAAACATACGACACAATTTCATGGATAAACATTTTCAAAATTGCCAAACACTAGGTATATTCTGAATTTAATGGCGGTCCACACAAAACTAGCCCAAGGTCCAGATGCGGACTGCAGTCCACCAATTGGTGACCCCTGCTCTATAGAACAAAAGTTGCTTAGAAACAGCCAGTTTGTCCAATTTCGGACTTTTTTAAATGTAAGTTTTTTCACCCCCGAGAAGGAGTGATACTCATTTCCAGGGCATAAGCACACATTGGCACAATATCACTTTTCTTGAAATGTTAGCTATGTGTATGCCGAAGTTCATGTCAATCCAAATGGTTCTTTAAAATTCCAAGCAAAAACCATGAGTAAAAGGACTACTAATGAATGTATGTATGTGTTGAATTTTTTAATGCTATGGTTCTTTTCATGAGGATTTTTCAGTGCGTCACAAATGATAGAAAAAAAGGTAAGTCCGTGATAATATACATTTATAACATTTATTCTAACATGACATTTTAGTTAAATCTGACAGTTGTCAAATTTTATTTGCAATTAGGCATAAAAACAAATCAATTGTCTTTATTGCATTTATAAAATGGTATTTTCTTTGATTTGTATAGTCTTATAAATTGTACGGATTATATTCGTAGATATATTATATAATTAGTAAATAAATTTTTTTCTATTAGAGCGCCATCTATCGACAACCAGACGTGCCTTTTTTTCTGTCATATACAATTTAATGCGTTAGAAAGAAACAGAAAAACTGTGACGCACTGAAAAATGCTCATGAGAAAAACCATAATGGCTTTTAATAATGTACATATAGAAAATATTGTATATGAGCCCTTTCCCCACTCAGTTGGTCGAACATTGGATTAAAAAAAATTGTTTTTAACTGTCCAGTGGAAAAGTGAGGCCTGTCAGGCCTCATTTATATGGAAATACAATGTAATTTTATTTCGCCTGTCTGCTGGAGGGCTAAGAGCTAAAATAAGAGTTCTAAGTGAACTTTATTGATTCTTATTTATGTAACGCTTACTAACTAACAGAAGTGATATATTGCTTATAACGGTCATTGTGAGGAAGAGTTAAAAAGTATTGCTATAAGTAAAACTATCGTTTAAAAACTCCAGGAAATGTGAAGAGATCACGTAATTTGCAAAAACACAAAAATTATTCTATTCAGGACACTGATATTTCCCATTGTCATACATGCTGCAGAGCCATTAGGCAATGAAATCTGGATATAGGGAACAAATTGTTGCTTTGAAATATTCACTTAGAGGTAAATGCTAAAAATACCATGGATCCTGCCGAGCTCAACTTCACAGAATAACTAAGCAACTAGTTAGATCATCATGAAATATTTTGGCTATTTTATATAAGACATACTAACGATTTGCTCGAAAAGCTAGTATAACAGAGAAAAGTTGAAGGAGAAAGAGAAGATCCGTAGAAAGATGATATAAATACATATCATATGCCACAATGCCCACATACATGTATGAAATAGTAATGTGTAGAGATTCAATTTATTCTCCTCTCCTATCAATTGAAGTTTACTTCTGATCCTCCAAGAGATACCTTTTATCACAGGTCTTTAAGGATTTTCCTTTAAAAATTTTTAAGGAGGAACTTATCTACCTTTACTTTACTATGCACCAAATTTCAGCAGCAAACGTAACAATTGATAAGACAATTGAGGGGCTTGGAAGTAAAAGGGTTTAAGTGCACTTTTTTCAAATTCTGACCTAAGTACAGATTCGCATACCTAAATGGTATTATAACTTGGTGGTAAATTGATCTAAGCATATTTCGCCCTACAGGCGCCATCTATCGCCATTACATTTTGTTCAATGAAAACAATTGCAGTTTGCTTTGGTAGTAAACAGGTTTATCCGTGCTCTTGAACCGTTTTACCACAAAACTATTTTTAATATTCTGTAAAAACAAATAGTAAGAAACGGGTTTAAGTGCGTTGAACCATTTTACCACAAAATTATTTTTAGTATTTTGTAATGTGTAAACACACGTTAATACAGGATTAATTTCAAGTAAAAAAATATTAGATTTGTGACCAATTTTGAAGACTAATTAAGTATTATGCAACGTGCCAGTTGTAGTTACACTGTGGATAACAGCTGGAACAAAAATGATTAGTAATATGTACATAGTTAACATCTGCACTTAAACCGTTTTACCAGTAACATTTATCAACACCATGTACCGATTCAAGTACATTTTTTTAATAATTGAAAAAAAAAGGAAGGATATAGTATGGGTAATTATATACCCTTATATTTTTATCACTTTATAGTACATTGTACACTAGACAAATTTTAGTTTACTGACTCCTAGAATTTATAAAACTCAAACAACTTTGAAGCTGATTATCTCAGAACTACCAAAACTGCACTTAAACCCTTTTACGTCTGGCCCCTCAATTATTGTCTTATCAAAGTTTTGTACAACCTCTTTCTAGTTTATCTTCACTGCGATATGGACTTTAGCAGCATTGCATGAGTAAAGTATGTCATGTTTTCCACCATAATTCTTTTTGAGATCTCCTGGGCAAAGACTATTGTTCCCAAATTAACAACCACAAATTCATGCCCAAATAAAATGCTGTAGAATACTTTTGACAGTTGGAATAGCTTTCTGATGCATGTAATATCAGGATATTATGTTATTATAATAATCAAACAATAGTGATGAGCGCCCTAATAACCGGCAAAAAAACGCAAGAGATGGGAAACATATTTATTTGTGAGATAAAAAGAAATTTAACTAGTGGAGGTAGAAAATTTAGCGATAGAAACCTATAAATTGACATTTTATTGATTATTTCCTAACTTTAGACGTATCAGAGGAGTATGTCAACTAAAACTGTCACTGTCACAGTGGCAGTTACCAAACTCGTCCGATAACTCTAAAGCTAGGAAACAATAAATACAGGATGTAACAAAAATACAGGTCATAAATTATATCACATATTCTAGGTCAATCATACAACCAATCATACGGTCACTCCAAGTCATATTGCAATAAACCGTTTGTATGCGTCAAATGCGGAAGAGCCCACAATACCACAACTTGTAAGAAGACTAGAGAAACTCCAGCAAAATGTGCATTATGTGGTGGGGATCATCCCGCAAATTATAAAGGATGTGAACATTACCAAAAAATTTATAATATTAATAACAGGTATCATAACAGAGGAAGCGTATTAAATCCAGCAATAAATCAAATACATACACAACCCAGAATATATACACAACCCAGGATTCAGAATCAGTATGAAAGTTACGCTCAAGCTGCAGCAAATAATCAGAACAATAACGAAGATACAGCTAGTATACTTAACAAATTTCTAGAAGAGTTTAAAAATTTATTTAACCAGCTAATGCAACAAAACAGTATAGTGCTCAACATGATTTCCATGCTAGTAAATAAAGTAAACTAACAATGTCTAAGTTCATAAGAATGGCTCAATGGAATGCCAATGGTCTTCCTAATCATAAAGAAGATATAAAACTATTTCTGGAACAAAATTTCATAGACATACTACTAGTAAGTGAAACCCATTTTACAGACAGAACCTACTTCAAGATACCTCTAAGTATAAATTATATTACACAAATCACCCAGATGGTACAGCCCACGGAGGTTCAGCCATATTGATAAGAGAAACTATAAAACATTATGAAAAGCTAAAATACGAAACAAATGACATTCAAGCAACATCGATAAAAATACAAACTCTTCCATATGATATAACTGTCACAGCAATTTATTGTCCGCCCAGGCATAGACTTACAAAAGAAGATCTTCTACCCTTTTTCGAAACTCTAGGGCCAAAATTTATAGCAGGTGGAGATTACAACTGTAAACCTACGCTATGGGGTTCACGCCTAACAACCACTAAAGGCAGAGAGCTAGCAAAAGTTATCCAGGATAAAAGCTACTCATTCCTATCGACGGGATCACCGACATATTGGCCAACCGATCCAAATAAAACACCAGACCTATTGGATTTCTTTATTACAAACGGAATATCTCAATCATATACAGATGTAGTACCAAGTTTTGATTTATCATCAGATCATAGTCCCATAATTGCCACAATTAGCACAACGGTGATAATCAAAAAACCAACACCTCGACTGCATAGCTTCAAAACAAACTGGGACACATACCGGCTAATCATAGAACAGGAAGTAAATCTACTAGTGAGATTGCAAACTCCCGAACAAATAGAAACAGAAACTAATAATCTAATCAACTTACTTCAAAATGCTGCCAAACAGTCTACCCCTCAACCTGGACAAAAAAAATTTTCAACCAACATTCCTCTTGAAATAAAAAGACTAGTAGCAGAAAAACGAAAAGCCAGATCAATTTGGCAAAGAACTCACAGACCAGACGACAGGACAATTTATAATAACAAAACTAGAAACTTAAAAACAGTTCTAGAACAGATGAGAAACAACTCATTTGAAAACTATGTATCAAACCTTTCGCGTCAAGATAACTATCTGGAAACCAATCAAAAACAAAAATAAACCAATAAATACTTTACCTCCAATTCGGAAAAACTCAATACCACCAGGACCATGGGCAAAAAGCAACAAAGAAAAAGCTGATTTATGTGCTGAACATCTAACTGAAGTCTTCAAGCCACACGACAATGATCAAGTACAAGAAGTAGAGCAGGAACTAGCCTTACCAATTAATCAACGAGAGCGGCTAACTTTAATTACACCGAAGGAGATCAAAGATGAAATTAATCATTTGAATGAAAAGAATGCACCAGGCACTGATCTCATAACAGCAACAATGCTAAAACAACTTCCTAAAAAAAGGTATAATGAAGTTATTGTACATATTAAATGCAATCTTAAGACTTAATTATTGGCCTATATCACTAAAAATTGCCCAAGTAATTATGATACCGAAACGTGGTAAAGCTTTAACGGATGTTTCATCATACCGTCCAATAAGTCTACTGCCAATAATGTCAAAACTTCTTGAAAAGCTGTTACTTAAAAGAATTATGAGCGACCTAGAATTCCAAAACTGGATCCCAGAACACCAATTTGGATTCCGGCAAGGTCATTCTACAGTGCAACAATGCCATCGCATATCAAATGTAATTAATAGAGCTTTGGACAATAAACAGTATTGCACAGCAGCCTTTCTGGACATCAGCCAAGCATTTGATAAGGTATGGCACCCGGGATTACTTTATAAAATCAAAAATCCCTACCCAACAAATACTTTGACTTATTAAAATCATATCTAAATCACAGAGAATTTGGAACTAAAGTGGAGGATGAACTATCAAACCGTAACAAAATTCAATCAGGAGTCCCACAAGGTAGTATATTGGGTTCACTTCTTTATGTACTGTACACATCCGATTTACCAACCTCTCCACAAACCACCATTGGAACTTTCGCTGATGACACAGCAATATTTGCAACTGAAGAGAATCCAGGAGCTGCAGTATTAAAACTTCAAGAACACCTAGACCAAATTGGACAGTAGTTAAAGAAATGGAAGATAAAAGCTAATGAAACTAAGTCAACACATATAACTTTCACACTAAGGAAAGACCAATGCCCAAATATTAGCCTTAATCAAGTCAACATACCACAACAGAACATCGTCAAATACCTGGGGCTTCATCTTGATTCTAAATTAAACTGGAAACAACACATTTTAAAGAAGAAGAAACAAATTGAGTTGAGAGTGAAAGAAATTAATTGGCTTATAGGTAGAAAATCTCGACTCTCAATTGAGAACAAACTGCTGATTTATAAAACAGTAATCAAACCTATATGGACGTACGGTATAGAACTATGGAGTTGTGCCAGCAAATCAAACACAAAAATTATCCAAAGAACTCAACCAAAAATTCTACGCACCATCGCAAATGCCCCGTGGTACATTTCCAACCAAACCCTTCATACAGACCTAAACATCCCGTTAGTCAGCACAGTAATTCAAGAAAGTGCCAACAGACACCACGAGAAATTGGGAGGCCACCCCAACCAATTAATATTACCATTACTGCAGCCACTAAACAACAGAAGATTGCGAAGATTATGGCCCACAGATCTTCGCTGAAACTGAGGTGAAACCGCTGGGTGATGTACCTCACATAACGCCATTTTAGTGTACAATACTACATTGATATAAGTTATTGTACTTGTTATCAAATTAACTCATAGAATATGTAATTCTAATTGTTAATAAATACTTACAAAAAAAAAACATATTCTAGGACCAACAATAGTTCGAATGAACTTACCTTACCTTATTTTTTATTGAAAATGGACATGTGACATTCTTCTGGCGGGAACATCTTAAAGGAAAATTATAGTGAAGTTTGTGTACACCATAAAAATTTATGGGGGTTTTGTTCCCTTAAACCCCTCCAAACTTTGGTGTATGGTCCTTATTATTGTGGTATCATTACGGAGCGATCAAGTATTACGTAACGCGATTTTTGGAGATCTTTTACCCCCCCCCTACGTAACGCACTCTTATGGGCGTTTAACTATTGCGTAACGCAATTTTTGAAGAGTTTTGACCACCCCCCGCCGTCAATCTGCGATATATTGGAAAAAATCGATTTTCATTTTGTAACTTCAAAGGACTGTAAGTAACTTTGTTTATGTGCACATTTGTACTAAGGTAAGTTAGGTTCAATTGAACTATTTTTGGTCCCACAATATGTGATTAAATTTATGACCTGTATTTTTGTTACACCCTGTAGAATATAAATGTATAGGTTTTTATCGCTAAATTTCCCACCTCTACAAGTTTCATTTCACTTAATATGTTTTCCATCGATTGCGTTATTTTGCCGGTTATTAGCGCGCTCGCTCATCACTGTATATAGTTTAGAACATATTGTTGTGTATTGTGATATAAATGCTATTTAAGATATTCCTTGGGTTGCAACATATCAAGTAGGAGGTTGTGATATGGCTGTCCATTGGGGTTTAAAAGTTAGCTGTAAATTTTCAGTAGTAATTGCACGAGAGCTCTAAAATTATCGATTTGTTTCCCGAGTGACACTTTGACAGTTTTAATGTAGGTCAAGGTGTCACGAGGGCAACAAGCCGATAATAATTTTAGAGATCGAGTATAATTCGCTGAGATTATTTCATGAATAAAACTGTCCTTTTTAAATAATTTTAACTAATATTTTATTGATATCTTCACCTGAATATTTGCTAAACCTGTTTTTTTGGGGTTCTCTGTGACAAGTTGTAAAACATTAATTGTCATTAAGTAATGTCACTGAATGTTCATTTTTGCGTAGTAACGAAGGGCATCTGACGTAATGCTTGACGGCGGGATATTATCAAAAATTATTGCTGTAATTTTTATTTATGTAGCTTTCTATTGGTCAGAATCTCCTATGAATGAAATAATCACTTTCATATTTATTAAAGGGTGTTCTCGTTCGACTACTCTTTTATTAATACACAACCGATAATATAAACTAATTTATCAGTATATTTGTATAAATGTCTTACCCAATATTAACAGAAACTCAATTACTTGGCAAATATGGAAGATGGCTACGAATTTATAGTAGTTATATTACTATTTTTCGTTTATATTACTAGATTTTTCTTAGCGTGTCACTTCTCACTACAATGTTTTTAACATATTATTTCACAGCTGATAAAGTAATAAAACAGTTGGTGTTTGTCATATGGACAAATATTTGTTGTAAAGATATTGTTTCAAAATAGGTACTGTACGTTGAAGGTAATATAATAAGTATTTCATTGTTTTAATTATTATAAATATTTTTTATCGCCAAAATTAACCAAAAATTTAATCAAAAATATTGTATTTGACATTTCAACTCTCAGTATGGAAATTGTTGAAAAAAATTGGACAAATTATTGTGTTTTGTAACTTGACAATATTTTCCTCTAATTAATGTTTTCAATAGAATAGAATATTTAGATGTACATTTATTGTGGTTAAATCTAAAAAGTATAGGTAATCGCTTCTTTATCTTTCTTATTTCTTGGCTCTACATCTCTAAGCGAGTCTTTGCCAGGTTTGCTATTTTCCTCTACTCTTGCCGATCGTGCACAATAATCTGCCATTGTTGCACCCCCATCTTTCGTTGATCAACCACTACTGCATCATTCCACAGCTTTTTCTTGGTCGACCAACTGACCTTCTACCATTGGGTCTTTCCCAGTTTATATTTAGTAGTCTTTCATAATTCGCCCTCAGTATATGTCCTGCCCATTTTATTCGATTTGCCTTAATGTATCGTACTCCTTGTATGTCATCATCATCAGTAGCTCGACAATCCTTTTTGGGTCCTGGCTTGTTCTAGGATTTTCCGCCATTCTGTTCTGTTCCTTGCTTTGTTCTTCCAGTGGGTAATCTCAAGTGTTTTCAGATCTTGTTCCGCTTGTTCCATGTATCTAAGTTTGGGTCTTCCCTTTGACCTTCTCCCTACTGGTGCTTGCCTCATTATATGTTTTGGTGTTTCGGTCTCCAACATCCGTTCAACATGGCCCATCCAGCGTAGACGTCCGATTTTTATGGATGTTATGACGTCGGGTTCGTTGTATGCTGCGTATAGTTCAAAATTATATCTTCTGCGCCATACGTCATTTTCTTTCACCCCCTTATATACAGGGTGAGTTTTTAGTGCGGGATCGGTCGATAATTCCATTACGGTATAGAATATCGAAAAAAGTTATTTAGAAAACATGTAGGTAATGATATTCTCCACGCTTTCAAAATATGTCCATTTCTACAGGGTGATCAATAACAGCGTGGTATATAAAACATATAATTTTTTAAATAGGACACCCTATATATTTTTTCATATTTATATTCCCCTCATAATTCTTGTTCATATAATATAGGGTTTTGCATTACTATACAGAGTATTTAACAAGTTATGATCATTTTTATTTCGAAATCCCTATGAGATTAACACCCTGTATATAAAGAAGTAATTCATAGACAATAATTTGTTTTATGTAGTAAGATAAACAATATACTGTAGTTTTTAAATTAAGTCCAATTGAAATCATTGACGAATGTTTGTATACAGGGTGAACTACAAAACCAAATTACGATTTTCTCTATTTTTTTTAAATGGATCACCCTATATTTTATTTTTGAAAAATATTGTATTTATTATACTCTTTCATTTTTATATAGCATTCCCTATATCTAAACTTATTACTTTCGGAGATATTTTTAGTTTTCTTCAACTTTCGGGAATACATTCAATTTTTCTAGTAGAAATAAGTTGGCTTTGAATGATAATTAAACAAAATTATTTTTATTCAATAAATAACTAACACAAAATATAAACCATAGCAATATGCAATGAATGTATCAATAAATGTGATATTAAGGAATTATCATATTTCCCTAATATACAAGAATCATACAATTCCTACAAAAAAAATATAGGTATCTTGTGTACAATAAAATTACAAGATTATTTTTATTTAATAAACAACTCACACAAAACATAAATCAAAACAGTATGCAACTAATTTAATAGTTTTTAGATTATTATATCAACAGCATTCTAAGCCAAGAAGTTTTTAGTTACACATTCCTAATAGCAGATTGTGACCCGCAGTGTTTAATAATATAATATTCATATTAAATTTCATTAATATGCATCAAGAAATCCCTACTTTGTTAACACTCAAACTAGGTGATCTATAAATGTTTAAGGTGATATTGTTAGAGATTATGTGATTGGTCCACATTTTTTGACGGTTGAGGTTTTTATACGACGGTGCTCCAGTTCTTCCAAAATTGATTTTTTTCAAGTGGGGCTATATAAAAAACCTTGTACACCAGAAGCATCCAACAACGCTTGATGATATGAAAAATGGAATAAAAGAAGCTTTTAATAATATTGACTTACAAAAATGTTAGAAATGTGGCTCGGTCATTTGAATATCGGTTACAAAATTGCATAGACGTTGAAAGTGGTCATTTTCAACATTTACTTTAGACTTATATCCTTAACATCACATTAATTGGTACATTCATTAAATTTTGTTATGGTTTATTATTTTTTTGTTAGTTATTTATTGAATGAAAATATTTGTTGTATTATTACAAAATACTTATTTATTAAGTTATTTATATTTATAAGAATAATTGAATGTATTCCCGGCAAATGAAGAAAACTAAAAATATCTCAGAAACTAGTTTAGATATAGGCGATGCTATATAAAAATGAAAGAGTATCATAAATACAATATTTCAAAAAAAATAAAATATAGGGTGATCTATTAAAAAAAAATTGAGAAAATCGTAATTTTGTTTTGTAGTTTAAACGTGCTTATTAAAATGAATGTTCTACTAAAAAATTCTTGGCTTAGAATGCTGTTGATATACTAATCTAAAAACTGTTACATCAGTTGTATATTGTTTTGATTTATGTTTCATGTAAGTTATTTATTGAATAAAAATAATCTTGTTATATTATTATATACAATACAAAGTTTTTTTGTAGGAATTTTACGATTCTTGTATATTAGGGAAATATGATAATTTCTTAATATCACAGTTTTTGGTATATTCACTGCATATTGCTATGGTTTATATTTTGTGTTAGTTATTTATCTAATAAAAATAATTTTGTTTAATTATCACTCAATACTAACTTATTTCTACTAGAAAAATTGAATGTATTCCCGAAATTTGAAGAAAACTAAAAATATCTCGGAAAGTAATCAGTTTAGATATAGGGAATGCTATATAAAAATGAAAGAGTATATTAAATACAATAATGTTGAAAAATAAAATATAGGGTGATCCATTTAAAAAAATAGAGAAAATCGTAATTTGGTTTTGTAGTACACCCTGTATACAAATATTCGTCAATGATGTGAATTGGACTTAATTTAAAAACTACAATATATTGTTTATCTTATTACATAAAACAAATTATTGTCTACGAATTACTTCTTTATATACAGGGTGTTAATCTCATAGTGAATTCGAAATAAAAATGGCCATAACTTGTTAAATACTCTGTATAGTAATGCAAAACCATATATTATATGAACAAGAATTATGAGGGGAATATAAATATGAAAAATTATATAGGGTGTCCCATTTAAAAAATTATATGTTTGATATACCACGCAGTTACTGATCACACTGTAGAAATGGACATATTTTCCAAGCGTGGAGAGTATCATTGCCTACATTTTTTTTAAATAACTTTTCTCGATATTTTATACCATAATGGAGTTATCGACCGATCCCGCACTAAAAACTCACCCTGTATGTGTCTGAGGATTTTTCGTCCAAACGTACCTAATAAGTTCTCATCGCTTTTCGACAGTGTCCATGTCTCTGATCGATATATAAGGACCGGTTTTATCATGGTTTTGTATATTTTGCATTTGGTTTTTCTCGTGATGTTGTTAGATCTTAGATGTTTAATTAGTCCATTATATGATTTATTAGCAATATTACGCCGCCGCCTACGAAAAGTATAACTCCGAAAAATGCCGTTAAGAGTAGAACTTTCAATGAACGCCGCGAAAAATATTATTTTCGATTATATGATTGTGAAAATTATAATCCCTAATAAAGTGTTAGCGAAAAAATTTAATTTTTGAGGAATATCAGCAAAAAACATCATTTCTGTTTGTGAGTCCACGAAAATTATAATTACTAAAAAGTTCTCAGAAATAATTGTTTTCGTCGGCAGAAACAGAAACAGAAAAGGAAATAATTGTTTTCGTCGGCATATATTATGAACTAAATCTTTTCGTTATAAATATTTTGGGAGTTATAATCTTCGCGAACACGCATACAAAAAAATTGTATCGCCAACACTTATCAAAGAGTTATTATTTTCACTGGAAATGTATTAGGAATCACATTAATCATAGGTACCAGCGATTAATACTCCTCGTATGTACTCATCTCTAAAAGGCCGAAATATCGTCCGGAAGATCTTCCGATCTAAGGCTAATAATTTTGTTGTTTCACGCTGGTTCAGTGTACCTACATACATACAAACGAATTATAGTTTTATATACCTTTGTTTTAGTTTTAGGTTCTTGCTATCTTTGAGAGCAATTTTGATTTAAGTAGCGTTGCTAGTAGCCCAATAAATGACCGTTTTGGAGTGTAATTTTCAGGGGCAACTCCGAATTGCATGAAAATTTGGATTTAGGTTCTACTTACCCTCCACTTCAAAGTTGAAATTGTGCCGTTGGTTGCTTTTACTTGGGGGGTGACTGACGGGCCCTTGTTTAAAATGACCCCGGAAATGGATAAATTGACATATTATAAGCAACTTTCGTACTATAAAGTTTTTTACGTAAGTCAATACTTTTCGAGATATTCGCGATTGAAAATGTTGATTTTTCGACAAGAAAACTACGTTTTCAGACCATTTTTCGCAAATAACTCAAAAAGTAAATATTTTATCGAAAAAAATATTCCCAGTAAAAGTGTAGCTTATAAAAAATAGAAAAAAATTATGTATCAGTAAAGTCTATAAATTGAGTAAATGCAAAGTTGTAGCTCATGAAAAGTTCGTTCTTATTCGTCTAATTCCAAATCGAATAATTCAACGCGAAATCACCGAAAAATCAAGTACTTTTCGGGAAAAGCTTATTAACATTTTTAAAGTATCTAAAAAAAGCTTTATATTTGTTTTTTTACAAAAGTATCTAGCATCAAAAATAAACGAGTTACACTGAAAAAAATAAGTTGGCCCATTTTTTTGGTAAAAAAATCGTGAAAACATGCCTCTATTTAGCACCCTAAATAAAATTAATCGTTACCGCTTTACCATTTATTTTAACTCTATGTGGATTGTTTATATGATCTGTAAGTTTTATTGGTTTGAAGTACTTATTTTTGAAAAAATTTGGTTTTATAGTAAAAAAAATTTTCTAAAAATTTTTGAAAAATTTCCTTTTTTCAAAATAACTTAAAACGTATTGTTAATATGCTTGTTTCATTTTGTTTTTCCGTAAGACAAAAATTGGTTAAGATATGGCTGTTCAAAATTTGCATACACTCGTGATTAGTGACCCGTTCAAGCTTTTTCACCTATAACCCTTTCAAAAATAAGCACTTTAAACCGGTGAGACCGACAGGTCATATAAAAAATAGATAAGTAAGTAAATTGTTTGTAAAGCGGTAGCGATTAATTTCATTTGGGGAGCTAAACACGGGGAGATTTTCATAATTTTTTTACCAAAAAAAGAGGGCCGACTTTATTTTGAGCGTAACTCGCTTATTTTTAATGCTAGAAACTTGTATAAACAATTAAAATAAAGCTTTTTATAAACACTTTAAGTTTGACTGCGTTTTTCTCGAAAAGTGCTTAATTTTTCGGTGATTTCACCTTGAAATATTCGATTTGGAATTAGACGAATAAGAACGTGTTTTCCATGAGCTACAACTTTGTTTTTACTCGATTGATGGACTTTACTGATACACTTTCGATCTGGACTTTCGATCAAATATTTACTTTTTGAGTTATTTGCGAAAAACCGTCTAAAAACGTAGTTTTTTTGTCGAAAAATAAACATTTTCAATCGCAAATAACTCGAAAATTATTGACTTACATAAAAAACTCTATAGAACAAAAGTTGCTTAAAATCAGTCAATTTATCCATTTCCGGTCTTATCTTGAACGTATGTTTTTTCACCCCCAATAAGGGGTGACTGTAACTCCCCAAGTAAAAGCAACCAACGGCACAATTTCAACTTTGAAGTGGAGGGTAAGTAGAACCTAAATCGAAATTTTCATGCAATCTGTAGTTGCCCCTAAAAATTACACAGTATCGCCGTATTTCCCGTTCATTTACTGGGCTATAGGGAGTAATATGCTATATTTTCTGACATGATTCTATAACAGGGGTGGCCAAACTGTGGCTCGCGAGCCACATGTGGCTCTTTGAAGGATAATTTGTGGCTCGCAATAAATGTACCTGAATTATTTTTAATTTTTGTGTTTCAAAATGTCTTAAATTACTGACAACAAATGTAAAACACTAATGCCTGGCTGCACCAACAAATCTTAAGCTCCAGCTTAGCCCAGCTCAGCTTATAGATATGGCTAGTCCATCTTAGCACCTCTTAACTGATAAGTTTAAGATGTAATCCACATGGCAATCGCTGAAAATCCACGTGGCAAGCTGAAAATTGATTTAAGGTTCAATGGTGCAACGCGTATGTTTCGTAAGCTGAGCTCAAGGCACGTCTTAAGCCTAAGATCTGCTGGTGCAACCAGGCCTATGTGTAACATCAGGACTTAGACAAGGAGATCCCTTATCAACGTTGATATTCAATTTAGTCTTAGAATATGTAAGTAAAATATCATCTGCTGACAAGGGTATTTGCGAATCGAGGGTCAAAGCTGTTGTTGGCCTTTGCTGATGATCTAGGTGCAGTCGCTCATTCTACAAGAGACGTGAGAGAGGTGTTTTCACAAGTCGAGGAAGAAACAGGTAGTATGGGCCCTCGAATAAATGAAGAGAAGATGAAATACATCGTATTAACCAAAAATCCAAGACCAAGTGTTAGGCAGAACATGGCTATTGACCACAACTTCGAAGTAGTAAAAGAGTTTAAATATCTAAGGGCGGTACTCGTAGATGACAACCACATATAAAAAGAGGTGTCAGCAAGGATAGCTGCATGGAATAGAGCATTATACTTCCTATCATCATTATTAAGATATAAGCTACTAAAAAGACAGTCTAAATTAAAACTGTACAAGCCAATTATTCGCCCAATTGTTACAATATGGATGTTAAACATGGACTACATCAGCGGGAAATAAGCTGCTGGTGTTTGAAAGGAAAGTTCTCAGAATGATATTTGGCCCTCAAAGAGATGAATTGACAGGAGCGTGGAGAAGGCGCCGCAAAGTTGAATTGGTGACTGTGTATGGTACTGAAAACTTCAGTCATATTATAAAAGCTAAGATAAGGTGGGCAGGTCATGTGGTATGCTCAGAGGAAGACAGAGTGTTAAAGACAGTGTTTTTTCAGAAACGGTAGATCAGTAGGCCGTCCCAGAAAAAGATGAAAGGATGATGAATAATCGAATTATCCTGAATTAGTAAAGACTGCTTGTAGAATTATATACATATTTGAAACAACAATGTGAACAATTTTATTTCACTTTTTACTTACTTTTTAACTAATTGTTTAATTGCGGCTCGCGAAAAACGTCAAATTTTGAAAAATGGCTCAGACTATCAAGGAGCTTGGCCACCCCTGTTCTATAATTTATACACTCACCGGCACGAAAAATAGGCACCCCACAAAATAGGCCATTTTTGATGTCTCGAATTTTCTAAACCTGTTGTCCGATTTAAGTGATTTTTTTATTATATTATAGCCTTATTCTTTAACAATACCGCTGTAATAATATTGTTGCTAAAATAGTAAATTGTCTTTGTATACAGGGTGTACCAATCAAACTGTTTTTTCTCAAAGTTCAACACACCCTGTGGAATATTCCAGCATTTATAAAATATTGAAATTAAAACCCAACTATATGTTTACTTAACATTCTGTTTTTTAATTGATTCGCTTATGTTGGATAATAAATCAGTTTGGTACTTTAACAACTAGCCAAGCTTTTCATCAATACAGGGTGTTTTTAAATCAGTGTGACAAACTTTAAGGGGTAATTCTGCATGAAAAAATAATGACCGTTTGCTTTATAAACATATATCCGCAAATGCTTCGTTTCCGACATACGGGATGTTGATTTTTTTCTTACAGACTGACGATTTATTTGTTGCTCTAAAACCGGTTGAGATATGGAAATGAAATTTGGTAGGTTTTAAGAGACAGCTATTGCGAATTTTTTGACATGCAATTAAGAATTTTATCTTCTCCATTGGGGTGCATACGGGTTATATTACCGTCAAGGTTTTTTCCTCAATTTGGTTTCTAGTCTGGTGTAACGTGTTGGATTTGTAAAGGTGTATTCTTGCCACAAGTAGGACCATTTTCTCATCAGTTTATGTTTTGATAATATGTTTATTTGTTCATCCGTAGTTAATTCGCAATTTATCTGTTCCCCCATTTCCATGCTTTCTTTGGCACCTTTATCTGCAATTTCATTGTTTGTTATTCTTTTGTGCTCTTATGTGCTTTAACCCAGAAGAATTTTATACATTTATTTTGATCTTGTAATTTTTTAATAATTGTTTGGATGTTAAAGATAATATCATTTGTTGTGTTTAAGTTGGATTTTAAAATTTTTAGAACTGAAAGTGAATCGGAGAAGATAATGGCATTCTGTTCCTCTTCCTGTTGTATATATTCTAGTGCTTTTAGAATTGCTATTACCTCAGCTGTGAAGATAGATGTGTATTTATGTAGCTTATAGTGTTGTTGTATACGTTTAGGTATTACGAAGGCACAACCTGTGCCGTCAGTGTTTTTTGATCCATCGGTGTATATTGTGACATAGTTTGGATGTTGGTCTAAAATTTGATTAATAACTATGTTATTAGATGATGCTAATTCAGAGTAATGGGGTATATTCACATCACATACAACAAAGTGAACAAAGTAATCGATCTCTACCTTTGTTTGTGGTTGTAGAGTCACGTTTCTTAATGCTTCACAAATAGGAGGAGAGTTCTTATGTATCCAAAAAGGCTTAGTTAAGTCGTATTCGTTTAACTTGTATGTGCTACTAATGAATGATGAATTTTTCTTTAGTGATTTAATAATCATTTTTTCAGCTAAAAATGATATCAGTTCTAATGGAGGTTCGATTGCTTCAGCTCTTAACGGTTCAACTGGTGTAGATTTCATTGCTCCCAGACATATTCTAAGTGCTTTGTTTTGTATAATGTCCAGCTTACGTAGATTGGTTTTATTTGCCGTTCCATAAAGTGTACAACCATAATCAATTATTGATCTTATGTAAGCTCTATAGAAAATTAGTGCTGTTTGAGGTTCTGCTCTCCACCAAGTTCGCATGATGGATTTTAGGAAGTTTAGTCCTTTGTTACATTTTATCTCTATTTGTTCAATATGTGGTTTCCAGGTCAGTTTTCTGTCTAATATAACTCCTAAGTATTTGGCATTGGTATCCACTGGAAATTCTATTTTATTTATTTTGATTTTCTGCATTGGTTTCACATTATGCCTGGTGAAGATTACGACTTTGGATTTTTCAGCGGAGATTTGTAGACCTAAATCATTTATGGATTTTAAAAAGAGTTCTGTGCTGGAGTTTAAACGATCGATGCATTCATCCAGGTGTTTGCTACGTGTATAAACAACAAAATCATCGGCATACTGTATCACAGTTGCTGTAGATATGGAGGAGTGTAGATTAGTGGTATATATATTGAAGAGTTGTGGTGCAAGAACAGATCCTTGTGGCAAACCTAAATTTGCAGTTTGGTATTTCACTGGACAGCCATCACATCCTCTGAGTCTTGCTTGCCTGTTTATATACAATTTGCATATGGTGTTAGCAACTTCTTGAGGGATTTGCAGTTGTATCATTTTTTCCCGTAGAATGAACCAGTTGACATTGTCATATGCACCTTTAACATCTAGAAACATCGTGCCATTGTAATCATTTTCAGTTAAACAAATTTGTATGTCTGTAACTAAGTGTGTTACTGCATCAATGGTGCCAAACCCTTTTTTAAAACCGTATTTTGTGGTCGGCAGAGAGCCAGTTGTATTTAACCACCATTCCAGTCGGTTTTTAATTATTCTTTCAAAAATCTTGAGTATACATGGCATAAGTGTAATAGGTCTATATGAATCGCATAGGCGGGGGTTTTTGTTTTGTTTGTGTATTGGTATTACAATAGTCTTTTTCCATTCTTCTATACATTCCCCATTAATCCAGATGTCATTTAGGATTTTGATTAGGAACATCTTGGCATTGTTTGGTAGTTGGAATATCATAGGACATAGGATATCTAATATCATCATAACCAGGTGATGTATTCTTTCTATTTTTTATCTTCTTCTTCTTCAAGTGCCGTCTCCTAATCGGAGGTTGGATATCATCATCACTATCTTTACTCTATCCACCGCTGCTCTAAAGAGTTCTATAGAACTGCATCTAAACCAGTCCCTTAAATTCTTTAACCATGACACTCTCCTTCTTCCTATACTCCTTCCGCCTCTTATCTTTCCCTGTATTATCAGTCTTAGCATTTCATATCGCGGTCCCCTCATTACGTGTCCCAGATATTGTAACTTTCTTATTTTTATTGTGTTTATTATTTCGCATTCTTTACCCATTTCTCGCAGTACTTCCGTGTTCGTTTTCCTCTGTGTCCATGCTATTCTAAGCATTCTTCTGTAACACCACATTTCAAATGACTGTAGCTTATTTATGTGTTCTTCCTTTAATGTCCAGCTTTCAAGTCCATATTGTAGTATCGAGAACACGTAGCATCTCAAAGCTCTTGCTCTCAGTTCTAAGCTAAGGTCTTTGTTGCAGAGAACTGTTTTCATTTTTACAAACGCATTTCTTGCTATTTCTATCCTGGTCCTTATTTCTGTTGTTTGATCATTTTTCTCTGAAATCCAGGTTCCTAGGTATTTGTATTTATCAACCCTTTCTATCGGTACATTTCCCAAATGTATGCTTGTTTGTATGTTTGTTTTCTTAGCTATTATCATGTATTTGGTCTTTTTTATATTCATTTTTAGTCCATATTCTTTACAGAAATTGTTTGTTTTGTTCAGTAGTAGTTGGAGTTGTTCAGCAGAGCTTGCTATAATGACGGTGTCATCTGCATATCTTATGTTGTTAATAGATCTTCCGTTAATTATTATTCCTTCACTTTGAGATAGCAATGCTTCTTCAAAAATGGCTTCACTATATGCATTAAAGAGTAATGGAGACATAATACATCCCTGCCGAACTCCTCTCCTGATTTCAATTTCTGGACTGGGTTCGTTATCTATTACAATTTGTGCTCTTTGATTCCAGTAAAGGTTTGTTATTATTCGTAAGCCCCTTTTGTCTATGTTTTTTGTATTTAGAATTTGGACTAATTTTTTTTTAATTTTTTTCTATTTTTTATGGTAAAGTTTAATTCTGGCAGACTGATAGGTTCACTGAAAATTTTATGATTGGTATTATTTTGTTCTTGTTTTGTAAAAATGTGTGATGTATCATTCAAGGCATTAGCAGGCGAAATTTTATCTAGAACTTGTTCTTGCCATTCATAATTCCCCGATGTATTAACTTCCCCAGATCTTCTATTTATTTTTCTGGCCTGTGTCCATATATTTGTCAATGGTGTATTTTTATTTAAGTTTTCACACCAGTGCTGCCAATATAATTTGGCTTTATATTTTAAAAACTTTTTGGTTTTTGAATTTTCGTTTTTACATTTCATGTAGTTTTCCACGGTGCTTTGTTGCTTACATGTTTTGAGCATTTATTTTCTTTTCTTAATAGCATCTTCGCAGCTTTGATCCCACCATGGTGGAAGAGAGGTTTTTTTGCTCATTTTAAAAGGTTGGTAGATGGGTATGGAGGCATTGGCTGCCTTATTTATCCCTTCAACTAATAATTTGTACTTATGTTCTACGTTGTTGTTATTTTTGATGTGTTGTGAGAAGTATGTATCCGCAATTTCTTGATATAAGCTCCAATCTGCTTTATTTAGGTTCCATTTTGTTTTAGGATGTATTATGATGTCTTTACTTTCCATTCCTTTATTAATTTCTATAATAATTGGAAAATGGTCTGAGCCCAATACATCAGATAAAGTTTCCCATGCACAATTAATTGCTATATCTGGAGTTGCAAAAGTTAAATCCACGACTGAATTATTCCCATTATTTGTGAACCTTGTGGGGGCTCCGGTATTTAAAAGTACTAATTCTGTGTTGTCTGAAGCGGTTATTATTTGCGTGCCTTTGCTGTTATTTTTGTAAGATCCCCATGTTTGATGATGCGCATTGAAATCTCTTCCAAAAATGCTATTAGACTTGGTAAAATTAAGAATTGCCTCCCAGTCTGCCACTGTTGTTCGTATATCTGGTGGGCAATATATCGAGAAACATGTTATCGTTATTTCACTGTTGTTCAATATCTGTATTCCACACATCAAAATATTGTTATTAAATTTTTTTATAATTGAAATTTCTTCAAAACGAAATACATTTCTGACAAGTATTGCCACACCAGCATGACCATCATGGCGATCTTTACGTATAGTTTTATAGCCTTTGAAATTATATTGTTTATTTGGCTTAAACCATGTCTCTGAAATTAAGGCAATATCAATTATATTTTCATTTAAACATTTAACTAAACTCAACTTATTAGCTACAGCCGATTGCGCATTCCATTGTAAAATCTTTATATTATTTTTTATTTTATTAGCCATTAATTAAATTTATTATATTTAATAATTTTATCATATATGTATGCTCTATCTAATCTTTCTAAATCGTTAAACGAATCAAACTCTTTGAGTAAACTTTTAAAGAAATTGAAAAAAATATTAATAAATTCATCTGTGTTAGGATCAGGATCGGAACTGTGTAAAATATTTGGTGGTAGGGGGTTTTTGGGCCAAACTGAAAAGGGAACATTTCTTCAGCTAAAGGAGATTGGGCTATTCTTGTTTTAAATTGAGAAGAAGTTTCAGGTTGACTTGGAATTACTTTTTCTGTTTGTTGTTGGATACTAGATGTAGATGGTTTCGAAATATTATGTCTGCCATTGTTTTGCCTTGGAAGAGGTGGAAAACTTTCATTATTTATCGTACCTAATGCTTCAAACCAATTCCTTGTAGTAACAGCAGATGTATAAGATCTTTTTAGACTGTCCTTTGCTTCCAAAAAAGTTAAATTGTTTTCTGCCATGTGTCTTTTAATTTCGTTTTGTTCTTTAAATTTTGGACACTGTTTGGATATGGATATGTGCTCAAAGTTTTTACAGTGTATACAATAACTGTCTTGCGGGTCTCTACAGTTACGATTATCGTTTTTCTCTTGTGAGCAGTTAATGCATCTCGTTTTTGTACTGTTGCAATTACGAAATATGAGTCCATGTTGCAAGCATTTAAAGCATTGGACAACTCTATGCACATATGGTTCTACGGAACAGGCCACGCTGTTTATATATACATATCTAGGTAAAATGTTACCTTCAAAAGTAAGTAATACCATTTGTCTAGGTACATATGCTTTTTCTCCATTTATATCAACTTTCCTTTTAAGTCGAGTCACTTGTGTTACTGATATATTGGATATTATATTTTCGAAAAGATATTCATCGCTGAAAGCAGTATCTACGTTTCTGATGATTGCTTTTCTTTGAAGCAGGTTATTTGGAATGTATGTATGTTTTTAGTTGTTCCTCTTTTAGATCCTCATTCTTAACTAGATATTTTGCATCTTTGGGGCTTTTAAGTTGTACTCTTACCCCATTTTTTCCTACTCTGTCGATGCTAAGAATATTCTTAATTCCTAATTATTTATGAAAAAGGTGACCTACCTTCATGGGGTGAATTTTTCCAATCTGCTCCGAATTTATTTTTTCAATGAATACATATACCTTATCCGTATAGAGATACCTTTTTTGTAGATTGAACAGCTTGATTTCTTTTTCTGGTTCCTTGGTCTTTTCGTTTTCTTCCTCCTGGTCCATGTTTTGGGTTCCCCCTTTATCAGGGGGAGAGTTTTCACCCATTATTGTAAACTATCACCATATAAACAAAAAACAAAAACAATAAACACTTTACAACACTGGTTTATTTATTAATATAGCCCGGTATGAAATTAGTTTATTATTACTTGTCACAAAAACTTGTCTTAATCATTATTTAAGCACCTGTAATTATACGTGTAGGTACTCGGTATGAATGATCGTACAATACTGATCCGGTATCTCGTGAACGAAGCATTTGTGGACATATGTTTATAAAGCAAACGGTCATTACTTTTTCATGCAGAATTACCCCTTACTTTCACACTTATTTAGAAACACCCTGTATTGATGAAAGTACCTAACTTTTTTATTATCCATAACATAAGCGAATGAATCAAAAAACACAATGTTAAAAAACCTGAGGCTATAACTTTGAGAAAAAACACAGTTTGATTGGTACACCCGGTATACAATGACAATTTACATTTCCAGCAACAATATTATTACAGCGATATTGTAAAAGAATCTGGTCCTTTTTTTTTCACATACGACGCGTTAGCGAAAGGCCACACGGGTGATAATTTACGGCGCCGTAAGAGCAGTAAACCCACTGGTTGACTAACTCCACCAATTGTAGATGAAATAGGAGTTATGTCAACCAATGCCTCGTCAGGTTTACTGCTCTTACGGCGCCGTAAATTATCGCCTGTGTGGTCTTAGCCTTAGGGTTAACTAGTTTTATTATCGAACCAGATCAGTGGCGGCTTGTCCTATGAGGCAGTGCCTCACCAGTATATCAATCGACTATTTACGTTATTTCGTTGTTTTATAATCAGTTTTTTAAATGTAATTTAGCTTTTTGAAATTTCCTAAATGCCTTTATTTTTATGAAAAAAAAAATATCGGTACGGCCCTGACTCTTTATCTTCTTATATATCCGTCTTCCACGTGCCATTCCAACTTTCTCAAATCAAATCATTACAGTTGAAGCTAGCCTCACACCATCTGCAGCAGTATGGGACAACGCCAACAGTAAAACCGGCAAAATTTTAAAAATATGCCACCGATTCTATTGAGGCTGGCCTCAGGCTCCGCGGAACGGAATAGGAATAGCCGAACAGCCTCAGGCTCCGCGGAACGGAATGGGAATAGCCGAACTGAACCGACTAGTACAAGCACAAGTCGATTGCAGATCATAGCTTTCTATGTACACGCGGTATATACGAATTGATTATTATATTTTAGAAGTTTATGGATATGTATTTAAAACAGTGTTTATTTTAAATCATTGTTCATCATCACCTAATATATTGTTCTGAAGCTATTTTTTCTTTGTGGCATTTAAGTAATTTATTATTCTAAATGAGAAATAAGATTATACAATTTAACTTAAAAAATGATTTTATTAACGTTTCCACTTCCACATCGGACGTTTACATACAAAAGTAGTTTTAAAGTGTTTCAAAAATGTTGTATTTTGTGTTTGTGTTTTTTTTTTTTGTAAAATATATAACTACATAATAAATTATTTTTCTTTATTTATTTGTTACATTTACATAAAAAAGTAGTTTTTAAGTGTTTCAAAAATGTTGTATGCTGTGGTTGTGTTTTTTTTTGTAAAATTTTTTTGAACATACTTATTCAAATCAGAGTGAGCAAAAGATTTAAGCGAATAATATTGCAACATGATTCCCACAGCCTTAGCTCATTCCCCATATCTTCCACGATTTTTGAAAAAACGCACACTCTTTTGTTATGTAAAATTTGAAGTTTTCAATATGGAATTGGAATTCAAAATAACTCTATGCACTGAGGCTGAAAGCATTTGAGTCGATCGCATTCACTGGAAAAGTTTTAGAGAACTAATCGACAGCAAATATTTCTTGAGGATTTTTTGTCTGGAATTCTTTGTGGGGATATTTTGAATAAAAAATTTTTGTAGATTATTTGTCCGGGATTTTTTGTGGGGATCTTTTGTCCGGGGATTTTCGTGGGGATTTTTTTTCCGGGGATTATTTGTCTGGGGATTTCTTGTCCAGGGATAATTTGTGAGGATTTTTTGTCCGGGATTATTCATCCTAGATTCGTCCTAGCGTTATGACGTCACAAAATCGACCTTCTGGCCATTAAAGAGAAGCTAACCATAATAATAAAATTCCTCAGGTGTAGTGTGCCTCACCACCTTATACCATCACGAGCCGCCCCTGAACCAGATGTTAAATGTTTTAAGCTTATGAGAATTTTAAATATTTTAAAATATTTTAAAATATATATCACTTAACTTGCTCAAATTATATGTCTTATAATTAATTGACTTTTTGTATTTGTTGATGTGATACATTCGATAAAACAATTTTTTATAGTGGTTTTCTATATCCAAAATCTTGACATGTGATAAATGAAATGTTTATATTTTAACACTATTGTTATACAACATACTGCACGGTCAATAATTACTAAGGATTTCGAATTCAATTATTTACTAAACTACAAAAAGTATACTAAAATGAATTTGCTAAATATTAAAGAAGGTTACTTGATAAAGCTATGGCTTGTTAATAGAACTTATGAATAATAAAAAAAGCAATTTTTGGTACTTTAGTTTAAATTATTTATTTCGCGCTAATAGTTTGTTTTAATTAGATCATTTACTTTCAAATTTTAAAACGTAAAACTAAGTTATATCATCTCTATTAAGTTTTTATTTTTGGCACTTATAACCATGTAATCTATAGTTTGTCTAGAGATAGTAGGTGTAACTGAAATAAAAAAATTCCACAGGGAGGTCTTATGTAGATAAGCTTTATAAAAAATATGAATAGTTATAAATATGTTAAAAAAATGTCAATTTATCTTGATTTGTGGAGGTAAAATTAGCTGTTCGTTTTATTTTTAATGGGGTACTGCAGAATTGAGGGAGATAGACAGACAGTGTATCAAAGCCAAATGGAATAAATTCACTATTTTAACAAAGTCAATTTTTATTTTTAAATTTTGATTTTTTTTGGCATATATATCATACTAGTGACGTCATCGGTCTGGGCGTGATGGCGCAATCAATGATTTTTTAAAATGAGAATTGGGTCTTGTGCTAGCTCATTTAAAAGGTAATTTAATTCTCTATTCAATAATATAAACATTAACCAAATTATTGATACAGGGTGTGCAAAAAAAATAATTAAATTAATCGACACAAAAAGAAGAATGTGCGTAATTTATTTAGTACAAAATACATTTTACTGCTGCCATAAAACAGAAATAAAATGTTTATTGGAGGAATAAACATTGCTTTTCGCTTAAATTAAATGTTCAAACTACCAAGAGGCAAGTGGGTGGCAGCTTGAACATTGAATCGAAGCGAAAAGTAATAGACTGGGCGATATTATGCAGAAGTTCAGCCACGATTTTCTGAGTCCTGCCTTTTGCAATAGTGGAAGGGTAGACGAGGTATGGGCTATTCCACGAATATACGACTGTCTTGGATTATCGCGGTAACGAATATTTTAGTGTGCAACATAAGAAGTGTGAAAGTAAATGGCTCTACTAATTGTTCCAATAAACAACAATGTATTTTGCAATTTACTTTCGTTCTTCATAATTTGCACAGTAAAATATTCGTTGTCGAGATAATTCACAACAGACGTATCTTCGTGAAATAGGGTATACTTACAATTTGTGGAAATATCCACAAATTTCCGGTGACATTTTCCTGTAAAAATTAGATTTTCCCAAAAAATAAAAATAGGGTTTTGCGATTAATTTCTGAGTCCTGCCATATCCGTAGAATGACAAGATACTATGGATTTTATGAAGAAAATTTTTTGGGCAGAAGGGTTGCAAACGGGCTAACGGAGTAGGTATATATGTATACAAACATGTAAGGAAAATAATGAAATTTTCATGATTTTCTGGGTCCTGCCAACTAAATAAATTAAACATATTTATTTCAAAATGATAAAAAAAAATGTTGGCATGACGTCTCCTACTGTTTAAGTATACTTGTCCCTTGGAAAATTGTGCGGAAAATTTTCACCCTGATTTCGGGATTTTCAGTCCTGTCTTTAAAAAGTTATAATACTTAAATGCAATCAATACTTTTTCGGTATTCGGCAGGAAGGTTAAACGGTTCTTGTAAGACGGCAGGAGTCCTAGATTTGTAAGAAAATTCGTGAAAAATTCCACGATGTTCTGAGTCATGCCATTTTGCATAAGTTTCAAGAATTTGAATATAGGTCTAAGAGGCAGGATGGTTTTATAGTTATTTCGTATACAGGGTGGGGCATTAGTGTGACAAAGTCCAATTACTCGTTTATCGTAAGAGATACGAAAAAAAGTTATTTAGGTTAAACGTTGGGCAAAGATAGGATCATATTTTAAAAATATTTTCTAATATACAGGGCTACTCATATTGACAGGGTGACACAAACTTATGTTTTTTTTAATTGAACACCCTGTATATAATTTTAAGATTCCTTAGACAATTTTAAGACAATTTAACACAATTCACCTAATCCAATAATTAGTTTTTTTTATATCTCCAGAACGCTTCCATTTCGATAGACAAAAACTGGCCCGCCTTTTTATCGTCCAGAGATAAATCCATTCCATCAGTGAATCTCTAGTACCGGTCATAGGAGTCCGTTTTGGGTAGGGCAACGGTTATTTTATCGCATAACTTTTTTGTCTTTAACTTTTAAGCATTTTTGACACTATATTATTAAATTGTGAGGTATTCTAGATCTAAAAGGTACTCTTGCTTTAAGTCGGTAGGATGCACCGTTTTCTAGAAAAATCAATAGTACTAGAATACCTCATAATTTAATACTCTACTGTCAAAAATGCTTAAAAATTAAAGCAAGTTATGAGATTTCGTTGATCTACCCAAGACATACGCCTATGACCGATACTAGAAATTCACAATTGGTAAAATCGATTCATCTGTGGAAGAGAAACAAACATACCAGTTTTCGTTTTTCTGAAAAGTTTTTTTTATTTTTTTTTTTTTTTTCAAATTCAAAAACCGAAAAATTTTTCAAATCGATTTTTCAAAGAACACGGTGTATATTACCGACTTAAAGCAAGAGTACCTTTTAGTACAAGAATTTAGTTTAATAATCCAGTGTAAAAATGCTTAAAAGTTAAACACAGAAAAGTTATGCGATAAAATATCCGTTTCTCTACCCTAAGGGACGCCTATGACCGGTACTAAAAATTGGCAATTGATGGAATCGATTTATCTCTGGAAGATATATAGGTGTACCAGTTTTCGTTTTCCTAAATAGAAGTGTTCTAGAGCTATTTAAAAAAAATTAATTACAATACGCCATCTTTAAAGAGCTCTAGCTTCCTTAGGAAGCATTTTCGGACTAGGTGAATTGTGTTAAGTTTTCTTAAAATTATCTGGGGAATCTCCGGGCTTCGTTTGTTAGAAGAGTTTCTGGACAGCCTGTATAATAGGTACAATCCCTACTAAATAATAGGAAGAAAATCAATAATTTTACAATTAATTTTCTTCCTATTATTTTTATTACGTTTACTTAGATACAAATATGATCTAATCGCTTAAAATAAAGATGTTACAGTTTGGTATTAGATTTGAAAGGTGTGTAAAAATCCGAGACATTACTCAGGAAAATAATATTTAATACCGTACGATTGTTTTAACGATATAATAATTAATTTTTATGTATTAAATATATTTGTGGTTATCCTGCCACGTTCTAAACGGTTTTATATTAGTGTTTTTTAAGCATACTTGACATGGCATGACTCAGAAAATTGGGGTGATATGAATATGTTTATATAACAACCTGCAATAATTTTACAGACTTAAAATTTTATTTTTATATACGAAATAACTACACAATCATCCTGCCTCTTTGTAAATAGCTTTATATCAACATTCTTGAGATATGTGCAAAATGGCATGACTCAGAAAATCGTCTAACTTTCCACGAATTTTCTTACACATTTTTTAACTATGTATAGTAAAAAAGATGTAACTAAACATCCTGCCATTTTTAATAATGTCTACTTAAATTATTTATATTATAATAAAATTTATTTTATGACTCAGAAAATCACGGAACCAGGGCGAAAATTTTCCACAGAATTTTCCAAGGGTGCAGTTAAACATTAGGAGACGTCATGCCAACATTTTTTTCGATCATTTTTAAATAATTATGTTTAATTTATTAAGTTGGCAGGACTCAGAAAATTATGAAAATTTCATTATTTTCATTACATGTTTGTATATCTATATACTCCCTTAGACATTTTGCAACCCTCTTGCCCAAAAATTTTTCTTTTTTCAACTCCCCATTTTTTCATCATAGAAAATCTAATTTTTACAGGAAAATGTGACAGAAAACCCGTGGATTTTTCAATAAATTGTAAGTACCTTTTCTAACCTTCCGTATTGCAAATTGCAGGACTCAGAAAATCGTGGTTGAAGTTCTGTTAATATCTCCCGGTTTATAATGTTTATTTGTCAACTAAACATTTTATTTCTGTTTTCTGCCAGCAGTAAAATGTATTTTGAATTAAATAAATTAAGGGGTCATATACGTTTCTCGAGCTTAAAAAGTAGTCTAAATGTAATGATAAATTGTACGAAAACTATTGGGCTAATTTATTTCATTTTTTTTTATTTTAAAGGTGGACTCTTACGGAGCATAAAACATATGTTAAAAGTTAAAAAAATAATTAAAAACAGGGCGGCCGCGTCCAATGGCGTAGAACGTGTTTTTTTTTTTCAGGTCAAACGGTGGGAATGATTCAGCTCGTAATATTTATTTGAAACAAAAATTGTTTATTTGTTATCATTTTTTAGAGTCATAGTTCTCGTGTGACGAGAGGAATTTAAGAAAAAAAATTAATTACGGAAACGGTCGAAATTTAAAAAAAAAGTCATAATTTTCACCAAAAGAATTGTAAATTTTTTTATTGCTATTCGAAAATGGTTAAATTTAATCAAAAAAGCTCTCGTCGCACGATAGTGAATCTAATTTAGAATATGTGTGCCAAAAATGAAGTTAATCGGACGAACGGTTAAGCAGTTATCATGCCCACCGTTATGAAAAATGCTATTTCGAGAAAAACGTGTTTAAAGTTTTGCAAAACCTGCGGAGCGACCAGACTAGTTCCGTTTAAAGCAGCTGTAACTTCGTCAATAATTCGAATATCGAACTCGTTCTGGTCTTAAAATGTTTCTAAGAGATGTACCTTTTAAAATAAGCAAAAAAAAATAAAATCGAGTTTTTGAAGCCGAGAAACGAACTTATATGACCCCTTAAGCACATTATCTTTTTGTGTCCATTAATTTAAAAAATATATTGGACACCCAGTATAAATAATTATTTTAAAAATGTATAAACATTTTCAAAAATGTATAAACATTATCAATTTCTTTGCAACACGAAAATGCAGCAGCTGCATAATGCTCTGGTTAAATCGGAGAGCGCAGGAAGAGTCTATACCGGTTTCGGAGGTCTTTTCCCCCTCATCAGTAGTCCCACATCCTCTTCTCTCGGATTTCCCCAGGCATCACACTCTGGGTCTTACCGTATTGCAAAGAAAGAAATGTCACGGATGAACTAGAGCTATCTACCGAAAAACAAAGTAAGTTATCAATCAAAGTAGCACAGAAAACGACAGTAAATATCGTTCCCATACCACCAAATTGACAACAGGTGGAATACTTTCTTTGGTTACACCTCCTGAGATTTTCAAAATTTATAAATCATACAGGATGCCGAGGAAATTAAGATGAGAGAATTTTAAATAATTCACAACTCATCTGCTCAGCGTTTAATGTTTATGTTTATATTACTGAATAGGGAATTGCATTAGCTTTCAAATGAGCTGGCACACAACCCCCATTCTCATTTAAAAAATCATCGATTACCTCATTACGCCCAGACGGATGACGTCACTAGGATGATATATATGCCAAGAAATCATAATTTAATAAAAATAAAAATCGACTTGTTTCGAGATTTATTGCCAAAATCGCTCATTTACGAAATAATGAATGGCTTTTGGCTTTGACACACGGTATATTAATAAATACGGGGATTGAAAACAAAAAAGTCAAAACATGACTTAAGGTAATAGCTGACAACAAATCAAGCATTAGCAAACAAAGCCTAAAATTACAAATAATGAAGGAAGTAGCAGAATAGTCCAGAAAGCCACTGCGCATCCGTTAGGAAAAATATTCTAATTCGGATTCTTTGCACAATCTTACTCAAAAAGGACTCCTTTTAACAAATTTGCATGTTGCCAGGACCAAAAAGTGGTCAAACATTTTTTAAACGTTTTTTTTTTGTTTTTTTCCTAAAATTATTTTTTTTGCACGGAAAAAAGTTTTTTTAGATTTTTTGAATCATTCCAAAGAGAAAAGGTCTTTAGTGACTTTTCTCTAAAAATGATAGTTTTTGACATATAAGCGATTAAAAATTGAAAAATTGCGAAATCGGCCATTTTTAACTCTCAAAAACTAGGTGAAAAGCTGAAAACTTGAATGTTGCCAAGGTAGGTAGATATTCTTTAAACATCAATTGATGAAATTCCGAAGAGTTTTTTGCAATACAGTATTCAAAACTCCTTTGTTTTTTAATTGCTAATCAAGCGTGCACGACACTATTTTCCACCGACAGTATGGTGCAAATGAAAGGAATAAATTCGTTATTTCGTAAACCGGCGACTTTAAGGAAAAATCCCGAAACAGGTCGATTTTTATTTTTAAGTTATGATATTGTGGCATATATGGTATACTAGTGACGTCATCCATCTGGACATGATGACGTAATCGATGATTTTTTTAAATGAGAATAGGGGTCGTGTGCTAGCTCATTTGAAAGGTTCTTCAATTCTCTATTCAGTAATATAAACATTTATATAATTATTTATACAGGGTGTCCAAAAAAATTTTATTAAATTAAATTATTTGACCAAAAAAAGAAGTAGAAGGACACCCTGTATAAAAAATTATGTAAATGTTTACATTACTTGATGGAGAATTGAAGAACCTTTCAAACGAGCTACCACACGACCCCTATTCTCATTTAAAAAAATCATCGATTACGTCATCACGCCCAGACGGATGACGTCACTAGTATACCATATATGCCACAATATCATAACTTAAAAATAAAAATCGACGTGTTTCGGGATTTTTCCTTAAAGTCGCCGATTTTCGAAATAACGAATTTATTCCTTTCATTTGCACCATACTGTCGGTGGAAAATAGTGTCGCGCACGCTTGATTCGCAATTAAAAAACAAAGGAGTTTTGAATATTGTATTGCAAAAAACTCTTCGGAATTTCATCAATTGATGTTTAAAGAATATCTACCTACCTTGGCAACATTAAAATTTTCAGTTTTTCACATAGTCTTCGAGGGTTAAAAATGGCCGACTTCGCAATTTTTCAATTTTTAATCGCTTATATGTCAAAAACTATCATTTTTAGAAAAAAGTCACTAAAGACCGTTTCTGTTTGGAATGATCCAAAAAACCTAAAAAAACTTTTTTCCATGCAATAAAAATAATTTTAGGAAAAAAACAAAAAAAAAAACGTTTAAAAAATTTTTGACCACCTTTTGGTCCTGGCAACATGGAAATTTGTTAAAAGGAGTCCTTTTTGAGTAAGATTGTGCAAAAAATCCGAATTAGAATATTTTTCCTAGCGGATGCGCAGTGGCTTTCTGGACTAGAAGCAGAAAGTGACAGAAAGTGGTAAAATAGCATGATTTAGCCTATATAAATTACGAATAGTGAACTAGTAATTTAATAAAATAAAGATAACACAAGCCGTGAGGCAAATAAATTTACTTTAACAAACTTACTGATAAACTACCCCATTATCGTTTAAATCCTCAGAAGTTTTTAGTTCTACACCGTGAATCATCTTGATCCTCCTCAAACTCTTTCACGTGTTTTTTAAACACTGTTACAACCTGGTTAAATTTATCAGGGAACAGTGTTAAATTTATTTTTCTGATTTTTAGTCGCCAATCTTTATAATTACAGGCTTAGTTTTATGACCGAGTACTTTGATATTATACTTAATATTATGATCTATAAACCTTATAATTATCTTAAAATATGATTCCTGTCGAATAATTTTTGAAATGTAGAGAAAATTAAAGATCTCAGAAAAGTTAGAATATACTCAATACATAAAAAAGAAGCCGAAGGTAATTTAAGAATTATAGGGACTTAGGGACATATCATAGTTAGTAGCATTGTGTGCTTATTCCAGCCTGATGTATACGAGTCATCATCTACCCTAATTTTTTCCAGTTCTGTAGGACTTGAACTTCCTGCAGGCAATTCCCAGCGATTCTTTTGAAGTCACCTGTCCATCGTGTAGGTGGTCTACCTCTGCATTTTCTGTCTGCTCCTGGTATTCAACCTGTAATTTTTTGTTGTTCTGAAGCTATTTCTTTGTGACATGTTTGTAATTAATTATTCTAAATGGGTCATAAGCCACAATTTAACTAAAAAAATGATTTTTTTCGATGTCCACATCGGACGTCGTCAAAAACAAAAATGTTGTTGCTTAGTAAAAAATTCTTCTAATAATTTAATTTAATCGGACTCATTTATATCGTTAATTCAGACATATATTATACATTTTAAAGTAGAAAACTTTAAAATGATATTGCCAATGTTTATGAGTTGCGTTCCTGGGACGACTTTATTGAAAGATAGTTCATTAGAATACATAAAATCAAGTTTAACTCAAGAATATCCATCACAAAAAATCATAGAATGTGATCTGTCTTTAAAAAGACAACCACATGCAACGGTGACAGTAAAATTCTCGTGTTAGAGATTCCATAGTAAATCACGAGGATAAACCACGGAAAACACCTCGTGATACTATCCCGACATCGTAAGTATTTGGTCTTACATTTAGTTTACTCTCAAAACTAATACCAAATTCTGACTTTATATGTTATTTTAAATTATAATATTAATAATACATAGATATATAAATAATACTAAAATATAGAATATTGACTATCCTCGATATAGTCCAGGGAAATAAGATTTTTCTCGTGACACATCCCCCTGCAGGCCGAAACCAAATTTTTTAAGTAGTATGGACATCTATATTAATAACCTTTATGTTTCCTGCAGCCGATTTTGATGATATACATAGTTATAAACAAGTGAAGATCAAAAAACGGTAAATTTTCACTTTCTTCGTCTATAACCAAAAAGTTAAGCATTTTCAACAAATTTGAAAGTAAGAAACTCATAAATCGTCTAAAAAATTTCAATATGGCGTTGCGTTCGCTGAATATGTCTGTCCTTATTGGTTGCTTAGAAAATTGCAAAAAAAATCATAAATTTTGAGTTATTATAAATATTCATGACTTATGTAAAAATTAACTTAGAACGTTTTTATTACAAGAATTGCTGAGACTTCTGGTGCTTAAAGTATATTTTAAATTTCAAAGCAATTGGTCAAATAGTTTAAAAGTTATTTAATTTGTTTATCCCAAATTCATTTTTTTGCAACACTCTAAGTCAGAAAATTATGAGGTTACAGTAATACCTCTGACAGTTTATGAAAGAAGAGCATTTATACTATTAACTTAATTATTAAAAAAAAAATGACAACAAGTAATTAGTGTAAAATTATTTTGCAAAAACACGTCGATTTTTTGCTTACTTATAAACAATTAAAATAACTTTTTAACCGTTACCCGTAGAAAAATTATTTTTTCATATTTGGAAAGACTGAATTTTTATACACATTTAGAAAGAAAAACAATTGTCCTAGGACAATTAGGGACGAAGTTAGCCCCCCCCCTTTTAATTCATATGTTTTTGCAAATTAATTTGGCAGTATTTAGAATTATTTTTTGTAATTTTTTTTAATTAAATTAATAGTAAAAATTTTCTCCTTTCATAAACTATCCAAAGTATTTGTGTAACTTCATCATTTTCTGACTTATAGCGTTGCAAAAAAAATTAATTTGGGATAAACAAATTAAATACCTTTTAAACTATTTGACCAATTGCTTTGAATTTTAGAGTATGATTTAAGCACCAGAAGTCTCAGCATTCCGTGTAATAAGAACGTAAGTTAATTTTTACATAAGTTATGAATATTTATAAAAACTCAAAATTTATTATTTATTTTGCAATTTTCTAAGCAACCAATAAGGATAGACATATTCAGCGAACGCCATATTGAAGTTTTTTATAAGATTTATGAGTTTCTCACTTTCAAATTTGTTTAAAATACTTAACTTTTTGGTTATAGACGAAAAAAGCGAAAATTTACCGTTTTTTGATCTTCGTTTGTTTATAACTATGTATATCATCAAAGTCGGCTGCAGGAAACATATAGGTTATTAATATAGATGTCCATATTACTCAAAAAATTTGGTTTCGGCCTGAAGGGGGTTGTGTCACCAACAGGATATTTTTTTCCATATTTCTCTGAACTAATATGTCATTGACTTACTAATCGTGGTATTTTCTTTCTGTTATCTTACTCTTTTAGTAAGTATTGGTAACCACATGCTACTGCATTCTACCGAGGAATTTGCGACACAATTGGTTTCATTTAGCATAATTAGAGCCGCTTCTTTGATGTATCTCTTTTTACTATATGTTTCTTTCAGGACTATACTTGAAATATGTAGATACTTTTGACCTCATAACCTACTAACAACTAGTTGGTTATACATAGCAGAATTTTTAAAATAATCTTTTTTAACGATTTGCGGAATGGGATCAAAACGTCAAACATTATTTGTTAAAAATATAATTTTCATTACAATTAATTATGGTTTAATCCCATATAAATATAATACTTAACTTATACATTATAGACATGCCACAAGAAAACTGTTTTAGAACATTTTTAACCGACCTAACATTTAAAATTAACGTATATGTTACTGAGGTTGTATGTTTGTGTGTCTGATCATTTTATACTTTTTTTTAACATGAACCCATTAAAATGTATATAAAATTTAGGTCTCTACGCACATGGAGCCATCATGGCGGCTCTCATCAAACGCTCAAGAACCGGAAGAGGCCAGAAAATTGATTGCAATCTCCTTTCCACTCAAATATCGACACTTATAAACATTGGAGCCAACTACCTGAACGCTGGCAAAGAGGCCACAAAATGGGGCACCGCACACGAAAGTATAGTACCCTACGAATCATTCCCCACCCAAGACGGCTATTTTACCATTGGTACCGGCTCCGAACCACAGTTTAAAGACTTCTGTGAACGAATACAAAGACCAGATCTTCCACAAAACGAAAAGTATTTAACCAATAAATTGAGGGTGCAAAACAGAGAGGAATTGGTGCCGTTGCTAAGAACCATCTTGAAGACGAAAACCAACAAAGAATGGGCCGATATATTCTTGGGAGCATCGTTTCCGTGTGGGCCGGTCAATACAATGAAAGACACCTTTGAAGATCCTCATGTTAAGGCAATCGATTTGGTGAAAACTTTGGACCATCCGGTAGCTGGTCAAATAAAGGTGGTTGGGCCTGCGGTTAAATATGGAGAGGGGGGAAATTTTGTTAAAAGTGCACCCCCTACGTTGGGGCAACACACCAAACAAGTGTTAAGTGAAATTTTAGGTTTTAGCGATGCGAGTATTGAAGATTTTAAACGACGACAAGTTGTAGAATAGATATTTTTTTTAATTTGCCCTACAATAAACCGTTAAATATTTTTTAAATTTAAATAAAGTTTTATGTCTTTTATGTTCTAATCTTTTTATGTCCTTTTTCAAATTTCATGTTTTTAATTGTTACAAAAAATTAACGTAAAATCTTACATTAAGAGCGTAGGCGCAAAAGTTCGGGCCAATGTTTTTAATGCATTAATTGTTTTCGAATCCTGAGAAAACTAATAAAATTTTTTGAAAAATTTAAACGCTGAATGAAAGATTACGTTATTAGCGAGGGCCGAAAGTCCCTGAGAACTTCTATAATGTTTATTTTAATAAGTTACAGGGGTGAAAAAGAAGAGAAAATTAAGTGTGATTTTTAATTTCAAATATCTCATTCAAAAGAAACTTTTTGTTTATTCTAAGGGACTTTCAGCCCTCGGTAATAAGTAATTGTAATGTAATCTTTTATTCTCCGTTTAAATGTTTCAAAAATATTTATTAATTTTCTCAGGATTTGAAAAAATTAATGCATTTAAAAAGCGTTGGCCCGAAATTTTTCGTCTAAGCTCTCAAAACCCAAAACTTTGATTAACCTCAGCTATAACGTGCAAGATATATTTATTCATCAAATGTTTCGAAGGAACATATTAGAGTAGCAGAGTAAAAAAAGAGCAAGTTAGGAATTGCAACGATTTTACTAAATCAAACACTACAAACTCATAAGGGGATGGGTACGTATTTTCGGCTGCAATGCTATTTAAATGGGGATTCATTTTTTTCGAATACTGAGAAAACTAATAAGTATTTTTGAAAAATTTAAACGCTGAATGAAATATTACGTTATTAGCGTGGGCCGAAAGTCCCTGAGATTATTATTATCCCGGTTATCTATAGCGTTCTTCGCCTTCCGGTTCCCAGTTTCCAGCTTCGTCGGTCGCTCCATTCGCCAGGGTGAAGATTCCTTTCCGACATTGCCTTCTGAATGCCGCCTAGCCATGATTGTTTCGGCCTTCCTCTCTTCCTTCTTTCCCTTGGCGTCCATTTTAGAATTTGTTTTGGCAGCCTGTCGTCGTCCATTCTTTCTACATGGACATACCAGATCAGTTGTCTCCTTTGAATTTCGTCTATGATGGTAGACTTGACTCCCATCATATTTCTGATTTGGTCATTTTGTATTCTTTCAAGCCTTGATTTTCTAGCCGATCTTCTCCATAAGTCCGTTTCCAATGCAAGTAGGCGTCGTTCCAGGAATTTAGTAAGTTGCCATGCTTCGCATCCATTGAGCACTATACTTTTAAAGATGGAGTTAAAGATAGGATGTTTTCTTTGACTAGATAGTTCTTTTGACCATAGCATCGGGTTTAGGCATCCAATCACCCTTTTTCCTTTCACGATCCTTTGCTCTATCTCTTTTTCGGTGCGCCCACTCTTGTTGAATGTTGTTCCCAAATATACATATTCCTCACAGTTCTTGATTGTTTCTTGTTCGTTAACTATTAGATCTTCTACTTCAGTCCCGATGCATAAGTATTGCGTTTTGTTTCTATTTACAGAGAGGCCCCACTCTTCATATGTTTGAAATAACCGTCTTGTCATGAATTCTAAATCTTCCATATCCGCTGCTACTACGACTTGGTCGTCCGCGAAATGTAGAGTATACAATGTTGTATCATCGTCAAGTTGAATTCCCATTCCTGAACAAGATCTTCTCCAGTGTTTTAGTGCTTCATTTAAATAGATCTTAAATAGTACTGGTGAGAGGCAGCATCCTTGTCGTAATCCTTTTGTTACTGGAAAGTCTTCTGATAAGATGTTGTTTAGTTTGATTTTTGATGTGGCTTTATTGTAGTTGTTTGACCGCGGCGATGATCGTGTTATTAATTTAAGGAAGATCGTTCAAGAGACTACTATTCAAGAGATAACACGTGGTGACAGATATGAACTCCTAAAATTAATTATGCAGGGAAAGATTCAAGGAAAGCGCAGCATAGGTAGGAGAAAAATGTCCTGGCTGAGAAATCTCAGAGAATGGTTTGGATGCAGCTCAACTGAACTCTTTCGGGCTGTAGTGTCGAAAGTGAGAATAGCAATGATGATTGCCAACCTTCGTCGTGGAGATGGCACGTAAAGAAGAAGTTCAAGAGACTCCCACAGCTTTCTCACAGGAATCGTGTCATATGCTTTTGTGAGATCCACAAATAAAAGATGTATTTCCTGGCTTCTTGCAACTTTCTTTTCATTAAGTTGTGTTAGGGTAAATATGTGGTCTACGCAAGATCTTCCAGCTCTAAAACCTGCTTGCTGTTCAATTTCATGAGGTTCGTACTCTTGCTCAATCATGTTTTTTAAGATTTTACCAAACAGCCTGCTAAAGGTACTAGTGACCTAGATATACCTGTAGTTTCCGCAGATATCTTTTGGACCGTTTTTGTGAATTGGAGTAATCCATGCTTCTTTCCAATTATTCGGGATTTCTTCCCCATTCAAGTATCTTGTGAATAGCACTTTAAGATACCTTATTAGTTTTGGTGTTCCGTATTTTAGAAGTTCTGCTGGTATGTTCTCCGGCCCGGATGCTTTGTTGTTCTTCATGGATTTAAGTGCTTGTTGTATTTGTTCTTCTTCCACGTTTACATATTCGCCGCGTACTCGTATACGTTGGGGTGAATCAGTGTTATAGATATCTCTGTCTTCATTTAGTTCCCTTGCGTAATGCTCCTTCCATGCATCTATCTGGATGGGCTGTATTCGACTTCTGTTTGATGTGTCGGTTTTCAAGGTTAACAGTCCACTTCTTTACAATTTGCATCGCATGTTTCGTTTTTGTTGTTCCTTGTCATTTCTTTAAATATTCTTTGTTGATCTTGGTATATCACTTTATCTTTAGGGTTCTTATTGTTCAGCCATCTTTTGTGCGCTTCCTGTTTCTTATTTCTTTGCTCTTCCAACTGTGTATTCCAAGTGATTTTTCCCGCTTTTTCCCAGAACTTCTATAATGTTTATTTTAATAAGTTACAGGGATGAAAAGCTAAGAGAAAATTTAGTGTGATTTTTAATTTCAAATATCTGATTCAAAATAAACTTTTTATTTATTCTAAGGGACTTTCGGCCCTCGGTAATAATTTAGTCTTTCATTCTGCGTTTAAATTTTTCAAAAATATTTATTGGTTTTTTCAGTATATATTCGAAAAAAATGAACACAATGTCCGTGGTAATATTTTCCAAATCTATCTTTGTCTTACAACGCACTCAGTCGAATAGAATATTGTCAGCATATTGTCAGTCAGACAGTGACAATCAGTGACAATCAGTGACAAATATTTGACATGGCATCGGGAATATTTTGAGTTGTTGATTAAATAATATTAATATATAGTGTATTTGATAAATAATTGATTTAAGACGTGAACTTAATAAAAAGTTATTTATTGTGTATTATTTGTGGAAGATCCAAGCAGAGAATACATCAGGATAATATATTTTGTGATCCAAGTATTTTGTTGTTAAGATGTTTAAAATTGTAAGCGTTCCATAGTAACAATATATTATTAAAAAATCACTTTAGCACTTTTCCTCTTTTCTCGATTGAGTATTAGTTTTTGTTGTACATATAAACTATTACAATCACTGAATACATAGTTAGTGAAAAAATTATCACATTTATTAACTGAATTAATAATTTTCAATTATACAAATAACAGTTATCCAAGAACATTCAAATTAAGTTAATGATGACATTTTCAAGTAGAATGACATTCTAGTAATGTTACATATCCATACCAGTGTGAATTTTACTACACGTAATTTGCCGTGTAAAGACAGAAAAAGTAGGGATAGCCTTAAAATATTTGCGAATTATGTACCGATGGCCATAAGTACAAAATAGGATAATAATAGTATATGTATTACATATGCAACGAGCATTAAATGATGGTCATTATGATGCTAGTATGACAAATACAACATGACCCACGTAGCGGCTAGTGTCGCATAGAATACGAGCATCATAATTACAATTAAATGCGAGAAGCATACATGATTATTCACAACCAAAAAAATATATATTCAAATTTATTTATTTTCCAACACAAACAAATTATGTAGTTACATGGTGCTAAGGTATTAAGTATGTTATTAGTGGTATTAAGTAGTTATATGGTAAATTAATTATTATTTTGTTGATAGATTTATATTTTAAATATGACAATTATTAAAATGAATTTGTCATAAATTTTAAATATCCCTATCGTACCAAAGAGTATCAAAGATCAATGCTCGGAGTGAGACATAGACAAAAAAAACAAGCAAATATATTAGAAGCAAAACCAAAGAAAAAGACGCAGGAAAACAAGCTGCCAAATTAAAATGGAGCTTCGCAGGAGACAATGCCCTGACTGAAGGATAAAAGATGGAACCACGAAATACAACAATGGAGACCACGGTTAGGAAGGAGAAGCAGAGGAAGACCACAAATGATATGGACTGCTGCCATTAAGAAGATTGGAGGAAACAAATGGAAGCAAGTGGCGCAAAATAGAAAACACTGGATTGAAATGTTTAAAGTTGGATTACTTAAGGCTGAAGAAGAAGAATCAAAGCGTATTGTGCATGTGCCACCTTCGAGACAGAACGTAATATCGCGATTCTATTGGTTAAAACTCTGTGTCGTAATGAAAATCTGTATCATAATGAAGCCCATTTTGATACAGGTATTAAATAATAATAATAATTAAATCATAATAACCAAGGCCATCAAATTCACAAAAAAAAAATCATAATAATGCCCGCAACAAGAGGGTATTAAGAGCACACAGTAGCGATCAACAGGTAGCAACAAACGCAGTCCAAGATTGCGAAAGTTCTGCGAACTTTCAAAATTGAGGCAACAGTGCGTCGATAATTCGACACTGACAGTGACGTTTGTACTATCAAAACCAATAATTTTTATACACATAGGCGCGAAATGTTGCCAAGTCAGTGACGTTCGATTTCTTGTTATAAAAAAATCTATTTTTAGTAGTTCCAATGTGACACAAAATCTAGGTACGTTTTAAAAAAGTCTATTTGAAGAAAGTGTATTTTTTTGTCTTTCTTAATGGCGGTACAGGCTCCTTTTTTCAATATTTTATTTAGTTATAGAGTAATTTCCACATACTAACATATTTATGAAATTGGGCTCTGTACCGCCATTCTTTATTATATTATGAATATGTGTGCCAAATATCTCGACAAAATATTCAAAATTAGAGCCGCAATCTTGGAACGCGTTTGTTGCTACCTGTTGATGGCTACTGTTTGCTCTTAAGCGAAAAAGCTATAGAGCTGAAACGGGAAGCTGCTACGTTTGGTCTATATACAGGGTATTTGGTAAAGAATTGGCCATATCTTAATCTTAGATTCCTGAGGTTAAAATAGGTCGATTTAAGCTAACTTGCCTTAGTACAAAAGTTGATAATAACCGAAATACAGGGTGTCAAAGTTAAACTTTTATTTTATTTATTCTTGAATATTTTCTAACAGGCATGGGATAATAATACGAAATTTTGTAAGCGGGGTTTTTTGGTAAGAGAAATCTAAATTCGCCACCAAAAATGATGTATTACCAAGAGGGCGCCACATACGCCTTTCAGCGCTTATTTAATAGGTTCAATTTTTTTTATTGCCCACTCTACATACTTTTTGAATCAAAACTTTTATTCTCTTAATATTTTTACTTAAAAAAGGTATACTACATCCATCTCTCTAAATTCAACCGTTTTCAAGATAAACGCATTTTAAATCTGCGAGGCAACATAATTTTTTGCATAATATCATTGTAGCTACGCCCGAAACATATCTTAAAACTATGAAAATCTACAAAAATGTATCGCAAATTTCTCCAAATGGAATTTACGATGCAATAACATAAATATGAGAACTGGCACAATCTTATGATTTCAAGTTTAAATTTTTCGAGTCTAACTACAATGATATTATGCAAAAAATGATGTTGTATCGCAGATTTAAAATGCGTTTATCTCGAAAACAGTTGGGTTTAGCAAGATGAACATAGTACCTATAGTGCAGCCGATATGTGAAACAATTGTGCATTTAATGATAGAAGTATATAATTTGGACCACATAATATATAATACTGCACATATAAAGGTTCAAATTTAGATATGAGGCATCTCAGATTTTGCCTTTTACAAAAATGGCGGGGATTCAAAATGGCGACTATGCATTGTGACTAATAGCACGATAACTTTTGAACGAGACTTCAGATTTCAACCAAATTTGGTACCTATATATATTCTTCTTTTGATGTATAAGATCGAGGTCTTGAACCGGAAGAATCGGTTTACCAGAAGGTGTGTTTTTCCTGGTTTTTATGTAAAAACATGCTGTTTTTTTTTTCAATTCTTTCATCGTGTATGTATTAATTTTTCAAAAAGTTAATACCACCATTGAAAAGAGCGTAAAAATATTTTTTAGGAAATATTTTTAACTTTTTAGTTATGTTAATTGCCATTTAATTAATTACCATTTAATAAATGCAAAACGTATCTTCACATGTACCTATATGCGGCAGATTCGTGCAAATATAAGAATTATTGTGCATTTAATGGTAAAAGCATATAATTTGGACCACATATACTACACATACAATGTGTCAATTTTAAAACTTACAATGGCTATATCTCACGAACAAAAGCTGAAAACGAAAAATGCTTGAAACCGTTTTTAGGATAGTAAGGGGGAACTAAAATGACATGAAAGAGAACTCACCCCTATCAACCCCCTAGGCCCCACCCACCACAACCAAAATAGTTTAAATTGCAAACTCCTACTTGTGATACATCATTGAAAAGGCTATAAAAAATGCTATCCGATGGTATAAATAATAATTATACAGGGTGAAGCAATAATTGTGAAACTTTGGCTTAAATGAAAAATTTAATGAGGTTTTGTTGAACTACAAATTTGATAAAAATGTCAATTAAGTAAATGTTCAAAGTTGGTTCCGTTGTTTTGTAAACAATAATACAGACTATTTTCAAATTCTGCACGAAATTTGACAAATGTTTTTCTAGTAATAGGGCGACATGCTTGAGTAATTATTTCTCGCAATTTCCCAAGTGACGCAAGTTAAGTTTTATAAACAACTGATTTAAGGCAAAAATGGCAAATTAAGTTTTAATTAACAAAAAAAAAGTACAGGCGGACACTTACCATTTAAAATAATAGTCCGGGAGATAGCATTACAAATACAAAAGTCATAGTAAGCCAGCTGATATTAACACCCTGTATAATTATTATTTATACCATTGGATAGTACTTTTTGTAGTAGGATAGTATATTACTTTTTTCTATGGGGTTACCCTAAAAAACCTATAAAACTCAACTTGCTTCACTTGGGGAATTGCGAGAAAGAATTACTCAAGCATGTCGCCCTATTACTAGATCATTTGCTAAATTTCGTACAGAATTTGAAAATAGGCTATATTATTGTTTACCAAACAACGGAATTCACATTAATATTTACTTAATTGACATTTTTAATAAATTTGTAATTCAACAAAACCTTATTAAATTTTTCATTTAAGCCAAAGTTTCACAATTATGGCTTCACCCTGTATAATTATTATTTATACCATTGAATAGCATTTTTTATAGTCTTTTTAATGATGTATCACAAGTAGGGGTTTGCAATTTAAACTTTTTTGGTTGTGATGGGTGGGGCCTAGGGGGTTGATGGGGGTGAGTTCTCTTTCATGTCATTTTAGTTCCCCCTTACTATCCTAGAAACGGTTTCAAGCATTTTTCGATATCAGCTTTTGTTCGTGAGATATAGCCCATTGTAAGTTTTAAAATTGACACACTGTATAAAGGTTCAAATTTAGATACGAGGTTATCTCAGTTTTTATTCCTTTTACAAAAATGGTGGGCATTCAAAATGGCGAATATACATATGTGACTAATAGCACGATAACTTTTGAACTAAACGTCAGATTTCAACCAAATTTGGTATATAGGTTCTTTTTTGATGAATAATATCGAGGTCTTGAACTGGAAGAATCGGTTTACCAGAATTTGTGTTTTTACTGTTTTTTATGTAATAATATGTTGTTTCTTTTTCAATTCTTTCACCCTGTATATATAAATTTTTCAAAAAGGTAATAACGCCATTGAAAAAAGTGTAAATATATTTTTTAGGAAATATTTTGAACTTTTCAGTTGTGTTAATTACCATTTAATAAATGCATAACGTATGTTCACATGTACCTATGGGCGGCAGGTTAATTTTGAATGCCCGCCATTTTTGTAAAAGACTAAATCTGAGATGGCCTCATATCTAAATTTGAATCTTTGTATGTGTAGTTTGTGTGGTCCAAATTATATGCTTCTAACATTAAATGAACAATAATTATTATATTATCATTAGCACGAATCTGCCGCACAGAGGTACCTACATGTGAAGATACGTTATGTATGTATTAAATGGTAATTAATATAACTAAAGAGTTCAAAATATTTCCTAAAAAATATTTTTACGCTCGTTTCAACGCCGGTATCATCTTTTTGAAAAATTAATACATACAGGGTGAAATAATTGAAAAAGAAACAACATATTTTTTCATAAAAAAAAACAGTAAAAACAGAAATACTGGTATACCGATTCTTCCGGTTCAATACCTCGAAATTATTCATCAAAAAAAGAACCTATATACCAAATTTGGTTGAAATCTGACATATCGTTCAAAAGTTAGGTATCGTGCTATTAGTCACATATGTATAGTCGCCATTTTGAATGCCCGCCATTTTTGTAAAAGGAACAAAAACTGAGATGGCCTCGTATCTAAATTTGAACCTCTATATGTGTAGTATATGTGGTCCAAATTATATGCTTCTACCATTAAATGCACAATAATTCTTATAATATTTGCACGAATCTGCCACATGTAGGTACATGTGAAGATACGTTTTGCACCTAATATATCGTAATTAACATAACTAAAAAGGTAAAAATATTTCCTAAAAAATATTTTTACGCTCTTTTTAATGGCCGTATTAACTATTTGAAAAATTAATACATACAGGGTGAAATAATTAAAACGAAAACAACATATTTTTACATAAAAACCAGGAAACACGCAACTTCTGGCAAACCGATTCTTCCGGTTGAAGACATCGATCTTATACATCAAAAAAAGAACCTATACACCAAATTTGGTTGAAATCTGAAGTCTCGTTCAAAAGTTATCGTGCTATTAGTCACATATGTATAGTCTCCATTTTGAATCCCCGCCATTTTTGTAAAAGGCAAAATCTGAGATGGCCTCATATCTAAATTTGAACCTTTATATGTGTAGTATATGTGGTCCAAATTATATGCTTCTATCATTAAATGCACAATTCTTATAATATTTGCACGAATCTGCCGCACTACTATACATTTTTTAAGTAAAAATATTAAGTGAATTAAAATTTTGATTTAAAGAGTCTATAGAGTGGGGATAAAAAAAATTGAACGTATTAAATGAGCGCTGAAAGACGTATGTGGAGCCCTCTGGGTAATATATCATTTTTGGTGGCGAATTTAGATTTTATATCCCAAAAAACCCCGCTTACCAAATTTCGTATTGTTATCCCGTGCCTGTATGAAATATTTAAGAATAAATAAAACAAAAATTTAACTTTGACACCATGTATTTCGGTTATTATCAACTTTCGTACTAAGGTAAGTTAGCTTAAGTCGACCTATTTTAAGCTCAGGAATCTAGAGTTAGATATGGGCCATTCTTTACCAAATACCCTGTATAAATGAAAGCAAAACAAAATATATGGAGTGCACAAAGTCGAATCAACATGAGAATCTGAAGATAGACATACCTACGAATATACCTCCAGTTTTCCCTACCTTGGCTCAATAATAAATGACAACACCAGTCAAGAGATACAAGCACGGATTCCTAGCGGTAATATGCATACAAAGACTTAATGAAAAGTAAGTTACTGAACCGTGAGTCTAAGCTTAGAATGTACAAAACAGTAATTAAACCAGTGGTCACATATGGATGTGAAACGTGGACCCTCTCAACCACTGATCAAAATCAACTGATAATATTTGAGCGCAAAATACTAAGGAAGATATTTGGACCAACCCAATTCAGCGATGGTTCGTGCAGTGCGCAGATATTGTTAGATTTGTAAAGTCACAAAGACTAAACTGGCTTGGCCACCTAGAAAGAAAGCCAGATAATCGGGCTGTAAAAGTAATCCAGATATTGAAGCTCCAAGGAAATAGAACAAGAGGAAGGTCCCGTAAAAGATGGATAGACGACGTAGAGGGGGATCTTAAAACCATGAACATCAGGCAGTGGCGAAGGAAAGTGTCCGACAGGGCAGAATGGAAGAACATTGTTAAGCAGGCCAAGACTCACAAAGGGTTGTAGCGCCATTAGAAGAAGAAGAAGATCAAATCATAATAGATATAGTACTAAACTAGACTATGAAAGTAGAAAAAGAAATAAATATACTAAATAAAGAATATTATGGTCTGCTAAGTAACCTCATTTGAAATGTCTGGTTGACTTTGAAGAAAGCATTTGACAGATTAAGATTTAAAGATGTAATCCATCTTCTGTATAATAAAGAAGTTCCCCTAGATAGGGGACAGGGGAACTCATTGAGCCTTATGCTCTTCAATGTAATAATGGATGAAATCATTAAAAATCTCAACAAAGGAGAAGAGGATACAGAATAGTGAGAAGCAAAAAAGTAAAAATTCTCTGTTAAGCAGACGACACAATACTGATAGCCCAAGATGAGAATAGTCTGCAAAGATTAGTCCACAGTTTTAATATAAGAGCAAACGAATTCAATTTGACAATTTCAACAAACAACATCAAAAACTAAAACAATGGTAATCTAGGGAGCGGATTTATATGCAATCAATTTTGATGATATATGCGCATATATATGCAGTAAAAAATTACGAAATATGCGCAAGATATGCACAAAAATTCAAAAAAATGCTCATTTCGAGAAACCACAAATTTTCTGTTTTATTCTATTCTAGGGGGTTCTTTTATATGGGGGGGGCGGCAATCTTATTTATTATCTTTCAACTAAATTCGTTATTTTTCATATATGCAAATTATTCACATTTTTTACAAAAACTGATGCCAATAGTTACCTATTTAAAATAAAACAACAATATCACTATATACATATATCTTCGATTATAATTCACTACAATGTGTTTTTCCAAATTTTTTACGAGGCATTTTCTTTGATCAGATAAAATATTTTTATAACTTGAAAAACTCCTTTCAACATCAACGGAAGTAATTGGGGCGTATTTAAAATAACTTGTTAAAGCCCAAAATTCTACACCAAAATCAATTTCAAAATTTCCACTAAAAATTTCGTATATGTCCTCCAAAGTTTTAAAGCCGTTATTTTTTTCTAGAACCAATTCTAATTTCTTTTTAACTGAATTACCGATTTTACCGGGAACTTTCGAAATGTGTGCTTTAAAATTTCTAACTATTTCGACGGACTCTGTTAAAGACATTTTCCGATTTTCTAAATTATTTATGGTTTTTACTATAAAACTATAATTCGTCTTGATAAAAGTTAGCTGGTTTGCCAATGAAGAAGTAGTTTTAACAATATGTTGTGTCTTTATAATAGCAGCACTGTCTTCGGCGTTAAATTCTAAAAGCAATTCCGTAATTGCCACAAAATGTTCAGCAGAAAAAATTGCAGCTTCCAACCAAGTTCTCCACCTATTCAGTACTGATTCGGGAGCTAAAGGTACATTAGGTAATTTGTTCTTGTACAACTAGACCTGTAAAGTACTTTTGACAAATACTTTTTTTACGCTACTGATTAGTACATTTACATCAGGGAATTCACCCCTAATATGTTCAGCTACTCTGTTACATCCATGCTCTAAACAAGTTACGTGAACTAAATTTGCATAAATTAATTTAATTTGTTGACCAGCTTTAACCATGTAATTTTACTAATTTTACTGATTTACGGGATCTGATCTAAAGCTTGAATATTTCAATTTCCGTTAGAAAATCGTAAAACTATGGTTGAAGGTGTAAATTCTCTTAACAACATACCTAGGTACTAAATATAATAAAAGTGAATAAAATTCTGATTTCCCGGTAAACCATCCTTCATCATTTTAACATCCTACAATCATTTTATAACGGCGTACTATAAGCACTATAAGTACTTTGTGTAAAGATCGGGTATTTTCTAAGAAAAAATGAAAAGGCATCTTCAGGTAGTTCCCGAATTAATAGATACGACAGCTTGTGCGGGGAAATATTTTGTGTCGAATTAAAAAATTTAAAATATTTTTTTTGGACTTAAATCTTTTAAATGTGCACAAAATATGCGTGTTTCTTTAAAAATATGCAAAATTTAGTAAAGTTCTCAAAAATGCGAAATATGCATGCAATATGCATTTAGCATAAAATCCGCTCCCTAGTAATCAGCAAAGAACCAATCTGATGTAAAATAGAAATTGATGGCATCAGTATTGAATAAGTAATGAGAATAAAATAACTTGGAATTACGCTGTACAGCTACGGAGACCTGGACAAAGAAGTGAGAAATCAAGTACAAAAAGCAAATAGATTGGCAGTATGACTTAATAACACTATATTAGTGGAGTCACTGAAGGTGGATATGAGCCATTACCTCCGATTTCGTTGAACCTCCATCGATTTGGATCAAAATTGGGGAGTGGTTAGAGGATATCTCAAGGAAGAAGGGTGACATGGTGCCAACTTGCGCTTTTACCCTGGGGGTGAATGCCACCCCTTCTCGGGGGTGAAAATTATTTTATTAAAAATAACCCCATAATTCGATAGAGGGACTAACTCTAAGCAAAATTTGTTATATAAAGTTATTGAAATTAATCATAACTTTTTGAGTTATTAAAGATTAGAGATTTTAATTTTTCCTGAGAAAAACGCACGTTTTTAACCGATTTTTTATAAATAACTCAAAAACTATAAGTTTTTACAAAAAAGTTATTACCAAAATTGAAGATAATAAAAAATGAAATAAATTCCTTACTAGAAAAACCTTTTAGTGTTAACTAAAAGTGAGTTATAGGTAATTGAATGTATATTTCTTTCGGCGACTACCCCAAATCTAAGTATTAAAGCTTAAATAACGTGAAAATTATGCATTTTATAACACAAACTTATTAAACATTTGTCAAAGTATTTAAAAATATCTATCAGATGAGCCCAAGAACAAGTTGATAGCATTAAAATTTATGCTCCAAAATTTTTTCAAAATTTATCTTTTAAAAATTTTTCCAAAAAATGTTATTGTTTTTTTTTAATAACTCCCTTAATTTTGAGACATGAGACTCGCCTAAAAACTATTTGAAAGCTGAAACTAAGGGCTTTTAAACCACGTTAAAATTAATTTTCTAAACCCCTTACTTTTTTAAAAATAAAAGGTTAAATTGCCCGGTTACATGGTTCTCGCAGGCAAAATTTAAGCTTAAAACGTTTCTATCTCGGTTATTTTGTACCCTACAGAAATAGTAAGACAGATAAAATATTTGGTACAGAAAAAACTAAAATTTAATAATATATCATTTTTTTCGTATATTGAGTATTTTTGGAGTTATTATTAAAAGAAAATGAGAATTACGATAATCTGAAAAATTCTGATTTTTTTAAATTACATCTTTTTTTCAAAAATATGCATTCTAAACCGGTCAAAATTGTTGAAATCATTACTTATGCTATTATAAAGAAACTCTTTTAAGGATTTCTATAAATTTTAATTTTTCTGGAAATGAAGATGTTTTATTTTTAACTTTTTCCAAAAAAAATCCAAAACGTTCTCTTATTTTCATCATAACTTGCTTAATTTTGATGCTATTAACGTCTTATGAAGCTCATTTGATAAGTATTCCAAAGTACTTTGACAAGTGTTTAGTAGGTATATTTTATAAAATGCATCGTTTTCCCGTTATTTCAGGTTGAATACTTAAATTTGCGTACTCGTCAAAAAAAATATACCTTCAATTACCCATAACTTACTTTGAATTAACATTAGTGTACTTCTTTAAATGAGAAGTGTATTCAACTTTTTATTATCTTTAATTTTGGTAATAATAACTTTTTTGTAAAAGCTTATAGTTTTTGAGTTACACGTGAAAAACAGCTTTAAAACATGCATTTTTTTACGAAAAAATAAAATCTTTGATCTTTAATAACTCAAAAAGTATTGATTTATATTAATAATTTTATATAACAAATTTTGCTTAGAATTTGCCCCTTTATCGATTTATGGTATTATTTTTAATGAAATAATTTTCACCTCCGAGAAGGGGTGGCATCCACCCCCAGGGTAAAAGCGCAAGTTAGCATCATATCACCTTTGTTCCTTGAGGTATCCTCTAACTACTCACCAATTTTCATAAAATTCGATGAAGGTTCAACGAAATCGGAGGTGAAAACCTCCATTGACTCCACTATATAGCGAAACAGACATATTAATACTGATATGAAGTCAGGAACTATATAGACGATGACGAGAAGTCTCAGAAGAATAGTTGTCATGTTTGCCTCTCAGTTTTTTAGTAACGGGACGTGGGAATACTGGCTTCTATTCTTCTTATATTTTCCCTCTTCATATCCCTCTTGCCCTTAGACCTTGTATCCTTACAGTTGAAGGTCCGTACGTCATGGAGAAGATTAGCGATATCATCTACCGAATAAGTAAGATTCCAAGGGGAAAGCTGATGATAGTATGTGTTTTCTCCATAATAAAAAAATTTCTCTCAAAAAGATTCACTGAACAAACTTCACACTATTCAATACTGTGGATTGGAACTCTGGTAGAAAGCGGAAGAGAAAACACGTAGTCACTGGAAAAAACGATTATTTTGTCATGGTTTTGTATGCCGGACAAAACCAACAATAAAACAAAGCGTGAAAACCAGCCTTTAGGTGTTTTTGTATTGGAATTGAAACCTTGAACACTGAAAACAAGATGAAAAATCATAATTGCTAAACAATACTTGAACCAAATTTATTCGAAATGCATATTTGTTGTTTAATGATATTCAAAACAATTAAAAATGAAAAACTACGTTTTTTAAACCTATTTTCTTATCACATTTTCTACAGTGCTTATCACTTTTTAAATAAAATCAATGTTGATTCAGTTTTATCAACATAGTAGAATTATTCATGATAAAACGAGTATGCCTACTTTTGGCCCCATAAATATATACACTCCAGACAAAAATGTTACATGGGATCTGATAAGTCAGCTCCTTCGCCGATTAGGGCGCTGCGATCTCAAAAAAAACTTTCTCTCTATGCTTTTTTTAAACCAGGAGGAGTAAACTAAAAAGGCAGATTCACACCCAAGAAAGTCACTAGAAGAATTACCAAATACATCTTTTTTGGTTGATCTTGTCGGTCTTCGAAGGTAATCCATAAATATTATATTATACTAATACGTCGCTAAAGAGTTCTAAATTCAAGTGTTTTTTATATACCTAAAAGCAGACTAAAAATCTAAAAATTAAAGGAATAACACAAAAAATCGCTGATATAACTCAATTAACCTATGAAATGCCAATAGTGTCAAAATTTCATAAATGTGATTAGTGTCAAAATTTCATAACAGTGGAGTAAACTTGCCGAGGTTGGACCAATTACAAACAAGCATTACGGCCCGCTAAATTTGAATTACACTTCCTGTAGTCCAGAGGAATAAGGTTTTTGTTGGGACACTTGAGCAGCCAGGTTGCAAATGGGTTTTTTGGGTACTATATACCTAATACATTATAAATACAAAAATGCCTGTCACACTTCGGACGAGAATTTTAGTTGTTAACAAATAAGTGTCAAAAATTGCAGTTTTTTCGTTTAAATCGCTGCAGGTAAAAATAGGGTAATTAAATGTCTTATGAGCAAAGGTTCAAGATGGCAGTTTTTAAATGTTGGCCCGATCATTTGTTGCTTCGCTAATTGCAAAATAAGACTAAAATTTCGAAAATAAAAAATTTGCTATAACTTTGTGAAAAGGAACTTAAGATTGTGTTATTGCATGAAAAGTTAAGACAACCAGTACATATCATTCTCAAAAAATTTCAAGACGATCCATCAATTAGTTTAAATTTTATTCAATTTGTTTATCCCAAAGAGCTTTTTTTGCAATATTATTGTTCAGAAAATAATGATACAGCAAATCTCTGGAAACACATGAAAGAAAAACACTTATATTTTCAAAGCATTTAAAAAAATCAATAAAAAAGTCATTTTTATCATTCCAAAAACATTTTACTAAAGTAGAGTCTGCATATTGACTGTACTTTATGTAATATTGACTGTAGAGTAAATCAACTTTGGGATTTCAAAATCTGGTATTTTTACACGAATTTTCAAAACAAAAAATTTTCGTCTAGGTTAAGTGCGGTCAAAGTTAGCCACTTTTATTATTTAATTCACAATTACTTCTATACAGGGTGTTTGGTAAAGAATGGGCCATAGCTTAACCTAAGGTTGCTGAGGTTAAAATAGGCCGATTTAAGCTAACTTACCTTAGTACAAAGTTTATAATAACCGAGATACAGGGTGTCAAAGTTAAACTTTTTTTTTATTTATTATTGAATATTTCCTGACAGGTATGAGATAACAACATGAAATTTGGTATGTGGGGGTTTTTTGGGTCGAGAAAACTAAATTCCTTACCAGAAATTATGTATTGCCCAGAGGGCGCCACATACGCCTTTCAGCACTCATTTATTACGTTGAATTTTTTTTATCCCTCACTCTGTATAATTTTGACATTAAAATTTTTATTCTACTATTAGTTTTACTTAAAAAAAGGTATACTTCTTTCATCTCCCTAAACTTAACCGTTTTCGAGATAAACGCATTTTAAATCTGCGATACACCATCATTTTTAGCATAATATCATTGTAGTTACACCCGAAAAATAACTTAAAACCATAATAATTGTGCCAGTTCTCAAATTTATGTAAATGCATCGCAAATACCATTTGAAGAAATTTGCGTTACATTTTTGGATAATTTTATGGTTTTAAGTTATTTTTCTGGTGTAACTACAATGATATTATGCTAAAAATTATGTTGCACCGCAGATTTAAAATGCGTTTATCTCGAAAACGGTTGAGTTTAGGGAGATGAAAAAGGTATACCTTTTTTAAGTAAAACTAATAGGGGAATAAAAATTTTAATGTCAAAATTATACGGAGTGACGCATAAAAAAATTGAACTTATTAAATGAGTGCTGAAAGGCGTATGTGGCGCCCTCTGGGCAACACATAATTTTTGGTAAGGAATTTAGTTTTCTCGTCCCAAAAAAACCCCACATACCAAATTTCGTGTTGATACCTCATGCATGTCAATAATATTCAATATTAAATAAAAAAAAAGTTTAACTTTGACACCCTGTATCTCGGTTATTATAAACTTTGTACTAAGGTAAGTTAGCTTAAATCGGCCTATTTTAACCTCAGGAACCTTCTGTCTTTATCTTGCTCAACTGGAATTTGTTTATTTATTCTGAGAATACATTATTGAATCTGTATTATGTTAGATATATTATTTTTGATTTTATTTCTTAATATGTATTTTTTATATTTTATTTTAAAATAAATGAGTATGAGTTTCCCTCTTCTTAAATAAGTATTTATTTGACAAACCTTTCCTTACCAAATATAAAATTAATTACACATCTGGACCTCGGAGGTAAACTACACTATGTCATTTCGAGCAACTGTGTTTAGCATGTGTTTGCAACAAAGTTTAGAGCACTTAGGATGTTAATAAAAATCTGATATATCCCATAATTAGTTGAAAAATATGAGTATATTTTAATGATAATATATAACCAATGTGTATAATCCAACTAATAAAAAACACCATGTCGACATAGTGTAGATTACCTCCGAGGTCCAGGCGTGTAAACAGTAATACTGTGATGAGCACTCTAATAACCAGCAAAATAGCGCAAAAAATGGAAAACATATGTTGTGAAATAAAAAGAGATGTAAAATTATCTATAGGAACCTATAAATTTACATTACATAGTTTGTCACCTTTAGATGTGTGGGAGGAGTATGACAACTGTCACAGACGTCTAAAGGTGGGAGATTATGTAATGTAATGTAAATTTATAGGTTCCTATTGATAATTGTACACCTCTACTAGTTTCATCTCCTTTTATTTCACAACGTACTATATGTTTCCATCTTTTGTGTCATTTTGCCAGTTAATAGCACGCTCATCACTGTATACCATTATTTATGCAGATGACATAGTCCTCTTAACAAGAAAAAAAGCTGAAGTTGTTTAGAAACTTGAGAGGTGAAGCAAGAAAATTGCATGTCTATAAATGAAACAAAAATAAAATATTAAGTGTATTGAAATGTGTGGAGAGATGAAATAGAATAAATTTTTCACACTAAAAACAGGAACAAAGGCATACAAAATTGAAAATATCTCAACCAATTCAAGTATTTAGGAGTGGCAATAATTGATAAATGGGAAGAAGAAAAAGAAATAGAAAAGATACTACTAAGAGTAAGCTAGTAAGCAGATCGATGGTATATGATTGAAGTCAAAAATGTATGTAGGACAACTATAATGCAAAAATGTATTATGAAGCAGTTATTTTAAGTGGCATTGTATGCTTGTGGCACTTGAAACAATGAATAAGAAAGATGAAATGAAAATAGACATAGTACTGGTAGGGGCTGGCAGTTCTGAGTTAGGACTGGCAAAAAATAATAGATATGGAAAGTCAGGTGGCTAGGTCAACATTACTTGAATGTAAGAGCGACATGTAAGAGATTATTTTTGGAGGAAAAAAAAGAGAAAGACCATGAAAAGAGTTGCTCGAAGCAGTAAGGAGATTTGGATGATATAGAAGTGTAGAATTGGAGGAGGAGCGTTAATGTCCAGTAGAAATGGATAGGCTATATTTACTTTTGTGCTGTTATTTGGGTAAGATTGTTAATATTTTATATCAATATTGTTGTTGCTTGACAAAAATTCTTCTAATAATTTAATTTTATCTGACTCATTCAGACATATATTTATACATTTTAGAGTAGGTAGATGACTTTAAAACAATATCGCCAACAGTTATGAGTTGCAATCCTGGGGCGATTTTATTAAAATATAGTTAATTCGATTACATAAAATCAACTTTAACTCAATAATATCCGTCACAAAAAATTTATAGCATGTGATCTGTCTTTAAGAATTTAAACATTAAGTAAATTTAATTTCAAACTTAAATTGAGGCTTATTCCCATGAAAATAGTAATTGCATTTTATACGAGTTCCACCTGTCATGGTTTCTTCCTTGTTTTTAAGTCAGATGAAGAATATAAACATAGAAGAAAGCTTACACCATTAATAAAAAGGCAGGTAATACTAGGAAGTACCAGAGTTTTATTTGCTTTGCTTTCTCTCATAAGAAATAAATTATATCTCCCAGTGCTTTCTCTTAGAACTTTGAATATTTCATTAAACCCCATTACTCCCAACCAAGAATAAAGTAATATCACAGTATTCTGTTATACTGGGGTAATATCAAAGAATATATTTATACTTTCCTTTAATATGCAATCCTTTACCACAAAGAAAAGAAATCCTTTACCTCATAATGGAAATAAATTATGAGAGGTCATTAACCTTTGAAAAAATAGCATGTAAGATTTAGAAAAAATAAAAATGTAAACTTTCAATCAATAAAATAAACTTTATTTAACTGAAAACATTTTAATACTTAATCTAGTTTCAAAAAACAAATTAAATATAAAAACATTGCAAAGATATTTAACTTGACGATTGACAGTTTTTAGTTGGTGTTCTATGTCAAAATTGCTTAAAATCCATAATTTTTCAGCCTCGAGATCAATCTTGGCCGAGATCAGCCGAAGACTCGTTTATAAAACAGAACGTGGTCTTGAGCTCGACGTTGCCCTAAGATCGTCTTGCCTGAGACCGATCTCGAGATCAGTCTTGAGTACTGACTATAAATACGGGGCTAATTGTCATACCCATAAATTATAAGGGGGGTTGCGGCCCTGACATTTTTTTTTATATTTTTGAACAAAATTGTCTGCCTTGATTTTATATGGTGTAGAATTTAAAAATACATACTACCCTTTTCACTCTTCTATCACCAACCCCTATTTTTAATAGCCATTTATATAATTACAACTATAAAATTCTCCTATCACAGTGTTAGCTGTCATACTCCTCCGAGGCCGCTTGACCGATTTTTATGAAATTATAATGTATGGTGGGGATATGGTACATGTACATGGGGTGTACATATCGTACTCTACAAGACTACGAGTACATACAAATTTAAAAAATTATGATCAAAATCCATCAAAAAGCTCCGGAGATATTAATAGCAGCATGTGTTTGAAGAATCAATTTCATTTTTTGAGTGCACGGATTTTAATAATTTCCCTCCACCGACCACAAATCGCTTTCGTTAGAACGCCATTTTTAAAGCTTTATTAACCACTTTGTTGAAGTTCAAAGTATACTCAAACTTTTACACAAAACACCTTGAACTTCAAAATGGCGCTAGTTAGGTTGCTTAATTGTTATAAACAAAGTAGCTGTGAATTAGATAAAGAAAGTGGCTAACTTTGACCGTAATTAACCTAGTCTAGAGTCAATACTCTAGTCTAGGACTGAAAGGTAAGTAAAAATACCTTAGTCTAGAGTCAATATTAACAAAGTTATTCAAATTGTTTATAAGCCAAAAATGACTCTTAATTTAATAAAAAAAATTCGGAATGATAAAAATGACTTTTTAGTGATTTTTTTAATTACATTCAAAACATAACTATTCTTCTTTCACGTGGTTTCCACAGAATTGCTGTCAATATTATTTTCTGAACAATCATATTGCAAAAATGGATAAACAAATCTCTTTGGGATAAACAAATTGAATAAAATTTATACTAATTGACGAATCGTCTTAAAATTTTTTGTGCATTATATGGACTGTTTAACTCAACTTTTCATACAATATGAAAGTCTTAAGGTCATTTTCGCAAAAGTTATAGCAAATTTGTTATTTTCGAAATTTTAGTTTTATTTTGAAATTTCCGAAGCAACAAATGATCGGACCAAAATTTAAAAAAACTGCCATTTAAAACCGTTGCCCATTATATTTTTGGCGAAATTACGAAAAACCAAAAGATGAAATATGAAAATCTGTACAATTTATTTATTGAAGTTTATAGAAAATCTTTTGAAAATAAAAGAAGGATCCTAGCGCAAAAAGTAGATAATAAAAATAAAACACACTTGTGCTATATTTTGGCACAAGCAAAACTAACCGTGAATTCAAAAAGTTATTACACTGTAAAATAGGTATGAGACTAAATTTGAGTTCATTCAAGAAGAGGTAACCTTGAACTACAAATAGGCCTCTGCGAAATTTTACCTAACAATATGGTACATAGACTCCGATGCGTACGCAATTTTTTCTGTCCATTTGGTACCTATAGAGGTTAATGGGTTAAAGCAGAAATAGAAAAATAAAAATTACGAATCGTCAATAGTCAAAAAGGATGTAAAACTACTTTTTGAGAAGATTATTAATAAAAATAGATTGTTGATCTTTAACTGTTTTATTTTGAATTGGCCCGTTTGTTAGTTATATTCAATGTCTCTGGACGTTTCTTTAAAAATCGGACGGTAGTCGATTGACGTAGTCAACTAGAGCAAGAATTTAGTCATATTAACGCCAATTCTTAATCTGCGGTGCGCAAAATATTTTATAACTAAAGCTACGATGAGTTGCTAATGAAATCAATTAATCGTCTATCATCGGTGTATCCCATATTTTGGTGGGTAACGTAGGGATAATTCAAATGATTTTTGTGAAAGGGACCGTTATGAATATGCCAGAGTAAGGTAAGTACTCAATATTGAACCTTTTTTAAAATCTTACTATTCTAGAACTTCAATCAAAATTCTAAATATACTTTCATAAACAGTTTTCAAAGGTTTCACAAGTTTTCACAAAAGAAAATAAAACGAATATAGGTACTGTGAGTAGTAAAAGCTGAATTATGAATTTTTAATTTAATGTTAAATTTAAAACTTTAAAAAATGGTTCAATATTGAGCTACCTTCCTCTGGCATATCTACTATGACTGTCCCTTACACAAAAAAACACTTGAAATATAAAAATTGCAAATTGTACAAAAATGTGTAGTAAAATTCCATAACTAAACCACACTAAACGCAGCCAAAACGTGTTACGACGTGGGTGCTGTAAATTTTTTTTGGTAAGGCTATTTGGGGTAGGGATGGTGCCACACGATGTTACATACAGTTAGTTATCTGGTCTAGGAGCAAGAATTGACCCAAAATGTTAATTTTTGAAATTTCCATTTTTAGTCACCCTTTTATGAAAAATATGCGGCGTGGAGGTGAAGGTAGTCTTTATGCATCTAAATATATTAATCATATTTTAAATGAAGTAAAAACAGATGTACTCGCAATCATTTATTGTCAAACTTCCGACGACCGGTTTCGCTCTCTACAATATGCAGAGCATCATAATGTCAACGGTTACAAGTAAACTAAATGCTACAAATAAAAACCAGAGTTAGAACATTGTCTAGTTGTAAAAAATATGCTATAAGATCAGGCCAATATTTAAAAATATACATAAATTAAAACCACAGACAAATACACATGTATGCACACATACTTGCAAAAACAAACGCTCTTATGCCCGCAAACACATGCAAATGTATGCGGTCTGTGATTATGCAATGTAAACGTGTTGTACTTACATGCCGTTACAATGAGATTTCTATAGTCTTCAATAACATGATTTATTGCTCAAATTATGCTAATGAGGATTTGATTGGATATACGGACAATGGTACATAGGTTAACAAGTATATGGGCAATTTCTTGAGGGTAGAGAGAAAAGTGGCGAAAGACAGCCAAGAAATCTGTGTTTGATGTTTTGTTTGTGAAATGGAACAAAAAGTGATGTGATCTATTTAAATTTTAATATGTATCGGTTTTAATGTTTTAATTAAATTTATTAAAAGATTTCTATTTATTTATGTGTTAATGATTGTAAGACTGACAACGTTTGGATCAAAAAAATTAATAACTGAAATTGTGCAATTATAACCAAGATGTTAAGGCCATTGCTCCTAGATACTGTTGAGCTAGGGGCAGTGGTCGTAAACAGGAAAAAATAGTTAAACAACTAAATGATTGTATCAGCAGTCATATGGCTGTTTTTTATCCAAACGTTGTCAGTCTTACAATCATTAACACATAAATAAATAGAAAGCTTATAATAAATTTAAATAAAACATTAAATCTGTTACATATTAAACATTAAGTGTCTTTCGCCACTTTTCTCTCTACCCTCAAGAACTTGCCCATGTACTTGTTAACCTATCATGGTCCGAATATTCAATCCCCATTAGCATAATTTGAGCAAAAGTACAACACGTTTACATTGTATAATCACAGACTGCATACATTTGCATATGTTTGCGGGCATAAGAGCGTTTGGTTTTGCCAGTATGTACGCATACATGTGTATTTGAATGTGGTTCTAATTTATGTATATTTTTTAAATATTTGCCTGATCTTATTGATCTTGTAGCATCTTTTTTACAACTAGTGTTCTAACTCTGGTGTTTATTTGTAGCATTTAGCTTACTTGTAAGCGTTGACCTGATGATGATGCTCTGCATATTGTAGAGAGCGAAACCGGTCGTCGGAAGTTTAACAATAAATGGTTGCGAGCAGTGGCGGCTGGTCCTATGAGGCAGGTGAGGCAGTGCCTCACCAGTATACCAATCGACTATTTACGTTATTTCGTTATTTCATCATCAATTCTTTAAATACAATTTAACTGTTTGAAATTTGCTAAATAACTTTATTTTCGTTGTATCATCATCAATAATTCTTTAAATACAATTTAACTTTTTGAAAATTGCTAAATAATTTAATTTTTATTATAAAACTTTTTTATTAACTTTATTTTTATGATAAAAAAAATTAGTACGGCCCTGACCCGTTCTTCATAACACACCGATATACCTACTCTACAAGGTACCATTAGAGGCACTGCCTCTGATACCCGTGTTGAGCTGCCCCCCCCCCCCCCCCACTTGCAAAAATTAAAAAACAAATAGCCCTGATTTATGAGCTATTTATGAGCTCTCATATTCCGCAAACTAAAAATTTTGAGCTCGTTCCACTGAGCAGGAATTTAATACCCTAGTGGGGGGGGCTGAGTCAGCCCCCCCCCACTACTTAAAAATAGGAATATTGAATCGGTTTTTGCGGCAGAATTACGAGTTATTTATGAGCTCTTGAAATTATATAGTTTCGATTTTTGAGCTCATCCCCTTCACCCCCAAACAACCCTTTAATTGATTTAACTTAAGAGAAAGATGCTGAGAAAACTTAAAATATATCGTATTACGGATATAATTTCTATAGCTTATATATTCTAAGAATAAACTATTAAATCAAGGGCATTTCGATTATTGAGCTACAACCCCTTCGCAAGAAAACCACCCTATCTTCCCGGCTTAAGAGAAAGTTGTACTTAAAATGCGTTAAACTAATTATTTGGCGACTACATATCATTTAATAATTTATAAGCTTCCAAATTACGCGCACTTAGATCAGTAAATTGCAATTTATTTTGTATAGTGCAGTCACTGAAGGTAAAAATCAAGGATTACCTTCAATTTCGGTGAACCTTCATCGATTTTCACGAAAATTTGTCAGTGGTTAGAGGATATGTCAAGAAACAAAGGTGACATGGTACCACCTTGCGCCTTTACCCTGAGGGTGGATACCGCCCCTTCTCGGGGGTGAAAATTATTTTATAAAAAATAATTGTACAAATCAATAAAAGAACAAATTAAAAGCAAAATTTATTATATAAAGTTAATAAAATAAGTCAATACTTTTTAAGTTATTAAAGATCAAAGATTTTAATTATTTGTGAAAAAAATGCATGTTTTGAAAAGGTTTTTTGTAAATCACTGAAAAACTGTAAGTTTTTACAAAAAGGTTAATAGTAGTTTAATTCGTATAGCTTATATTCTAAGAATAAACTCTAAAATCACGCGCCTTTCGATTATTGAACTACAACCCCTTCGCAAGAAAACCATCCCATATTCCCGGCTTAAGAGAGGGTTGTACTTAAAATAATTTAAATTAATTATTTGTCGACTATATATTGTTTAATAATTTATGAGCTCGCAAAATATACGCATCTCAATTATTGAATTGCCATTTTCTTTCTATAGTGCAGTCACTGAAGATAAAAATCAACTATGACCTTCGATTTCGGTAAATCTCCATTCATTTTCACGAAAATTCGTGAGCGGATTTTGATACTATCAATTTTTTCTGGATCTTATTTTTGATGGGTATTTCTAAGTACTTTGACAAGTATTTAGTACCTAAGTGTTATAAAATGCATCTTTTTCCCGTTATTTAAGCTTGAACCCTTAGATTTGAACAGTCGCGGAAAAAAATATACATTAAATTACCAATAACTTACTTTAAATTAACATTAAAGGTTTTTCAAGTAAGCAATTTATTATATTTTTTATTAGCTTCAATTTTAGTGATGAAAACTTGTTTGTAAAAACTTACAGTGTTTGAGTCATTTATGAAAAATCGCTCTAAAGCATGCATTTTCTTTCCAAAAATTAAAATATTTGATCTTTAATAACTCAAAAAGTATTGATTTATTTTAATCACATTATATAACAAATTTTGCTTAAAATTTGTCCCTCTCTCGATTTGTGGGGTTATTTTTAATAAAGTAATTTTCACTCCCGAGAAGGGGTGACATATACCCCAGGCTAAAACCCCAAGTTGTTATTGTCAATTCGTGAAAATAAATGGAGATTTACCGAAATCGAAGGTAATAGTTGATTTTTACCTTCAGTGACTGCACTATAGAAAGAAAATGGCAATTCAATAATTGAGATGCGTATATTTTGCAAGCTAATAAATTATTAAACGATATGTAGTCGCCAAATAATCAATTTAAATTATTTTAAGAACAACTCTCTCTTAAGCCGGGAAAATGGGGTCGTTTTCTTGCGAAGGGGTTGTAGCTATATAATCGAAAGGTGCGTGATTTAAGAGTTTATTCTTAGAATATAAGCTATACGAATTAAACTACTATTAACTTTTTGGTAAAAACTTACAGTTTTTCAGTGATTTACAAAAAACCTCTTCAAAACATGCATTTTTTTCACAAATAATTAAAATCTTTGATCTTTAATAACTTAAAAAGTATTGACTTATTTTATTAACTTTATATAATAAATTTTGCTTTTAATTTGTTCTTTTATTGATTTGTGCAGTTATTTTTTATAAAATAATTTTCACCCCCGAGAAGGGGCGGTATCCACCCTCAGGGTAAAGGCGCAAGGTGGTACCATGTCACCTTTGTTTCTTGACGTATCCTCTAACCACTGACCAATTTTCGTGAAAATCGATGAAGGTTCACCGAACTTGAAGGTAATCGTTGATTTTTACCTTCAGTGACTGCACTATACAAAATAAATTGCAATTTACTGATCTAAATGCGCGTAATTTGGAAGCTTATAAATTATTATATGATATGTAGTCGCCAAATAATTAGTTTAACGCATTTTAAGTACAACTTTCTCTTAAGCCGGGAAGATAGGGTGGTTTTCTTGCGAAGGGGTTGTAGCTCAATAATCAAAATGCCCTTGATTTAATAGTTTATTCTTAGAGTATATAAGCTATAGGAATTATATCCGCAATACGATATATTTTAAGTTTTCTCAGCATCTTTCTCTTAAGTTAAATCAATTAAAGGGTTGTTTGGGGGTGAAGGGGATGAGCTCAAAAATCGAAACTATATAATTTCAAGAGCTCATAAATAGCTCGTAATTCTGCCGCAAAAACCGATTCAATATTCCTATTTTTAAGTAGGGTATTAAATTCCTGCTCAGTGGAACGAGCTCAAAATTTTTAGTTTGCGGAATATGAGAGCTCATAAATAGCTCATAAATCAGGGCTATTTGTTTTTTAATTTTTGCAAGTGGGGGGGCCAGCTCAACACGGGTGCCTCTGATGGTACCTCGTCTAGCATATTACGAAGCCGACGGAGATCGGCCGGCAGCATGACTGAGAATAATTTTTGGAAGTGGGATTAAGTATCCTTTCAGAGGCAGGCAAAAATATGCCTCTAGCGTGGTTTTGCAGTTTTAGGTAGTTTGTTAGAGCAGTTTTAGTCTAAGAGCTAGTGAACCTTTTGACTAACGGTCGTCCTGTAAGGCTAGAAATTTGTAGAGTGATAATTCATAGCACACCAAAGCTAAAAACCATGACCTGGCAGGCCTCAGCGGTGCACGTGTATCTACCAGGTGAATCGAAAAGTGCAAATTTAGGGGGTAAAATAAACTTTCTCCTGTAAGGTTTAAATTTAAGTATGTGTTTGAGTAAGTCATTTAAAAGAAATGTGTAAAATGACAGGCGATTCTGAAGAGCATAAGACCTTGCCAGGCGAGGGGAAAGATTAGGGGTTTTTCCTAAATTTATTTTTTTTGCATCGAACAAATTTTTTTTAAGTTTTTTTAATCATTCCAAACAGAAAAGGTCTTTGGTGATTTTTCTCTTAAGTTAATAGTTTTTGTTATATAAGCGATTGAAAATTTTGAAAATTGCGAAATCGACCATTTTTAACCCCAAATCGGATATTTATCTAAAAATCTCAAAGTTGCCAAGGTAGGTAGATATTCTTTATACATTGATTGATGAAATCCCAAAGAGTTTTTTGCAATACAATATCGGAAACCCCTTTGTTTTTTAATTGCTAATCAAGCGGACGCTTCACTGTAGTATAAGTGAGGACGTTTGAGTTGGCATAAATTCATTATCTCGAGAATTGGCAAATTTCAAGAGCAATCTTCAGACAGGTCGATTTTTATTTTAAATTAGGACTTTTTGGCATATATATAATACTAGTGACGTCATCCATCTGAGCGTGATGACGTAATCGATGATTTTTTTAAATGAGAGTAGGGGTTGTGTGATAGCTCATTTGAAAGGTTATTTAATTCTCTATTCACTAATATAAACAATAACATAATTATTTATACAGGGTGTACAAAAAATTTTTTTTTATTAAATTAACTTTGATTAAATTTGACAAATAGAAGAAAAAATTTTTTTGTACACCCTGTATAAATAATTATGTTAATGTTTATATTACTGAATAGAGAATTAAATAACCTTTCAAATGAGCTATCACACAACCCCTACTCTTATTTAAAAAAATAATCGATTACGTCATCACGCCCAGATGGATGACGTCACTAGTATTATATATATACCAAAACGTCCTAATTCAAAAATAAAAATCGACCTGTCTGAGGATTTCTCTTCAAATTTGCCCATTCTCGAGATAATGAATTTATGCAAGCTCAAACGTCCTCAATTATACTACAGTGTAGCGCCCGCTTGATTAGCAATTAAAAAAACAAAGCGGTTTTCGATATTTTATTGCAAAAAACTCTTCGGGATTTCATCAATCAATGTTTAAGGAATATCTGCGTACCTTGCCAATATTGAAATTTTTAGATAAATGTCCGATTTGGGTTAAAAATGGCCGATTTCGCAATTTTCAAAATTTTCAATCGCTTATATAACAAAAACTATTAACTTAAGAGAAAAATAACTAAGGACATTTTCTGTTTGGAATGATTCAAAAAGCCTAAAAAAATTTGTTCGATGCAAAAAGAATAATTTTAGGAAAAACCCCTAATCTTTCCCCTCGCCTGGCAAGGTCTTATGCTCTTCAGAATCGCCTGTCATTGTACACATTTCTTCTAAATGACTTACTCAAACACATACTTAAATTTAAACCTTACAGGAGAAAGTTTATTTTACCCCCTAAATTTGCACTTTTCGATTCACCTGGTAGATACACGTGCACCGCTGAGGCCTGCCAGGTCATGGTTTTTAGCTTTGGTGTGCTATGAATTATCACTCTACAAATTTTTAGCCTTACAGGACGACCGTTAGTCAAAAGGTTCACTAGCTCTTAGACTATTTGTTCTAGTTACGTGTACTTACTATTAGTATAAGAGATACAATAGATGTTTAGAATATGTTATTATGCTCTGACTGGCTGAAAGTCATTTGCCAATGTCAATTAAATAAATAAATTAATAAAAAAATTAGAAATTATTATTTCTTTCATAATAATTCATTTACTTTTAAGTACGCTGTTTATAAAATAAATAAAAAACCAAAAAAATAAAATTTAACCCTTAGTTTATTTAACATAAAAAAACAATCTTATAATATAACCGTAATTTGCTTACTTGCTTGTTTCTATTTGCATATATGCAATACATTTACAATATAATAAAATTGGTTCTAAAATGAAATTATCACGTGTTTGCAGGTATATTGTTTGCGTACCATAATTTCATTTTGGCAAGTGATTAATAATAACAGAATCAGTCAACGGCCAAACCAGAATGATCCTAAGGGGGGCTACAACTGGTGAGTCTCTGGGGGTATGGATTTAAGGCTTTAAGGATTTACGGCATTTAAGGCTATTAACCCCCAACCCCCCCAGTTACGCCACTGAAATCAGTTGTCCGTTGTTTTCATGTAGTATATAATGTAAATTTTGCTTAACATGGCTGTTCAAGTGTTCAACGCTGATGAGCCAACGACGAAACATCTGATTCATGCTGTTTTGATATGTGGTATCATATTAATTATTATTTTTAGCTAAAAAAACAGCTACTATGAGTATTAACTTGTTAGAGACTTGGAACTTTCGTAGCTATTCTTTTGCGAATATTGTTATTTAATATCGTTTGCAAGCCTTAAAATAAATACGGTGACGTTATGACGTCACGAAATCGACCTTCCGGCTATTAAAGAAAATCTAACCATAATAATAATAATCCTCAAGTGTAGTGTGCCTCACCATCTTGTACTATCACGAGCCGCCCCTGGTTGCGAGTACGTCTGTGTTTTACTTCATTCAAAATGAACTCGCATATGCCACCCATTCAATATTTTATTCATATTTTATTTTGTTGCAGGAAGTTCCTAGAGTTCGATTGAAATTAAGAAAGCCAAGGACCGACAGAAAAGTTCAGTGGAGTACAGAAACTGTAGATAATGAGAATATGGGCAAAAAGAAATCAAAATGTAAGTAATTCCTATCAATAATGACAGTTTTAAGTGTCTCCTTATAATGGGCAATAGAATGCGCTTGAGTTATTTTTGGGTAGGTATACCTAAATATGATACGTCCTATTCACTTCTCAGATTAGATTCCCTACCCTACCCCACTCCAACACCGAAGGAAACGAGTCGTCACTGTGTTACCAATGCCCCATGAGAGCAACCATTTGATAAAAACAGCGGAGGACACGCCATGCTATCTAGTTAGTAATCGGCGCCATCAAGTTCAAGAAGCTATTTCCTTGTGGCATTTTTATGATTAACTATTTAATGGGAAATAAGCCACAATTAAATTGAAAAAATAATTTTATTAACGTTTCGAAGCCCAAATCGGGTTTCGTTGTCAAAATACAAAATACTATTAAAATAAACAAAAATGTTGTTGCTAAGTAAAAAAAAATTCTTCTAATAATTTATTTAATCTGACTCATTTATATTGGCAATTCAGACGTATATTATACATTTTAAAGTAGAAGACTTTAAAATGATATCGCCAATATTTATGAGTTGCGTTCCTGGGACGACTTTACTAAAAGATAGTTCATTCGATTACATGAAATCAATCCCAACTCAAGAATATCCGTCACAAAAAAAAATCATAGCATGTGATCTGTCTTTAAAAGGACAAACAAATGCAACGATGACAGTAAATTCTCGCGTTAGAGATTCCATAGTAAATCACGAGGGAAAACCAGGAAAAACCTCGTGATAATATCCCGACATCGTAAGTATTTGGTGTTACATTTAATTTACTTTCAAAAAACTAATACCAAATTCTGACTTTAATATGTTTAAATTATAAATAATATTAATAATACATAGATCTACAATAAGTAGTGTGACCAACTAGCCCGAAAAATCCGGGACATGGCCCGAATTACGAAGTCGTGTCCCGGCGTCCCGGACAAGGCTTCCGGGCCATCCGAATTTTCAACGTTTTGGTAAAATTCTATTTTGAAATTTTGAATACGTTATTCTTCTAATTCACATCAAATTGAATTGGTGGGACGAAAAAAAGTCGACAATTTCTAGAGTTTAATTCTAATACCACATCCAAAACGCATGCATTTTATATCGGTGGACGGTGGACTTTTTTTTGTTTCTGAAATTATCGTCTTCAGAAAAGAAAAATGGCCCGATTTTCATTGAAAAGTCCCGGATTTCAGGTATTTTTTTCAGCCTTGTCCCGGATTCGACTGAATTGGAGTTGGTCACACTAACAATAAGTAATACTAAAATATAAAATTTGTACTAACTCAATATGTTATTGACTTACTAATCGTGGTATTTTCTTTCTATCGACTTCCTCTTTCAGTATGGGTAACCACATCCTACTGCATTCTACCGAGGAATTTGCGACACTATTGGTTTCATTTAGCATAATTAGAGCCGCTTCTTTGATTTTTCTCTTTTTACTATCTGATTCTTTCAGGACTATACTTGAATCTCTCCACTGAACTCTATGTTCATTATCCCATGCGTGTTTACATGTTTGAGATCTATCAAATTCTCTATTTTTAATATAAGACTGATGTTCACTTATTCTAACGTTTAATGGTCGCAATGGTTTAATGAAACCAATTGTGTCGCAAATTCCTGGGTAGAATGCAGTAGGATGTGGTTACCCATACTGAAAGAGGAAGTCAATAGAAAGAAAATACCACGATTAGTATGTCAATAACAGATCGAGTTAGTACAAATTTTATATTTTAGTATTACTTATTATAGATCTATGTATTATTAATATTATTTATAATTTAAACATATTAAAGTCAGAATTTGGTATTAGTTTTTGAAAGTAAATTAAATGTAAGACCAAATATAAAGTCAGAATTTGGTATTAGTTTTTTGAAAGTAAATTAAATGTAAGACCAAATACTTACGATGTCGGGATAGTATCACGAGGTTTTTTTCTGGTTTTCCCTCTTGATTTACTATGGAATCTCTAACGCGAGAATTTACTGTCATCGTTGCATTTGTTTGTCTTTCTAAAGACAGATCACATACTATGATTTTTTTTGTGACGGATATTCTTGAGTTGGGATTGATTTCATGTAATCGAATGAACTATCTTTTAGTAAAGTCGTCCCAGGAACGCAACTCATAAATATTGGCGATATAAGTCTTCTACTTTAAAATGTATAATATACGTCTGAATTGCCAATATAAATGAGTCAGATTAAATAAATTATTAGAAGAATTTTTTTTACCAACAACATTTTTGTTTATTTTAATAGTATTTTCTATTTTGACAACGAAACCCGATTGGGGCTACGAAACGTTAATAAAATTATTTTTTCAATTTAATTGTGGCTTATTTCCCACTAAATAGTTAATCATCAAGTTCAAGGGCTTAATGCATAGACATATACATACAGTGCGTCCATAAAGTAACGCATAATTTCATTATTTCGTAAACCGGCGACTTTAAGGTAAAATCCCGAAACAGGTCGATTTTTATTTTTAAATTTCGATTTTCTGGCATATATATCATACTAGTAACGTCATCCATCTAGGCGTGATGACGTAATAGATGATTTTTTTAAATAAGAATAGGGCTCATGTGATAGTTAATTTGAGAGGGTATTCAATTCTCTATTCAATAATATAAATATTAATACACACACCGGCAAAATTAGCCGAACACGTTAAAAATGGGACATGTTTGATGTCTCGTATTTCATAAACCAGTGGTCCGATTTGAGTGATTCTTTTAGTTTGTTATAGCCTTATTATTTAAGAATATCGGTGTAATAATATTGTTGCTAGACAGGTAAATACCATTTTATACCGGGTGTACCAATCATACTGTGTTTTTTTCTTAAAGTTTGGAACACCCTGTGGAATATTCTAGCACATGTAAAATATTAGAATTAATACTCGATTGTAGACTTAGGCTTGCTTAACATTTTCCTTTTTGATTCATTTACTTACGTGAGATAATAAAAAAGTTATGTGCGTTAACAACTATCCGTGTTTTTCATCAATAAATCCTCATAGTAGGGGAGGAAAGTATACTAAATTTGCAGTTACTCGAGCGTTATGGGGACCTATTGGATTGTGAAGAGTATGTGCTAAAAAAAGAGTATGTGAGAAAAAGGTTAAGTTAAGTTTTCCACAAAGTGGGGGACTTTTCATTTTTTAATTAAATTTTCCATTTGAAACAATCATTTTTCTCCGATTATAGAGCTATCTATCCATAATTTGAAAAAAATGTCGAATAAAAGTTGCTTATTTTTACGTAAAGAATCCAAATCTGCAATAAAAATTGGGGGCTCCTATTTAAGATTTTAAATTAAATCCCCCACCCCACCTCCGTGGGGGCTCGTGACACCCCACGGAGAGGGGTGGGGTGTAAATTAAAAATTATATTGTTGCTAGACAGGTAAATGTCATTTTATACCGGGTGTAACAAGCATACTGTGTTTTTTTCTTAAAGTTCGGAACACCCTGTGGAATATTCCAGCATATATAAAATATGAAAATTAAAACTCGGTTGTAGAATTATGCTTTCTTAACATTTTCTTTTTTTATTCATTTGCTTATGTTGGAAAATAAAAAAGTTATGGGCTTTAACAACTAACCATGTTTTTTATCAATAAATCCTCATAGTAGGGGAGAAAAGTATGCTAAATTTGCAATTACTCGAGCGTTATTGGGACCTGGAGTGGATTGTGAAGAGTGGGTGCTACAACCAAAAAAAGTTAAGTTAAGTTTTCCATAAAGTGTGGGACTCTCCATTTTCAATTTAATTTTCTATTTCCACCAATCGTTTTTTCCGATTATAGCGCCATTTATCCATAATAGGAAAAAATGGTGCGAATAAAAGTTGCTTATTTTTACGTCAAGGATCCAAATCTGCAATAAAAATTGGGGGCTCCTATTTAATATTTTAATGTAACCCCCCACCCCACCTCCGTGGTGGTCGTGTTTGATGCCATTCGGTAGATTTTTGAAAAATATTGAATAGGTGTATTTTGCAGTTTTACGATCTGATGTTCATTTCGCAAAATATCGCAGGGTTCGTATTTATAATTTTTAATTTACACCCCACCCCTCTCCGTGGGGTGTCACGAGCCCCCACGGAGGTGGGGTGGGGGATTTAATTTAAAATCTTAAATAGGAGCCCCCAATTTTTATTGCAGATTTGGATTCTTTACGTAAAAATAAGCAACTTTTATTCGACATTTTTTTTCAAATTATGGATAGATAGCTCTATAATCGGAGAAAAATGATTGTTTCAAATGGAAAATTTAATTAAAAAATGAAAAGTCCCCCACTTTATGGAAAACTTAACTTAACCTTTTTCTGATTTTAGCACATACTCTTCACAATCCAATAGGTCCCCGTAACGCTCGAGTAACTGCAAATTTAGTATACTTTCCTCCCCTACTATGAGGATTTATTGATGAAAAACATGGATAGTTGTTAACGCACATAACTTTTTTATTATCTCACATAAGTAAATGAATCAAAAAGGAAAATGTTAAGCAAGCCTAAGTCTACAATCGAGTATTAATTCTAATATTTTACATATGGTAGAATATTCCACAGGGTGTTCCAAACTTTAAGAAAAAAACACAGTATGATTGGTACACCCGGTATAAAATGGTATTTGCCTGTCTAGCAACAATATTATTACAACGATATTCCTAAATAATAAGGCTATAACATACTAAAAGAATCACTCAAATCGGACCACTGGTTTATGAAATACGAGACATCAAACATGTCCCATTTTTAACGTGTTCGGCTAATTTTGCCGGTGTGTGTATTATGGAGGGTAATAAATTAAATTTATGCAGGGTGTTCAAAAAAAATTATTTTTAATTAAATTAATTGACACAAAAGGAAGAATGTATGTAATTTATATAATTCAAAATCCATTTTACTGTTGTCATAAAACAGAAAAAAGAATATTTATTTGACAAATAAATATTGATTTTCACTTAAATTCAATGTTAAAGCTGCCACCCACCTGCCTCTTGACAGTTTAAACATTTCTTTTAAGCGAAAATCAATGTTTATTTTTTTAATAATTTTTTTTCCTGTTTTCTGACAGCAGTAAAATGTATTTAGAATTAAATGAATTGCATACATTCATCTTAATTTAATTAAATAAACTTTTTTGGACACCCTGTATAAACAATCAAGTTAATGTTTATATTACTGAATATAGAATTTAATACCCTTTCAAATGAGCTATCACTTAACCCCTATTCTAATTTTAAAAAATTCATTGATTACGTCATCACGTCCAGATTGATGACGTCACTAGTATGATATATATGCCAAAAAATCGTAATTTAAAAATAACAATCGACCTGTTTTGGGATTTTTCCCCAAAGTCGCCGGTTTACGAAATAATTAATTTATGCGTTACTTTATGGACGCACTGTATATTAACGTAGACTAAGCACTCTGTAGAGCTAAGTGACGACACCATCTTTTTTTGTTCTTTTTCGTTCTGTCTCAGTCTTACAAATAGTAAAGCTACACAGTATTGGGACCGTGCAAGTTCGGCAAAGCGACCTCTATTTCTACGCTCTGTACTTTTATTCGCACTTTTAATTATATTGGCCAATTATATTAGTCCTGGTTGCTGGATAATTGTCAAGGCCATAGTCCAAAAAAATATTAAGAAGAAAAAATAAGATGCAGGTTATGTTATGCAAACGTAAACAATTGTATGTAGTAAATAAAATTAGTTATTAAAATGCAGTACTGCAAGCCAAATACAATTAATTAAATTTACCTTTATATAATAATTGCATATCATATCAATATTGTGGAGCAATATATAATTTTACTGCTTCAATGACGGAAGGTATGAAATATACGTCAATTTGACAATTTCAATTGACAATATGAATTATTTAAGATAGTTGCAATATTTCTCCGCGACTCGCGCACGGTCTTTTCTCGTTTCCCTTCCAAGTACTTGCACACCGCGAATACCCCCACTTAGCTTCCCCATACAATGTGCTAGAAAGAGACTGAAAGAACAACTGCAAGAGATGTCGTCAGTACGCGCGTCCGATATTCTCACAAGAATCTACAGGTCGAGCAAGTCTCGTAAATTTCACGATTGCGAGCCACGCTTCACGCAACCGTGTTTGCGTACTTGTGTTTCGAGTTGCGTGGTCGTGCGGAGTTATATTTACCAAATTTAAATGTAATCGTTTCTACTGATAATATATACTATTCTCAATATGGCTACTGGGTGTAAAAGATAAATCTTATTCTATCTGTTCTTCATGAGTTTTAGATAATTTTAGTTGTATTTCTTTGTAATTTTGTGTTGTACAAAGATTAATTTAACATTTTCTCTGGAAGTATTAATTTAGAAAGATAATATGCTTCATTGGTGTTGTGTTTTGAAGTGTGAAATGCAAAGTAATTGTGATAAAGTCGAGATAAAGTTCACTTTTAAACTGAACTAAATAAGGTATCTGAGAGACAACAATGGTTAAATGCAATACAATGTACAGGTTTTACTAGCGAAATGAAAATTTTCCTGTCCTGTCTGCTGTAATCATTTTATATCTGGTAAGTTACAATTACAACAGTAAGGATTTTTGAAGATGTTAACATTTTAATCTTATAGGAAAATAGGAAAACCAGCCGACTTAATCGATAATAACAATCTCCAGATTGGGTTCCTTCAATAAATATGGGCTATAAACACAATGAAATAAGTTCCCCAAAATCTAAAATGGAGTGCTATCAAAGGAGAATTAAAGGAAAAAATATTCATATTGAAATTATTTATAAGGCACTGGACTGTCTTAAATTCTACAATAATACTAGGTGGGTAAATGATTTTAGACATTTTTCATTAAGAGTAGATTAAGATTAAGTAGATTTTCATTCAGTAGATTTAAGACTTGTTTACACGGGTAGAGTAATGATGCAAGTACTTGATAGAGTAGAGTAACTCTACCTGTAAAAATGCTCAGCACAGTAGAATAGCTGGTAGAGTGTATAGTTGGAGTTAAAGTAGAGTGACTAGCAACCTATGGCAAAGTAACTACTCTATGACCACCACTACTGCCAAAATGTCTACTCGGCTGCACACTCTACCCATGGAACACGCTCAATTATGGCAGAATAGAGTAGGTAGGAGAGTACATGGGGGCGCTGTCATTCTGGCTGGAATTGTGTTTTGTGTAAATAGTGAAAATGAAGTTCACCGAAGATGAAACTTTAAAACTTGTAGAGCTATAATACGGCGAATACCAGTGTTTATGGAATTTAGGTAGTGTATACTACAGAAATAAAAGTTTGCAGCAAGCTGCGGAGGATGAAATCGTCGAAAGAATGGCAAAGGAGGCTTTGGAGTAAACGAGCTTAAGCAAAAAATTAAGAATTTAAGGTGCACTTATAATCAAGAGTGTTTAAAAATACAAAAATCGGTTTCACTATACTAGCATCAGTACTATACTTGTACTCTCCTCATGTGAATGGTATCAAGCCATTTTTGGTAGAGTACTACCGCTACTCTACTCTCCTCAAAACTCTACCCATGTAAACAAGTCTTTACAAACAGTGGAAAATGAGGTAGCTAGTAGAGTAGTAGTAGAGTAAAATATACTGGTTTAGCAAATTACAATGTTTTAAGTTAATACAGTAGCGATCAACAGGTAGCCAAAACGTGTTCCAAGATTGCCACTGTAATTTTGAATATTTTTTCGAGGTATTTGGCACACGTATTCGTAAAATAATAAAGAATGGCGGTACAGAGCCCAATTTGAAAAATATATTAATATGTGGAAATTACTCTGTAATTATACAATATTTAAAAAAGAGCCTGTACCGCCATTAAGAAGAACAAAAAAATACACTTTCTTCAAATAAACTTTTTTATCCGATGCCTAGATTTTGTGTAATTTTGGAACTACTAATGAAATAAAAAATTTTAGTAGTTCCAAAATAACACAAAATCGGATAAAAAAGTTGTATTTGAAGAAAGTGTATTTTTTTGTTCTTCTTAATGGCGGTACAAGCTCGTTTTTTTATATTGTATTTAATTACAAAGTAATTTCCACATATTAATATATTTTTCAAATTGGGCTCTGTACCACCATTCTTTATTATATTAAGAATATGTGTGCCAAATATGTCGAAAAAATATTCAAAATTACAGCCGCAATCTTGGAACACCTTTACGCTACCTGTTGATCGATACTGTTACCTCTTAAGATAGTTTTAATAGTTATTTATGATATAAGTATTAAAAGTACAATTTTAAGACGCGCATGTGAAAGTTAACTTGAAAAAATAATTTTATTAATGTTTTGACTTCCACATCAGATGTCATTGTCAAAATACAAAATATTCATTATTATTAGGTTTATTCTAGCAAACAGTCAAACTAGTCAAAAACCGTCAGCAAACAGTTGGTCGGTAAAAGAACATAATACAGTCACCAGTGCGATCCCCTCTACTCGCGCTGGTCCACTATTCGCTGATGATTTCAAACTGTTTGAAACTGATGCTAAAACAAACCTATTATTATTATGCATATCATTATCTGTAAATAATATTTCTTCTGATTGTTAATTGTAAAGGATAGAAAAATTACCATTTATTGTATTTTTTTTTAGAATCAGCTGAGAGAAGTGGTCTACAAAAAACCAGGAAGGAAACGGAATATGTGGCTACGAAAGGCAAAAGAAAGGTTTACAAAGCAAATGTGACACATTTTTTTGAAATATTTAGGAATATCAGTAAATTGCATTAAAAAATGTATGAAAAGATTTTGTTCAATAAAAATGTTTATATTTATCAAGGATGTATTATTTGGTATGGCCACATATCGTCAGTGATGTAATAATACATCCTATCTGTTTTTTTCATGAGTTTTGTAAGAGAGACTAAAAACTTGTCTTAGGGTCACCTCCTGTTTTCATATGATATTTGTTTTGTAGTAAATTAAACTATCTATGAACTACAAAACAAGTCAAAACTTACATATGAACACAGGAGGTGACCTTAAAACATGTTTTTCCATCTCTCATACAAAACTCATGAAAAAACAGATAGGAGGTATTGTCACATCAGCAAGGATGTACAGTGATGAGTGCCCTAATAACCGGCAAAATATGGGCAACATATTTAGTTGTGAGATAAAAAGAAATGAAACTAGTCGAGCTGGGAAATTTAGCGAAATTAACCTTTAAATTTACGTTATATTGATCCCACCTTTACACATATCGGAGGAGTATGTCAACTAAAACTGTCACTGTGACAGTGGTAGTTTCCAAACTCGTCTGATATGTCTGAAGGTGGTACACAATCAATACAATCTAAATGTATAAGTTAATATCGCTAAATTTCCCAGCTCGACTAGTTTCATGTCTTTTTATCTCACTACTTAATACATCTTTTGTACTATTTTGCCGGTTATTAGAGCGCTCATCACTGTATTTCTGGTATATCCAGGGAATGTCTACAAAATATATTTTGAATGTCCAGAGAACATTCGTGGACATTCATGGAATGTTCCAATAAGACATTCAGGTAATGTTTAAAATGCTGACACAGGATTTTCCTGGGATGTTCAGGGAACATGTTTTCGGGGATATTCCAGGAATTTTTCAATGTCTGTGTACCTTCTATGGACCTATATGGAATATTTTGGTGTTATTACCGCCGCACTCCACTTGCGATTTGTAATCAGGAAGATTGAACACATTGTTTCAAATACAAGTCAATCCATTTGTGACTAAATAATCATGGATTGACTTCTATTTGAAAGAATGTGTTCAATCTTCACAACTACAAATCGCAAGTGGAGTCCGGCGCTTAGGGCTACTTCCTCTTTGGTATTATGTATTATACTACAGAAATCAGGAACTTTCCTTCTAAATATATGTATGCATCTTGGCCATCAAACATATTCTTTGAAACATTTTTTTAAGGGGTTACATAGGTCTTGTGGGTAAAAAAGTGACTTTTTAAAAAAAATATATCTCGAAAACTAAAATTTATTTTTATTTATAATTGGAACATGTAAAAGTATAGTACTTAAGGTAGTCTCAAAAAAAGTTTCAGCCAAAAATATTCATTTTTGTAGAGTTTAAGTTTTTTTTGCGTTGGCAGCATAACTAAGTCCAGTCTCATCTGAAATCAAAAAGTTTCTTGTAGTTTATACCTCTGGCTAGAATATGAACGAAGGAATTAAAAAAAATGAAATTTGAAGATTTTACATAAGTTTAAACACATTTTTGACCCCAATTTTTCTCATTTTTAAAGTAGTTTTTTTTTATAAAACAAAAATGACCTCATCTAATAAAAAATCATTTGTTCATTCACTAGCCAGAGGTATAAACTACAAGAAACTTTGATTTCAGATGAGACTGGACTTGTTATGCTGATCACCACAAAAAAGGGCTGTTGTCGAAAAATTGCAGTCAACTCTACAAAAATGAATATTTTTGGCTGAAATTTTTTTGAGAGTACTATACTTTTACATGTTTCAATTATAAATAAAAATAATTTTTAGTTTCCAAGATATAATTTTTTTAAAAAGTCACTTTTTTTACCTGCAAGACAACAACTTGTTGATTTCAAATTGTAACAGTTGTTTTGCAAAGTATGCTGCCCTCTTGTATTTTCTGTGTTATCTTCATCATACAATTACTTCATCTAAAAATTTTCTGCGAAAAAAAAATAAAACAAAAGTTTAACCACAGAATCAAGTTACACAAATTTTCAAACACCTCACCTGATACAGCGTCTCAAGTACGATTGCGCGAATTGGTAAATATAACTCCGCACGACCACGCAACTCGAAACACAAGTACGCAAACACGGTTGCGTGAAGCGTGGCTCGCAATCGTGAAATTTACGAGACTTGCTCGACCTGTAGATTCTTGTGATATTCTCGGTCTATGTTAGAACTTCTACCATATACGTCTATGGTTTGATGGTGTAGAAATAGGTTACCGGCTGTAGAGGTTCTTAGCCAGGTCGTGCACGAAACATATGCTACTGGCTCCTATAACATATGTAACCTCATCACAATAGGAACATGGGGCCTCTTACAGAATGGAAAATTGCAGATAGTCGAGCGGGAAATATTGCCATATGGAATAATAGGGCTGTACGAAACTCACATGAAAGGCAACAAGCAAGAGAGGCATCGTGTAATGCTCAGAGCATAAAACGGAAAGTATGCAAGGAGTGGCTTTCATGATCAGCCAGCAATTTGAAACGTATAAATTGCTTTTTTTTTGCTTTAAGGTAAAACACAAACACAGGTACAAATTTTGTAAAAGAGAGTGCAATGATTTGACACAAGGATTACACTTCTCGCCCAGGGGCCGATCAGGGCATTTTATAAACGATCAAAGGTAGGCCTCGGATAGATAAGGTATATATACATTAAGGAAAGACATAAGATAGCAGCAAAAGGTATTATTAAATTTGTATTTTTGTTATTCTGACGAAATATAACAGACAATCGTAAATTTCTTTTCTGTTAAAAGCAAGAAGATACATTATGTTATATGGGCTTTCAATGTTCAATTGTAGAAGTTTTCTGAACAGCTCATTGGATTGAGCCCTATATTTTTGGCAATCAAAAGAGATGTGGTCCAGGTCACCGATTTTATTACAAACTTCACAAAGATCACTCTCAAGTATTTTGAAATAATAACAAACTCAGGGAATAACAAACAGTGAAATTGCAGATAAAATTGCCAAAGAAAGCATAGAAATGGGGGAACAGATAAATTGCCACTTAACTGCGGATGAACAAATAAACATCAAAACATAAAATGATGAGAAAATGGTCCTACTTGTGGCAAGAATACACCTTTACAAATCCAACACGTTACACCAGAATAGAAACCAAATTGAGGAAAAAACCTTGGTACAATAAGTTCGATTACAATCGCAAAAGCATAACCACTATTAGTAGAATGAAGTTTGGTCATGCATGTTATCCAGCACACTTACATAAAATAAAAAAAAAAATAACCTGTACGGATAAAATATCATATTTAGAAATATTGAAAAGAGTGAGAAAAGAAGAGAATTACTATTAACTATCGAGGCTCGTCAACTGCAATATCTGGGACATGTTGTGAGAAACGGTAAATATTAAATTCTGTTAATATGATCTAGGGAAAGATTATTGGAAAGATATGTATAGGGAGAAGAAAAATGTCATGGCTGCAAAAGTCGAGAGTAATTTGATTGCAACTCCAATCAACTATTTTGTGCATGATTGCTAACCTCGAAACGGAATCTGAAGAAGAAAGAAAATCAAAATATTCCCTCTTTAAGTAAACGAATACTATGTATATGCGTGTTTTATTGATTATAATAAAGATGTCCTGAAATCAAAGAAGATAGACTACAATGACCTCAGAATCGCATAGTATTTATATTATAAAGGAGGAAATTGAAATTAGACGTGGGGTGAGATAGGTAAAGTCCTTTTCATGAGCATTTTTCAGTGCGTCACAAATGATAGAAAAAAAGGTAAGTCCGTAATAAATACACATTTATACTATTTATTCTGACATGACATTTTAGTTAAATCTGACAGTTGATTGGCGCTCTGCGCCAGAGATTTAAAGTTGGAGCTAAGAGTTAGATGGTTGAAGTGTTACGTTTTTTCGACGTTGTTTTATGGAATGAAAGCTTGGACCTTGAATGCGACGTCAATAAATAACTGGAATCATTCGAATGTGGGTGTACAGAAGAATTCTTAACATATCGTGGACAGAACAAGTCACAAACAAAGAGGTTCTGAGAAAGATGAATAAGGAAATGGAAATCTGGTAAAGGTATTGCTCTGGGTGGATCTGCTTTTCTAATACCTTTGGTCCTAAGTTGTTCTACATCTCCCCATCAAATTTTATCATTTCAACACATTTTAGGGTAAATTGTTATTATTGTCTACGGAAGACTGCCTATTTCTTTTTTTAGTCATATTTACTAATTCTAACTAAACAACGAAGAACTTTTATTGAGTTAAACATTTTAGTAACTATTTTACACTTTTAGGTTGTTGTATATATGACAAACCGAAAAAGTTCGGCGAGAGTAGTTCAGATGAAGATGAAGACGAATGTGATCATTGCCATGGACATGTAGAGAAAAAGAAACATAAACACAATCCATCAGCGGGTAACAGTATTGACAGTGAGGGTGGATTGAGTCCGGGTGATGGACCTAGCTCGTAAATTAAAAAAGTAAGTTATTATTTTTACACATTTTTAAGTTTAGTTCAGGACAGATCGAGTGGAGGGAATTCCTGGAATAGGTATTATCATTTTGTATTGTCAATAGGGTGGAACGAAAATAAAAAAAGAGGCAAACAAAAAGTCCGAGATACAAAGTTTACTACAATTAAACAATAAAAATATTAAACCATATTGTAAATCTAAGACTTTTCGTTAAGAAACTGCTTTCTGGTTGCATCCCGTATCTCCGGCTTTATAAGCACGGAGACGACGAATATATAAGAAAGCAGAAAGGACGCGGTCACGTCACGTATCCACTTTCGTTTCGTCTAGGAAAACGACCGAAAGACAGTTTCAAGTACTCAAAAATCTGAGTAAAGATGAAAAGAGAAAAGGCAGTTTTTGCTTTTATTTGATTCAGAGTTGGACCACCATCTCCAGATAGCTATTTCTGCCTCTCAGGCGATATCAATTGAGCTATGCAGTCACAACTCTGAACCAAACACTAGCAGGCTGCCTTATTTAAGGGAACTTACCGCAACTGCAATAATTCACCTTTAAGACGCAAATCAGCGACATCTCTCGTAAAAAGAGGAAAACGAAAAGTCCGAGGTACAAAGTTTACTACAATTAAACAATAAAAATATTTTAAATCCAAGACTTTTCGTTAAGAAACAGCTTTCTGATTGCATCCCGTATCTCCGGCTTTAAAAGCACGGAGGCGGCGAATATTTATAAGAAAGCAGAAAGGACACGGTCACGTATTCACTTTCTTTTCGTCTAGGAAAGGACTAAAAGACAGTGTAAAGTACTCAATATTTTGAGTAAAATTGTGAAAATCAAATAAAAAAAGTTGAATAGCGTTGTGTCATGGTTGAAAAAATATGCTTCTTATAATCAAAACTAAGTATACAAAAAATAAAACAGGTGACTTTATATCCTGAGATTCCTCAAAGGGACCACATATTTGATAATACGAGCCCCTTCCCATATTAGTTGGCCCAATGCGGATTGAAAAGAAAATCCAATGTTATAGAACAAAAACAATAGTCAAGCATACCTAAACTTTGAAAGTTTTAATTATATGTTTTAAATTAATAAAAACGATTAATTGAACAGAATAACAACAAATTTAAAAAAACTTAATCCATATCTAATTTTAACAAAACAAATGTGATAGTTTACATCTGAGCGATATCCCTTTTATTTTTAATTGGATTCAAATTCTTCGAGGCATAGTTTTTATAATGTTCAACATATCGAGTTAGTACAAATTTTATATTTTAGTATTACTTATTGTATATCTATATCTTATTAATATTATTTATAATTTAAACATATTAAAGTCAGAATTTGGTATTAGTTTTTTGAAAGTAAATTAAATGTAAGACCAAATACTTACGATGTCGGGATAGTATCACGAGGTTTTTTCCTGGTTTTCCCTCGTGATTTACTATGGAATCTCTAACGCGAGAATTTTACTATCATCGTTGCATTTGGTTGTCTTTTTAAAGACAGATCACATGCTATGATTTTTTTGTGACGGATATTCTTGAGTTGGGATTGATTTCATGTAATCGAATGAACTATCTTTTAGTAAAGTCGTCCCAGGAACGCAACTCATAAATATTGGCGATATCATTTTAAAGTCTTCTACTTTAAAATGGATAATAAATTATTGGAAGAATTTTTTTACTTAGCAACAACATTTTTGTTTATTTTAATAGTATTTTGTATTTTGACAACGAAACCCGATTTGGGCTTCAAAACGTTAATAAAATGATTTTTTTGGTAAAATTGTGCCTTATTTCCCATTAAAAATAGTTTATTATAACACTCTGGTGTAAACGAATCTCATATTTTTGCAAGTTTTACTTCAATTCTTTGACCGACCTAGCAGGATGTTTCCCCAATGTTTTTTTTTATTTCGCGCCACAAAGAGGCGTGAAAGTTTCTCTCAGGATAAGTCGGGACTCTTAGAAACGTATTCCAGAAGTAGAATATCATGGTCTCCACTCCAGTAAGTCTTTTGGCTTATGACAACCTACGCCATCCCATTGGAAGACAAAATGTTTCGCTGATTTTAACTTGTTTAAATGACTTTGTGCCAAAATCGGTAAGAGATTATTTAAAACTTTCAAATATTATTTGTCCGTATTTAAAATTCTATCGATAGAATGCAACTTTTCCACAGCTTTCGCCGACATGCTGCCCCAGACCACGATAAACGTAGGAAATTTGACTTTTCTGTTAAGACAGTAAGGTTGAAAATCTTTATTTTTCCTGCGAATACCTCGACTCCTACTTCTCCAATTCGGTTTCTTAATGATGTTCTGAAACTATTTTCTTGTGGCATTTTTATAATTTTAACTATTTAGAATGGGAAATAAGCCACAATATTAATAAAAAATGATTTTTATTAACGTTTCGACGCCCAAATCGGGTGCCGTTGTCAAAATACAAAATACTATTAACATAAACAAAAATGTTGTTGCTGAGTAAAAAAATTCTTCTAATAATTTATTTAATTTGACTCATTTATATCGGTAATTTAAACAAAATTATAGTAAAGTCAGAATTTGGTATTAATTTTGAGAGTAAATTAAATGTAAGACCAAATACTTACGATGTCGGGATAGTATCACGAGGTTTTTCCTGGTTTTCCCTCGTGATTTACTATGAGATCTCTAACGCGAGAATTTTAATGTCACCGTTGCATGTGGTTGTCTTTTTAAAGACAGATCACATGCTATGATTTTTTTGTGACGGATATTCTTGAGTTGGGGTTGATTTCATGTAATCGAATGAACTATCTTTCAGTAAAGTCGTCCCAGGAACGCAACTCATAAATATTGGCAATATCATTTTAAAGTCTTCTCCTTTAAAATGTATCATATTATGTATCTGAATTACCGATATAAATGAGTCAAATTAAATAAATTATTTGAAGAATTTTTTTACTAAGCAACAACATTTTTGTTTATGTTAATAGTATTTTGTATTTTGACAACGGCACCCGATTTGGGCGTCGAAACGTTAATAATATTGTGGCTTATTTCCCATTATAAATAGTTAAAATTCTCCGATTCGATTCCAACACAAACTTCAAATCTGGATTCATCACTCCATTGTATTGCATCCCTTAGTCAATTTGTTCAGCCTCAATGCTCTTTTGACCATTTTGATCTATTTTTCTTGTGTTGTAATTTTAAGACTGGATTAGTCTGAGATACTAAAATTAAATGTTTCTCAAACAATTCATATTGATTTTTTCAACTTTATCAATTAATTTGTAAGTAAGAAAATTTTACTTTTGTGGGCCTCTCGGTGATATGTTGATCTAGAAACGTGTCTTCCAACGAGGTTAATCCACAAAACACTTAAATCTAGCTAAGTTGCACGTCGTTTTTTCACTATAATACGTCTTAATTCCCTTCGATGTGCTTCGTTTATTTTACTTTTTCCTGCATTTATAGGTTTGGTAATACCAAAACTTGAGGTTTTGTATCTCCTAACTATATTTGAAAGGCGTGCAATATTTGACACAGATTTTTAACGCAATCTTAAGAACTGGTTACTATCCCCTTTTGTAGAAAGTGGCACAAATCATCTTAATACCCAAACCAGGCAAGCCTGTAGAAGAAGTTAAGTCCTATAGACCTATCAGTATACTTTCAGTGATGTCAAAGGTTTTTGAAAAACTCTTACTAGACAGATTACAGCCAATCCTCGTGGAAAAGCAGCTAATACCCAACCACCAGTTTGGATTTAGACAACAACATGCTACCACCGAGCAAATTCATCGGAGTCTGCGATTCCATAAACAAAGCCTTAGAAAAGAAGCAATACTGCTCTGCAGCCTTTTTGGATGTCTCGCAGGCTTTTGATAAAGTCTGGCACACTGGCTTGCTATACAAAATAAGAAAAGTCCTTCCTCTCAACTACTTTCTAATCCTCAAGTCCTATCTCTCCGACCGCCATTTCCTTGTAAAAGTTAAAGATCAGTGCACTAACTTACATCCAATCAAAGCTGGAGTACCTCAGGGTAGTGTCCTTGGACCAGTTCTCTACCTACTCTACACAGCAGATCTTCCTACAAGCCAAAACATCATCACAGCCACATATGCAGATGACACAGCAATCATTGCAGCTCACTCAAACCCGTACATCGCCTCGCAACTGCTCCAGACAAATCTCGACGTCATCTATTAACAGTTCACAGCCGGTCGACGTTGTTTATCTAGATTTCTCTAAAGCCTTTGACCGTGTTCCTAAGCGCAGACTTCTACATAAGCTAGAACATTTCGGAGTTCGCGGTACTTTATTATGTTGGATTGATGATTTCCTGACAGATCGACATTACAAAGTTAGAGTTGGCGAATCTTTCTCACAGGACAGGTTAGTGGAAAGTGGAGTGCCGCAGGGTTCTGTCCTTGGACCTCTGCTTTTTACGGTTTATACCAGCGATGTTCCTTCCTATGTTTCAAGTAAAATATCGTTATATGCTGATGACACAAAAATATATGCCAATCCTATCACAAACCAGTTAACCCTCCAAAGAGACTTGGACTCTATTTTTACTTGGTGTTCCCAATGGTTACTACCCTTAAACACAGAAAAATGTGTAGTGCTTAGAATTGGTAAAAACAATCCACTTGTGCCGTACTTCGTTAACGGACAACCATTAGATTCAGTGTTCTCGTATAACGACCTCGGTGTTATTGTAAACAGCAGCCTAACGTGGTCCGACCATATTCAGTCTATTTGTAAACGTGCAAACTCCAGACTATATCTTATTCGGAGGTGTTTTTCGAGAGCTTCAATGCAGTCATTCTGTAAACTTTACACTATTTACATAAGACCGATTCTTGAATATGCTGGCCCAACGTGGTATCCTGATTTGGTTCGAGACAAAATTTTGTTGGAAAACGTCCAAAGAAAAGCCACTCGAATTCCATTGGGACTGAGAAGACCTTCCTATGAAGAAAGGCTCAGTATGGCCCACCTAACTTCTTTTGGACTTCGCCGACAACGCGGCGACTTAATAACCACATTTAAAATATTAAAATTTAATTTCGGAAATCTCGACGAAATTTTTACAATCAATCAAGATGAACGCCTTAGAGGTCACCAATTTAAACTGAAAAAAGAGAACTTTTGTACGAGACCAAGACAGAATTTTTTACCAAATAGAGTTTTCGATATTTGGAATAACCTGGATGATAGCATTGTCTCAGCCCCCTCTACCAACACATTTAAAAACAGACTTGACAGTTTTCTATTATAGTTAAAATATTTTTTTATGTAAACCCAAATTGTATCTTTTTTTTTGTTGTTGTTGTTTTTTTTATTGTATTTACTAGTAGGTTACTTATGTAATTTCTTTGTTTTTGGGCATAATAGGGACTTGTCCCTCTGCCCTTGTTTATGTATAATAATAATAATAATAATAATAATAATAAATATCTGGTTACAAACATGGCGAATTAAAGTAAACGAAAGCAAGTCAGTACATATAACGTTCACTAATCGAAAAGATACGTGCCCAACAGTCTCAATAAATAATCAAGTACTACAACAAAAGGATGACGTAAAATACCTAGGTATGCACTTGGACCGCAGATTAACGTGGAAGAAACACATATTCACGAAAAGAAAACAGTTGGGTCTGAAACTCAATAAAATGTACTGGCTGATAGGAAAAAGGTCACAACTGAGTTTGTACAATAAAATTTTAGTATACAAGGCAGTAATTAAGCCAATATGGAGCTATGGTATCCAACTGTGGGGATCTGCGTCGAGATCCAATATCGACATCCTGGAGAGATTCCAATCGAAAATCTTGCGCATTATCACAAATGTACCGTGGTACATGCCCAATGAACACATCAATCGTGATCTCCAAATGAAGACTGTCAAAGAAGAAATTGCCAGTTACGCCCAAAAATACGACATCCGACTACAAAACCACCCCAACAGGCTAGCGAAGAACCTAATGAGACCCCAGGCAAACAGAAGGCTAAAGCGCCACACTCCAAGCGATCTACGAACAAGATTTTAAATTTTAAATTTTCAAAAATATTTTATTTATTATAGAGTTTTATTTATAGGGTTTTATTTATTAGTCACAAATAATTTTGTTAAGTACTAAAATTATGATTTTATAGGTTATTGTCACTGGACAGTCTCCTGCAAGTCTCTTTTAATTGTTAAACAATTTACTTATTGTAATCATTATTACAGATTGTAAATAAACCGGATGTTAAAAAAAAACAAAACTATATTTCTTACACTATACTGTGACAATTGAAGCATATTCGCGATTTCCGAATTGGATTTTCCAGAATTCAAAAATCTATTGATGATTGAACAAATATGTTTTCATCCATCACTTTATCTCCACTTATTCCCATTGATAATTCTATCTCGACAAACGGTAGTAGGCTTTATAATATTACAAAATCTATTTGACATTAATTATTGATAACTGTTTTGATATAATTTTGCACAGCTAGCTCTGATTTTAAGATAATTATGAAAAAAATCAATGTACGTTGATGTAAGTGATGCAAAGGCCACGATTTAGCGATTTTTTATTATTATTGTTTGAAATAAATAAAAAGATCACAAGAGTAATGGTTTCAATAAATATTAATAAAAAAGGCAATAATAATTAATATGGGAACTTATAAAAATATGTGGATTATCATTTGTTTGTGGTAATTGCCATAAACTGCAAATTCCAAAGGTGGGCCAACTGAAATGGGAAGGGGCTCGTATAATATGAACTTTCCGCCTCTTAGCTAATTTTTATTATAAGGTAATATTGGAAAATCCTAAGTATTTATAGGAGATATTAAATCGAGTTTCATATCCATCTTCATTATCATTGGTGGTTCAGTAGCACTTACTTTGTACCAAGATAATCATTCTCCGAATAATGTTCGGCATCAAAACGTAGCTCAGTGATATTAAACTCCCGTGTCGTTTGTCTACCTTCACTCATCGCCTTTAGAGTACGTTTATTTCTCTTTCAGATCTTCATTCGTAAGCATTGACAACAATATTCGTAAGCTCTGGATGAGCGAAAATTACATTGGGTAACGGGATATATAATTTTTTGAACGATTTCAGGTAGTGTGCTACATGATTTGATTAACTGTAGTAAGTGTCTTGATCCGTCTTGATGGTCGAAGTTTCACTCTGAACCAAAAGGGGGCATAGACTTTGGATATATAAGTTGCCAACAGACAAAGACTTTCATCTGGAACTTCAGTTGCTACGTGAAGCCTCAATTCGTTTCCATGGATTTCTTGAGGCAAAAGAAGCAGATACATTTCCAGTTTCAACTGAGTGCACTATGTCCAACAAATACTGTTGATCCGTACTTAAATCAGACCCGTTACGATCCAGCTATGGTAGATCTGATTATATTCTTTATACTTTCTTACTGGAAGTTTTTCGCAGGATTCCAGTTTTTTCCGAATTGAACCTTTGTGCTCGCAGGGACCTGAAGTTTAGCCATCAACAATTCCATTTATCGGAATAAAATTCGTTGGAATAACAGACAAAGACTTTCTTCTAGAACTTCAGTTGCTACGTAAAGCCTCATAATTCGGTTAGCTATTGTAAGCTATTTAGCATGTGACAGTTTCCATGGATTTCTTGAGGCCAAAGAAGCAAATAAGTACATTTCCAGTTTCAATTGATTGCACTATGTCCAACAAATACTGTTGATCAATCAGACCCGTTGCGATCCAGCTATGGTAGATTTGATTCTATTATTTTTGACCTTCTTACTGGAAGATTTTCGCAGGATTCCAGTTTTTTTCCAAATGAACCTTTGTGCCCGCAAGGACCTGAAGTTTCGCCATCAACCATTCCATTTATCGGAATAAAGTTCCGTAATGATTTTCACAGGAGTAAGACATTGTTAAACACTATATTAAAATGATGCATTGCATATAGTCGGCTATTATTAACGAATAGATAACGTGTACTCTATAAATGTCTACTATTCTAGATCGGTTTTGAACACACCTATGATGTTGAAAGGAAGCTATAATTATTAGTTTACCTCAGCTTATTATCATCTTTTTAATTTCAGTACTTAAATTACATCTCAACTGAACTACCTTTTCTTCATTATTGATATTTTATGGACTTTACGGTCTTTAAATGTACAGTGGAACCCCGATAAGTCGGCCCCCGATAACCCGGAAGTCCGGCTAACCCGGACCGATTTTCATCAGATAAACATTTTGATTTTCAATATTTTGTATTTTTCAATTTAATTGTGGCTTATTTCCAATCAAAATAGTTAATTATCAGACAAACCTTTCAACAATAAAAATGTATGTAATATAATATTTGAGAGATAATGTGTACTTATGTGTGTAATTTGAACTATACGATATTAAAAATGACTCATAGCACACGCCACTGAAACAACAGCCACCTGTCTGTAGTATCTATTCCTTTTTATTTCAAACTGTCAGCATTGTTTAGGAAAGACTATTTAAAAAATTATTTTATAAACAATGGTCTTTAGTATTGTGTGTCTTGTATTGTTCGCTTCCATTTGCTTACGTTTGGGTTTGGTGTTTTTTTTAGTAATTTTAATGAGTAGGTAATACTGTGCATATTTATAAATATATTTCATGTTATTTCAATTCTAACGGAGTTTATCTGTAAGTATACCGTATTTTATTAATTTTTACCATATTCTCCGGCTATCTCGGATTTTCGATAACCCGGATCGGTCGCGGTCCCGATTAATCCGAGTTATCGAGGTTCCACTGTATATTCTTCTTAATATTCATGTTATGACTGACATATAGTCCATGCCATTAAAAAAATCTGATTAATTAAGTAATTTTATGTTTTCAGAATCAACTGTACTCCGCACATTCTACGTAGACGAATAAATTTGGAAAGACTCTACCAACACTGTTACCTTACATTCTTAACTATAGTAGAATTTTTAGTGATTGATAGTATAAAGTATTTCAATGTTCTGATGTATTTCCAGTTTGAATTCCATTTTTAACCTATTGTAGAGGTATATCATTTGATCTTGTATACCGGCTGTAATTTGTCTGTTTGTAACAGTTAAGCCCTAATCGACATTGTTATTTACTTTTTCAAGATCAATGACTATAAGTATCCATTTAAATTAAATAACTTGCACTATTAATTAATTATTATATGTATGTGTCTGACATTATAAATGCGTTTTGCTATCAAACACAAAGAGTTCACTTAAAAAGTTTACTGTATTTTTAATGTTTTTTCAATAATATACCAATATATCAAATGTTTACCAATTTAAACCTCTTCAAATGTTAATGTTCAATGAAAAACTCTTAAGTAGTAAGACGAGAGGAGATAAACCAATGTGATGATATAATTATTGTTAAATTAGGAATATAAGTAATATTTATCCTAATAATAAGCAATAAGATTTAAGTGAAACGTAAAATAGTGTTTTTATTATTAACTTATTCCTTAACCTCCTCTGAGGGACATGAAAGGAGCCTCCACGTAGATTGCGATCACTTGTGAATACAATCTGGAAACGAGTAATGTCGGCTAATCCTTTCAACACCGGTGCACCAACAACACAGATGCAATCGGAATCAAAACGGTCTTTATCAAGGCAATTTTTGATGACGACCTCAATTAATATTGAAGGATTATCAGCAGATAAAGAAGACCTATTGTCTAATATGTGCAGAGAACATGGTGTCGATGTTCTACTGGTTCAAGAAACCCATAGAGGTACTGCAAGCCGCAGACCAAGGATTCGGGGTATGAAGCTTATACTGGAGAGACCACACGACCAATATGGTAGCACAGTCTTCGTCAGACCAGATGTCGACGTAGCTTCCACATCTCTAACAGATCAAAATGACATCGAGATCCTCACAGTGGAGATAAACTCCTGTACAGTAACGTCAATCTACAAACCACCAAACGCCGACTTTGCTTTTGAGGAACCAAGTAACTTTCAATCACAGCAAATCAAATTCGTACAGGGTGACTTCCACTGTCACAGTGTCTCGCGTGGGGTTATAACGAAACAGATTCCAATCG